>NC_029772.3:46419752-46422541 GCF_000817695.3 Arachis duranensis | reverse complement strand
TTCCTCAATCGTCTTCCTCATATGTATAGATCCACCAGCTAAGTGGTCTAGAGACATCTGAGCTTTTTCTGTAAGCCCATAGTAGAAGATGTCTAGCTGTACCCACTCTGAAAACATTTCAGAGGGGCATTTTCTTAGCATACCTCTATACCTCTCCCAGGCATCATAAAGGGATTCATTATCCTCTTGTTTAAAGCCTTGGATGTACAGCCTTAGCTGTGTCATCCTTTTTAGAGGGTAAAATTGATTCAGGAATTTGTCTGATAACTGTCTCCATGTTTCTATGCTTGCTGTGGGTTGGTTATTCAACCACCTCTTAGCTTGATCTTTTACAGCAAATGGAAACAGTAATAATCTGTAGACATCCTGATCTACCTCTTTATCACGTACTGTGTCAGCAATTTGTAAGAATTGTGCCAGAAACTCAGTAGGTTCTTCCTGTGGAAGACCGGAATACTGGCAATTTTGCTGCACCATCATAATGAGTTGAGGATTTAGCTCAAAGCTGCTTGCTTTAATGGGAGGTATACAGATGCTACTCCCATATGCAGCTGTAATGGGGTTAGCATATGACCCCAGAGTCCTTCTGGACTGCTCAATTCCACTTAGGTCCATGATAGAGAAAGGGAATATGATATGGATTCACAAGTAAAGAAAAATATTTTATTTTTTTTAACTAAAAGTGACCGAAAAAAATTAAAATAAAATAAATGGAAAATAAAATAAAATTTCAAAAACTAAAAGAAAATAAGATCAAAACAAATTAAAAACTAAATCAATTAGTTAATTGAGAAGATTATGATTGAAAATTAATTTGAAAAAGATTTGATTTTTGAAAAGAGGAAAGAGAAAAACAACAAAATGACACCAAACTTAAAATTTTTAGAAAATTAAACACAAATTTTCGAAAACTTAAAGGAAAACACAAAGAAGACACCAAACTTAGAATTTTTTAGGATCAAGACAGGACTAAGGATATGCAAATTTGAAAAATAAAAGAAAACAAACGCATGCAATTGACACCAAACTTAAAATATGAAACTAAACTCAAATAAAAGACTCTAAACTAACAAAAATAAAACAGCCCTAATCTAAGCAACAAGATAAACCGTCAGTTTTTCAAACTCGAACAATCCCCGGCAACGGCGCCAAAAACTTGGTGCACGAAATTGCAATCACACTTTTGCAATTCCGCACAACTAACCAGCAAGTGCACTAGGTCGTCCAAGTAATACCTTACGTGAGTAAGGGTCGATCCCACGGAGATTGTCGGCTTGAAGCAAGCTATGGTTATCTTGTAACTCTTAGTCAGGATATCAATAATTATCAGGGTTGATTGTGAAAAGTAAAAGAACATGAAATAAGTACTTGTTTTGCAGTAATGGAGAACAGGTTGAGGTTTTGGAGATGCTCTATCTTCTGAATCTCTGCTTTCCTACTGTCTTCTTCTTCATGCAGGCAAGGCTTCTTCCATGGCAAGCTGTATGTAGGGTTTCACCGTTGTCAATGGCTACCTCCCATCCTCTCAGTGAAAATGTTCAACGCGCTCTGTCACAGCACGGCTAATCATATGTCGGTTCTCAATCAGGTTGGAATAGAATCTAGTGATTCTTTTGTGTCTGTCACTAACGCCCAGCCTTCAGGAGTTTGAAGCTTGTCACAGTCATTCAATCCTTGAATCCTACTCAGAATACCACAGACAAGGTTTAGACCTTCCGGATTCTCTTGAATGCCGCCATCAATTCTAGCTTATACCACGAAGATTCTGATTAAAGAATCCAAGAGATATCTACTCAATCTAAAGTAAAAGGGAGGTGGTTGTCAGGCACACGTTCATAGATGAGAATGATGATGAGTGTCACGGATCATCATATTCATCAAGTTTAGGAATAAGTGATATCTTAGAATAAAAGCAAGCGTGATTGAATGAAAAACAATAGTAATTGCATTAATCCATCAAGACACAGCAGAGCTCCTCACCCCCAACCATGGGGTTTAGAGACTCATGCTATAGAAGGTACAATGAGAAACGTGTAAAGTGTCATTCCCCCAAGACACAATGTCAAAAGATCCTATTAATAGTGAACTAGCAACCTAGGGTATACAGAAATGAGTAAATGACGTAAAAATCCACTTCCGGGATCCACTTGGTGTGTGCTTGGGCTGAGCATTGAAGCTTTCATGTGTAGAGACTTTTTCTGGAGTTAAACGCTAGCTTTTATGCCAGTTTGGGCGTTTAACTCCAATTTTTGTGCCAGTTCTGGCGTTAAACGCCGGGAATTCTGAAAAGCCCAGGATGTCTACTTTCCAACGCAATTGAGAGCGCGCCAATTGGGCTTCTGTAGCTCCAGAAAATCCACTTCGAGTGCAGGGAGGTTAGAATCCAACAGCATCTGCAGTCCTTTTCAGCCTCTGAATCAGATTTTTGCTCAGGTCCCTCAATTTCAGCTAGAAAATACCTGAAATCACAAAAAAACACACAAACTCATAGTAAAGTCTAGAAAAAAGTGAATTTTAACTAAAAACTAATAAAAATGTAATAAAAACTAACTAAAATATACTAAAAACATACTAAAAACAATGCCAAAAAGCGTATAAATTATCCGCTCATCAGACATCTTTGTCTTCTTCAGAAGAAGAATACTCATCAGAGCTCATGAATGGCAGAAGTAAATCCAATGGAATCTCTATGGTCTCAGTGTGAGCCCCAGATTCCCATGGTTCCTCATTAGGGAACTCATTGGAGGCCAGTGGACGTCCATTGAGGTCTTCCTCAGTGGCGATCACTG
>NC_029772.3:46419260-46419576 GCF_000817695.3 Arachis duranensis | reverse complement strand
TAAGTTTCTAATGGAGGACCTTGTTTCAGTCATGAAACTTTGAGTGGTTTTGATTAGATCAGAGACCATGGTTGCTAAGTCAGAGTGGCTTTGCTTAGAATTCTCTATCTGTTGCTGAGAAGATGATGGAAAAGGCTTGCCATTGCCAAACCTGTTTCTTCCACCATTATTGTTGTTGAAACCTTGTTGAGGTCTCTGTTGATCCTTCCATGAGAGATTTGGATGATTTCTCCATGAAGGATTATAGGTGTTTCCATAGGGTTCTCCCATGTAATTCACCTCTTCCATTGAAGGGTTCTCAGGATCATAAGCTTCT
>NC_029772.3:46417465-46419012 GCF_000817695.3 Arachis duranensis | reverse complement strand
ATTTGCAAGAATTCAGCTAAAAACTGATGAGGATCTTCCAATGGAAGTCCATGGAACTTGCAATTCTGTTGCATTAGAGAAACTAATTGAGGCTTCAGCTCAAAGTTGTTTGCTCCAATGGCAGGGATAGAGATGCTTTTCCCATAGAAGTCGGGAGTAGGTGCAGTAAAGTCACCAGCACCTTTCTTGCATTGTTGGCATTGTTGTTGTTTTCGGCTGCCATGTCTTCTTCTTCGAAGATTTATGTTAAGTCCTCTATAGAGAATTGTGCTTTAGCTTCTCTTAGCTTTCGCTTCAAGGTCCTTTCAGGTTCAGGGTCAGCTTCAACAAGAATGCTTTTGTCTTTGCTCCTGCTCATATAAAAGAGAAGAGAACAAGAAAATATGGAATCCTCTATGTCACAGTATAAAGATTCTTTGAGGTGTCAGAGGAAAAGAAGAATAGAAGGAGAAGGTAGAAGAATTCAAACTTATCAAGAGAGATAGAGTTCGAATTGTGCATTGATGAGGAGTGTTAGTCTATAAATAGAAGGATGTGAGAAGAGGGGAAGAAATTTTTGAAAATTAAAGTGAATTAATTAAAAGAAATTTTGAAAAAAAATGGTAATTGATTTTTGAAAACTAAGATTGAGAAAGAAATAAAGTGATTTTGGAAAAAGATTTTGAAATTAGAAATTAAAAAGATATGATTGAAAACTATTTTGAAAAAGATGTGATTAAAAAAAAAGATATGATTGAAAAGTTATAGTTTTAAAAAGATATGATTGAAAATATATGATTTGAAAAACAATTTAAAAAAGATTTGATTTTGAAAATTAATGATTTGGCTAACAAGAAATTTGAAAGATATGATTCAGACATTAAACCTCTCTCAACAGAAAAGGCAACATACTTGAAATGTTGAATCAAATCATTAATTGTTAGCAAGTATTTTTGAAAATGGAAAGAAATTGATTTTGAAAATATATGATTGAAAAGATATGATTTGAAAAAGATTTGATTTTGAAAAATTATGGAAACTTGAAAAAAAATTTGAATTAAAAACAAAATCTTCCCTTTTGTGCCATCCTGACGTTAAACGCCCAAAATGCTATCCTTTTGGGCGTTAAATGCCCAGCCAGGTGCCCTGGCTGGCGTTTAAACGCCAGTTTTCCTTCCTGACTGGGCGTTTTGAATGCCCATCTTTTTCTGTGTAATTCCTCTGCTGAATGTTCTGAATCTTCAATTCCCTGTATTATTGACTTGAAAAGACACAAATTAAAAATTTTTTTGAATTTTTAATAATGAGGAATAATCAAAATGAAACTAAGATCAAATAAACAATGCATGCAAGACACCAAACTTAAAATGAGACACTGGACTCAAACAAGAAACATAAAATATTTTTGATTTTAAGATTTTATAAATTTTTTTGTGCTTTTTCAAAAATTATGTGGAAAAGAAAATAAAGAGATTCAAAAATTTTAATTAGAATTCCAGGAATCATGCAATTTTAGTCTAAAGCTTTAGTCTAAAGAAATTAGACATGGCTAGCCAAGCTTCAGCAGG
>NC_029772.3:46404344-46417259 GCF_000817695.3 Arachis duranensis | reverse complement strand
GCGGCGCCAAAAACTTGGTGCACGAAATTGTGATCATCAATGGCGCCATCAACATGGTATGCTCAATTGCAATCTCAACTCTTTATCACAACTTCGCAAAACTAACCAGCAAGTGCACTGGGTCGTCCAAGTAATAAACCTTACGCAAGTAAGGGTCGATCCCACGGAGATTGTTGGTATGAAGCAAGCTATGGTCATCTTGTAAATCTTAGTCAGGCGGATTCAAATTGGTTATGGGGTTTTGATAATTAAAAGAATGAAATAGAACATAAAATAGGATAGAAATACTTATGCAATTCATTGGTGGGAATTTCAGATAAGCGTATGAAGATGCTTTGTTCCCTTTAAGCCTCTACTTTCCTATTGCCTTCATCCAATCATTCATACTCCTTTCCATGGCAAGCTGTATTTAGGGCATCACCGTTGTCAATGGCTACAGTCCCGTCCTCTCAGTGAAAATGTTCAACACGCTCTGTCACAGCACGGTTAATCATATGTCGGTTCTCAATCAGGTTGGAATAGAATCCAGTGATTCTTTTGCGTCTGTCACTAATGCCCAGCCTTCAGGAGTTTGAAGCTCGTCACAGTCATTCAATCCTCGAATCCTACTGAGAATACCACAGACAAGGTTTAGACCTTCCGGATTCTCTTGAATGCCGCCATCAATTCTAGCTTATACCACGAGAATTCCGATTAAGGGATCCAAGAGATATCCACTTAATCTAAGGTAGAACGGAGGTGGTTGTCAGGCACACGTTCATAGCTGAGAATGATGATGAGTGTCACGGATCATCACATTCATCAAGTTGAGGAACAAGTGATATCTTAGAACAAGAATAAGCTGAATTGAATAGAAGAACAATAATACTTGCATTAATACTCAAGGTACAGCAGAGCTCCACACCTTAATCTATGGTGTGTAGAAACTCCACCGTTGAAAATACATAAGTAACAATGGTGATCATTGGCTTCGGCCCCAGAGAGGGAACCAGAAGAACCAAGATCTAGGCATGGCTGAGAGGCCAACCCCCATGATCTAAGAACTAGACGTCCAAAGATGAAAACACAATAGCAAAAGGTCCTATTTATAGAGAACTAGTAGCTTAGGATTTACGAAAATGAGTAAATGACGTAAAAATCCACTTCCGGGCCCACTTGGTGTGTGCTTGGGCTGAGCATTGAATCTTCTATGTGTAGAGACTTTTCTTGGAGTTAAACGCCAGCTTTTGTGCCAGTTTGGGCGTTTAACTCCCACTTCTGTGCCAGTTTCGGCGTTAAACGCCGGGCAGTCTTGAGCTGATTTGGAACGCCATTTTGGGCCATCAAATATCAGGCAAAGTATGAACTATTATATATTGCTGGAAAGCCCAGGATGTCTACTTTCTAACGCAATTGAGAGCGCGCCAACTGGGCTTCTATAGCTCCAGAAAATCCACTTCGAGTCCAGGGAGTTCAGAATCCAACAGCATCTGCAGTCCTTTTTCAGCCTCTGAATCAGATTTTTGCTCAGGTCCCTCAATTTCAGCCAGAAAATACCTGAAATCATAGAAAAACACACAAACTCATAGTAAAGTCCAGAAAAGTGAATTTTAAATAAAAACTAATAAAAATATAATAAAAACTAACTAAAATATACTAAAAACAATGCCAAAAAGCGTATAAATTATCCGCTCATCACGAAGCTTCGCCAACAATGACCTCGTCCTAATCCGAAATGATATCGGAACAAGTCGATCCGGAGGGAAAGCTGACAGCCAACTGGAAAGGACCCTACCGAGTCACAGAGGTACTGGGAAAAGGCTACTACAAAGTGTCCGAACTCGAGGGCCAAGAGCTACCGAGATCATGGCACGCCTGCAACCTAAGAAGGTATTATAGTTAAAAGGTAATACAAGATCTTAGGACAAAGGTGCACTTTTTTTCCTAAAAAAGGTTTTTTAACGAGGCACCAAGCCAAGATCTACAAAATTACCTAGGGTAAGCACCCACATGTATATATTTCGCATATTTTCTATTTTGAATAAAGTTTTTCAGATTTCCTACAAAATCTTTTTATCAAGATGCATTAATCTGAAAACGCAAAATTCATCGCCCGATTATAAAGCTACAGATCGGAAAAAGTGAAAACCAAATTCACTGCCCGACGCGATCAACAAAGAATGAAAACCGAATTCATCAAAGATCAACCAAGCAAGGATCACACCCTACAAAATCGGCAAAGATGAAAAGCGATAAAAACAGAATAATGCAAGAAGTTATAAAAAGCAATCCATGAATAGAGGCCTGACGAGGTCTAAACAAAAATGGATTGCTAAGAAATAACTTGGAATGGACTGATACGACGAAGTCGGCCCAGAAAGCTACAAAAGTTATACAAAGTAATCCATAAAAAAGAAACCGGACAAGGTCCAAATAAAATGGATTACTCAAAATAACTTGGGGCAGACCGACATGAAGAAGTCATCCCGAGGCGACCAAAAGCGACAGAGTTATAAAAAGTAAACCCAAGGGATTACTAGAAATAACTCAAGAAAAGATCAACTAAGAGAATCAACCAACAGAAGGCGCGCGTCAAAAGGGAGACAACTCGACCTGAAAGACCACGATCTCGCCAAAATCAAAGTATTCTATCAAAGAATACTCAAACAAAGAACTAGCCTTAAAAAGGACACTTCAACTAAGGCAGGAAATAAACAAAGCACAAAGGCAATCAAAAGAGGTCAGACAATAAGATTCCAACGCCTCAAAGATTCCTGGAAAGTGCTAAAGCGAGCAACCGACAAGCATACCCCAAAGAAACAATGTGGTTATAATAAACAGACTCAAGAGGCCACTTGAAGCTGACCCCAAGAGCAAGAGAAACTATTTTTATTTCTCAAAATAAGGTTGCTAAAAAAGTAACTAGAGTATCCAAAGTCAAGATCACAACTTACAAAATAAAGAGTTCAAAAGCCCACAAGACCGGGCTATACACAAATACATCAGAAAAATTATAGAGGATCCAAAGACTTCCCAGTAGCAGCATCTCGGAGAGAAGGAGGGCGAGTCTGAAGGGGTACTGCATCTACCGTCCCATCATCCCAGTTCAGAATCTGGACGTCAGGTTCAAACTTCGGCTGACCGACTTCAACTACCAGAGTTGAGGAAGGCGGGATAATAGAGGCCTTGGCAGAGGAAACTAAAGGAGGGACGACATCATCATCATCATTAGGGTCATCAGGGACAATCTTACCATCATTTACAATGTTGTCCAAGATAAAAAGGGTAAGGTCGAGCTCGGGAGCAAGAACTCGAACCTGATCCTTCAAATTCTCATAAGCAGCATTCACACTGCCTACAAGATAACCCTGGAGCTCGGCATAGTCAGCTCGGACAGACTCCAAACTCTCCCTAAGATCCACCATCTCCCCATAAGTTGTGACATAGCTGTCCTTATACTTCAGCGCCATATCCTTAGCTAATTTCAGAGAAGCCGCCAAGGCAGTAGCCCGAGTCTTCTCACCTCTAACTCTTTTTCCAATTTAGCCACTTTCACCTCAAGCTCCTCCTTTAAACCCTTGATCCGGTCAAAACTCCGATTTGGGCCTCCTCCATAAAAGCCTTTGTTGCATGAATGGGAAGATCTTGAGCAGTCTGGTATAGAGCTGCCCTCATATACACCATCTTAATGCTACTCCGGGTAATAAAGTCCAAGTGACGAAGAAGGGAAACATCGTCAATAGGCATGACACTATAGGGAGCAATTTGTTGATCAACAAACCCGACAGCATCAATGTCAGAGGCATCCAAATTGAAGGGCTCAACAGTCCTCGAGCTTCGGCATGCCCACGTTAAGGGCCACGTTAGTTACACTAACGTGGATCATTAACATGAGAAAGAGGGACAAAGAGCAGCGTTATTGGTAAAAGTGAGTGCCAATAACGTTTGTGAAGGGCTAAGAGCCTACGTTAGTGGTCCCGTTAGTACCACTAACGTTGAAGTTAACGTGGATCAATTGGTTTGAAATGTTAGTGACAAAGTTATCGTCACTAACGCTTTTGAACCCAAGATTACACCTAACGTTAACACCACTAAAGTCCTAACTAATGTCCTACCATGCCTGACTCACATTCTTTCTGCAAGCAAAGCTGAGCCCACTGAAGACTGTAACTGTTTCAACTAAGATCAAGGGCCCATATCCAAGACTTGAAGAGCTAACTAGAAGATCAGAAGAGTAGTATATATAGGAAGTAGTTTTGAACTAGAAAAAAGGCTTGGCATTATTGGGAACTACATTCTGTATATTTACTTTTCCTGCAAATTCTAGTTTACTTTCAAAATGCACCTATCCCAAGGCCATTACCGCCCAATACAAACTTCAAGTGGATAAAATCATTAGCTTTTATCTTTACTTTTTCACTTGAATATGGTTTACTCGAAACAGATGGCCAGCTTAGAGCTCTTTGCAGCTTTAAGAGTAAAAGGGAAATGACTCGCACTCAGAGCTGGTATGCAAGATTCAATAAGGTTTCACACTTCAATTTAAGGTGCAAGGATCGGTGTCAAGCTCAATTGAAAGGATCTCAGAAGCTGTTTGGTCACTATAGTGAGAATTCAGATTACTCACCACCCGGCTGGAAAAATGTAGATCAAGACAAAGACGGGTGCAAAAGTAAAGTTTGGGATCCTGGAATCTATTCTGGCATTCAACACCCCGGAAGCCTTGAAACTTGTTTGATACTGCTCAAGGGTTTTACGTGCCTTGTTTGGGACCCCGGAGGCTGTAGGCATTCCAAACATTGGTGGAGATTTCTGGATGAATTCAAGCACAAGCCACCATAACAGGAAGCTCATCAAATGTCCAACTTAAGTTCTCTAACTAAAAGTGCTAGGTGGGAGACAACCCACCATGGTATGTCGTTCCTTTTTCAGTTTTAATTCTAGTTCACTTTGTTTGTTTTTAAATTTTGATTGAACCTGGAATTGTGCATAACATTCATTGCATTCTGTATACTGCAAAAAAAAAAAACACCCCATGCGAGCGCGCAGGCCACGCGTGGGCGTCGAATGAAAATCAGCGTAATGATCCAACGACCAGAAAGTTAGGCTGGAATCGTGCGGCTCGTGTGCATTTAGCACAAAACGGCCCACGCGTTCCCGTCCCTAACGCGAACGCGTCACTTGCATAACACTCATCCCACGCGAAAGCGTGAGCGATGCGTCCGCGTCGCGTGGATATTATGGCCCCTTAAATGGAAACAGAGAGTTGTGCCAAAACAATGCTGGAACTGTACGCCTAGCACAATTCCCAGCGACGCGTTCGCGTGCCTCATGCATCTACGTCACTCATCTTTTACCCAACTTATGCGATCGTGTCAATCACGCGACCGCGTCATACCCCTTTTGCCCTAATCACGCGATCGTATGCCCCATGCGTTCGCGTGGATTTGAATCTACTACACTAACCCACGCGAAACCCTAACCCGTCGCTCCCCCATTCCCCCTCCTTCTCCTTCCTTCTCTACAACCTCTTAATTCCTCTGCAACCACCACTGCAACATCCACGAACCGCCGGCCACCACCTCCCACCTAAGACCGCTGCCGGGCCACCCATCCCATCGCCCCCTTCTTCTCTTCCCTCACTCCCTTTCCTTCTCCTCCACTCCCTTCTACCACTGCCCCTACCTGAACCATCACCACTGTGCCGCCTCCCATTACCGCCGACGACCACAGCCCCACAACCTTCACCCCTTCTTCCTTCTCTATCCCTCCCTTAACCCTAACCTAGCACTACAACCCACCCCTGTCACCACCTCAGACCGCTGCTGCGCCGCCTCCCATCGTCGCCGTGCCGCCTCTCATCGTCGCCGCGTCAGCAACACCACCACCGTATTCCCACCATCTCTCTAATCCATACCTCTGTTCATACACATGCCAGGTTCCGCCGTGCACCAATTTCTCTGTCATTCATAGTTAGTTACATATTTCTCAGATTCTGTTCAAATTAGGATAGTTAGAGATGCATGATTGTAGTGGATTCTAGGTGGTTAGGTAGCTAGGATGTGGTTAGTGGATTTAGGCCTGATAATTGCGCCGTTCTTGATTACCTGTTTTATCTATTTCACAATTTTGATCTGGTTGTGATAATAATTCTGTTCATATGCTGTTCTTCTTGTTTCAGGCTTCTATTACACTGATCTTTACTGTTCCTGTATTTGTGACTCTTTGCAGCGCCTTTTAATCTCATATGAACTGTTTTTCTTGCTATTTATTACCTGGGAACATCCAATTTTAGCCGGAATGCTACCCAATTTTCTGCAACTTGTTTTCATGTATTGAGTTTGGAAAGTTACTATTTTGCATTACTTGATTTCAAGCAAACCAATTCATGAATGCACGGGCTAGCATTCTTATCCCTTTTGATTCCCTGGTTAATAAATTTCTTTATTGATGATTTCATTTTCATTTTGCACTTCTCGTATATCTATCTGAATTGTCATCAATAAACTGATATCTTTGCTTGACTTCGAGTTGATTGTTCTTTAAATTTGTGGATTTCTTGTTAACTAGGAAACCCATCATCATGCCACTTACCTTAACTATCTTTTTACTAACTCATTATTTTCACTTTCTAACTTCCTTTTTACCTACTAACCATTTTAACTTTCCAACTTCTCTTTTTACCCAACTACTTTAACTTTCTAACTCAGGGCATGCTCATTATTTTTCTTAATTAACATGACTTCCACTTATCATATATTTTGGATTGTGATTTCTATTTTCAGACTTTTCCACTTGTATACAATCCACAATGCACATATTGTTTTTGTGGAAAAATGAATTTCCAACACACAAATCTAACCGGCAAGTATACCGGGTCGCATCAAGTAGTAAAACTCACTTAGAGTGAGGTCGATTCCACAGGGATTGATGGATCAAGCAACTTTAGTGGGTGATTCGTTTAGTCAAGCTAACATTAATGAGTGAGAATTGTTGCAGCAGAATGTAAATAGCAGTGAACTTAAATTGCAGAATGTAAATAGGCAGGAAGCTTAAAGAGCAAGCAATGTAAATTGCAAAAACTTAAATGACAAGAAATGTAAATTGAAGTAAATATAAAGGGGAATGGGAGCAAGGAAATTTAAATAAAAGAAGTATATCAAAGCTTAGAACACTTGCAGGGAATTAAACTTGCAGAAAAAGTAAATCAGATCATGAACAGAAATGTAAAATAAAGAACAAGTGCAGAAGAATTAAATTGCTTGAAAGTAAATTGAAAGCCAATGGAACAGACGATTAAATTCAGGATTAATGTAGATTGAAGTGTGTAATTTGCAGAAGAGGAAATTTGCAGAAGAAGGAAAGATGAAATCAGTAAGGAAACTCAGATTCAATGCAGAAAAAGAACAAAGAGATTTCAGATAAAGTGAAACAGAATTCCTTCAATTCTTTATCCAAAATTCAAACAGAAAGGAAAATTAAAAGAGAGAGCTCTCTACTACTACTCCTAATGCTCCCTAGTGGAGCTAGCCTTCTCTTAATGAAAATGAGAATGATGCCTCTATATAGGCTTTTTAAAAAATAAAATGAAATTGAAATAAAAAACAAATTAAATGAAAATCCTAATTCTAGCTTGTTCTTGTGCCTTTGAGTGATGATAATGGGCTTAGCTTGCTTTGGATTCGAGGAGAAATGGGTTTGCTTGGCCTTGATTCAATTTGGTGAGGAATTGAATTTAAATGGAATTTTGGTTGAATTTTGGCCCATGAGTGTTTGCTCCCAGTAGAGTGCTCTGCTCTTGTGGGGAGCGGAGCATTGCTGCTTGTGGTGTGTCTTGTGCGCGTAAAGCTCCTTGACCGTGCCAAATTGTGCGTGACATGCTTCCCTGGGCCATGTCAAGTTGTGCCTCATGCACCAAGGAATAAGGGAAGTAGCGCTCTGCTCTTGTGGGGAGCGGAGCATTGCTTTTGCTTGGGTGAGGTTCCAGGTTCAAGCCTTGGTGAAAGCATTTGGGGAGAGATTTTCCTTGAATTTTCATGAAGAGAGCACGACAATGCTCTCTCCAAGAGAGCACTCTGCTCTCCTTGAAAGCGCTACTTTGCTTTGGAGTGAGGCTCCAGCTTCGAACCTTGGTGGAAGCATTGACCGATTTTTTTGCTTATTTTTGGTCCTTCAAGATGCCTTTCACTCATGCCTCAATTTTATGCCAAATATGGATTGCTATATATCGTTGGAAAGCTCTGAATGTCATCTTTCCAATGCAACTGAAAGCACATCAATCGGACATCTGTAGCTCAAGTTATAGCCCTTTGAAGGAGGCATAGTCATGCTGTGAGCGCCCAGGTTTTAACTTAGCGAAAATTTGCTTTCAACCTCACTTTGTTTGCATCACGATAATGCTCTGCTCTTGGCAAGAGCAGAGCATTGTGTTTGCTGGTTGCTTCCTTCTTTGATTTGGTCATGGGCCACGCTTTTAAAAGCGTGGCCTAAGGCTCCAAAGTGTGCTCCAACTTCGAAGTGTGCCCCAAAGCTTTTTTTTTTCTCCTTTTTAGCTTATTTTGTGCTTCTTTGCTTCTTTTTCTTCTTATTTCCTACAAGATTTATAAAATTAAAAGATCAAGGAAATATTCCAATTAAGCACAAATGAATGCAATATTTAAGCACAAATCATCAATTTCTTGTATGAAAAAGCATAGAAAAACATGACATGGTGACATGTCATCAATATACTTAACTCATTTCATGCTTCTCTTGCTCTTTTGCCACTTTGTGCTTATATTGCTATTATTCTATTTGCCTACTTGTTTTCCTGCTTTTATTCTTCCATTATATCTTGGAATTTCTGTTTTTCAGGATGTCTGACCCTCCAAGCAAAGGAAAGGGCAAAGCAACCACCGGCAAGAGGAAAATAGGCGAATCCTCTATGACCATCCTTGGCATTTTGCATGATGATTCTTGGCGGGAGAAGAACTTTACCCCACAGGAAAAGGCTGATCAGTTAGTACCTGCAGCTGACCCAGTAAAATTTACAAACAAGTACTGTGAAAGAGCACAGTGGTACCCAAGGGAATCAGGCTAATATATCTGAATGATGAGGCTCGACTATGGCAGCAGATTCTGAGTAACTACGTAATGCCGAGCACTCATGAGATAGAGGTGCCAGCTGCTATGATTACCCTCATCTGGTGTGTGATGGAGGGTAAGGACCTATATCTGCCCTGCTTCATCCGGCATTACATGACCAAGGTCCATGTCAGAGGCACCCTCCCTTTTCCATTCCTGATTACTTAGTTGGGTCGCCGAGCTGAGGTACCTTGGGAAATTACTGATGAAAAGCCATCCGCTGCGGACTGCAGGAAGATCATCCTTCACAGTAGGAAGTTTCAAGCTCTTTGATGCCAGGGCATCTAGGCCAGTTTCACTGACTTTTTCTTTACTGTTTTAAGGTAGTTTCATACATTTTCTTAGTGAATAAGGCAAGTTTTGGATGAAAATACACTTACACCTTGATTCAAGCAACTATTGTGAATTTCACATGATTTCATGAGGATTTTGCTAGAATTGAATGATAAATTGATGATGCATAATCTCATGACTTTGGCTAGAGATTTGATGCACTTTATTTGCTTGATTTCAGGACAAAGGAAGCAAGGAAGAACCACGTTAGTACTCATGTTAATCTAGTTAATGTGACCACTAACGTGGAATGGTAAATAGCTTGCAACGTTAAGGAGAAAAGTGATCACCAATAACGCCCGCGAAGCCATCATAAGCCCATGTTAATTGCCACGTTAACTAAGTTAATGTGGAGACAAAAGAAAGCTCCAACGTTAGTGGTAAACGTGAACACCACTAACGTTCCAATATTTGGCAATGAGCCACGTTAAGAGTCACGTTAACTTAGTTAACGTGAACTCTAACGTGGAAGAGAGGAACAATGCCAACGATAGTGACACTCACCTTTGTCACTAACGTTGGATCAACTAGCATTGCCCACGTTAGTGGTCACGTTAAGACCACTAACGTGAAAGTTAACGTAGAGCTGAGATTGATGAGCCAACGTTAGTGACACTCACCTTTGTCACTAATGTTGGAAGATGGCATTACTACCACGTTAGTGGCCACGTTAACTTAGTTAACGTGAGCCCTAACGTGGAGAGTAGGGGCACTTTGAGCGTTAGTGACAAAGGTAAGTGTCACTAACGCTCTCGAAGGTGAGGCATAGCCACGTTAAGAGCCATGTTAGTTACACTAACGTGAACTCTAACGTAGGGACAAAGGGCATAAGGCAACGTTAATGGGAAAGGTGAGTCCCAATAACGCTTACGAAGGGTTATAAGCCAACGTTATTGGGAAATGTGAGTCCCAATAACGCTAGCGAAGATTTACAAGGCAACGTTAGTGGTCACGTTAGTGCCACTAACGTTGGAGTTAACGTAGGCTATATGGGGTTGGAACGTTAGCGAAAATTGTGATTGCCACTAACGTTCTCGAACCCACAAAGTCACTTAACGTTAACTTCACTAACGCCCATGCCTAATTCATACTTCTCTGCAAGCGGGACCCACTAAGGATTGGAACTGCCTTAACTCAAGATCTAAAGCCCACATCCAAGACTGAAGAACTCACTAGAAGATCAAGAGGACTAGTATATATAGGAGTAGTTTTGAACTATAGAGAAGCTTGGCACTTTGGAGAACCCCTCTTTGTATATTTACTTTTCTGCACTTTTAGCTTGGATGTATTATTTTCTGCCATTTTTCATTTCTAGAGCTATGAACAACTAAACCCCTTTCATTGGGTTAGGGAGCTCTGTTGTAATTTGATGGATCAATTATAGTTTTCATTCTCTTCTTCTTTCTTCTATTTTGATTCACTAAAAAGCTTTCGATCTTAATTCAATTGGTTAGTTGTCTTGGAAAAGAAACTCTCCATAATTGGATCTCCTCTGAGCCTTGGAAAAGGGATATGGAGATCATGCTAGAAATGCTTTCTCATGTTGGACCAAATTAGGGTCTGGGCGGATATAGTGACATGTAATCCTCCCAACACTTTGATTTGGAAATACATGTGGTATAATCAGTGATCATACTTCATCTCTTCCCATGAGCAATTAAATCAAGGAATTGGGCAATTGTTCAAGCTTAGAGAGATTGGATTACCAAGGAATTGGAATCTAATCACCTAAGATTGCCAAGGAGATCAATAGATGCATTGATTGAGGAAGAGATGAAAATGAACTTGATCCGGAGAATACAACATCTCCTGAGCCCAATGAATTCCCCATTTCTGATCTTATCCATTCTCTTTATTTTCTGTCATTTATTTTCATGCTCATTACCCCAAATTCCCATTTAAGATTCTGCACTTTAATTTCTGCTATTTACTTTTCCGTCATTTAATTTTCTGCAATTCTCAAACTACACTCTGTTTAGCTCAACTAGCATACTCTTCCAACTAAAGTTGCTTGACCAATCAATCCTTGTGGGATTCAACCTCACTCTATTGTGAGTTTTTGTTTGACGACAAATTTGGTATACTTGCCGAAGGGAAATTTGTTGAGAGACAAGTTTTTATGCATCAAGTTTATGGCGCCGTTGCCGGGGATTGATTTTGTACAATGATTAAGTTGGAAGCTCACTGGATTGGGCATTGTTCCTTGTTTGTTTACTTTATTCAGTCATTTATTTTCACTTTGTTTAACTTCTTCCTCATCCTCTATACCCTCTCTATTTTTCTTTCTTTCTTTGTTATTATCTACAATTCTGCTCACTAACCCACTAACTATTTGATAATTTGCATCACTCACACTAACAATCACTCTAACAAGAATAACCTCTTTGTTTCATCTCTTGCTGCGTGTTTTGTTAGTTGTATGACAGGGAGAAGAGAGGGAACCTCAACATCCTTTGATTCAGAACCTGAGAGAACCCTCTGGAGATTAAGGAGGGAAGTAAGAGGGAAAGGAGTTATTGGTGCTGAGGAAAAGGAAGAGTACTTTGAACCCAACATGGAAGAGAACTTGGAAAACAATCATGAAGAAAAAGCTCACAACCATGCTAGAGAAAGCCTTACAAATCATGATGGGCAAGAAAGGAGAGTTCTAGGCTCCTACATCAATCCAAATCCAGGAAACTATGGAAGTAGCATCCAGAAGCCCACCATACATGCAAACAACTTTGAACTAAAACCCTAGCTCATCACCCTTGTTCAGAACAACTTCTCATTAGGAGGAAATGCTCAAGAAGACCCTAATTAACATCTAACCACCTTCTTGAGATTTTGTGACACTGTGAAGTCTAATGGAGTCCACTCGGATGTCTATAGGTTGTTGTTGTTCCCTTTTTCACTCAGGGACAAGGCATCCAAGTGGCTCGAATCCTTTCCAAAGGAGAGTTTGAAAAATTGGGAAGATGTGGTGAACAAATTTTTGGCAAGATTCTACCCTCCTCAAAGAATTAACAGGTGGTGGACGAAATTGTGATCAACAATAATGGCTCTTTGGCATGTGCCAAAAAGACTAACTCAACACTTTCTTTTCACAACTCCGTTCAACTTAACCAGCAAGTGTACTGGGTCATCCAAGTAATACCTTACGTGAGTAAGGGTCGATCCCACAGAGATTGTTGGTATGAAGCAAGCTATGGTCACCTTGTAAATCTCAGTTAGGCAGATTATTGGTTTAAATTTGATTAATGGAATAAATAGAAAATAAAAGGGATAGAAATACTTATGTAAATCAATAGTGGGAATTTCAGATAAGTGTGTGGAGATGCTGTGCTCCTCTCGTATCTCTATTTTCTTATTACATTCATCCAGTCCTTCCTACTCCCTTCCATGGCAAGCTGTATGTAGGGCATCACCGTTGTCAATGGCTACATCCCATCCTCTCAGTGAAAACGTTCCTATGCTCTATCACAGCACGGCTAATCATCT
>NC_029772.3:46368058-46404222 GCF_000817695.3 Arachis duranensis | reverse complement strand
AAAGTAATAATAATTGTATTGAAACTTGAGGTACAGCAGAGCTCCACACCCTTAATCTATGGTGTGCAGAAATTCCACTGTTGAAAATACATAAGTGAAAGGTTCAGGCATGGCCGAATGGCCAGCCCTCTCCATGATCAAGAGACCGAATAGTCAAAAGATTAAACTGTCAAAAGATGTCTAATACAATAGTAAATTATCCTATTTATACTAGACTAGCTACTAGGGTTTACATGAATAAGTAATTGATGCATAAATCCACTTCCGAGGCCCACTTGGTGTATGTTTGGGCTGAGCTTGATCTATCCACGAACTGAGGCGTTTATTGGAGTTGAACTCCAAGTTATAACGTGTTTTGGGCGTTCAACTCCGGATCATGACATGTTTCTGGCGTTTAACTCCAGACAGCAGCATGTACTTGGCGTTCAACGCCAAGTTACATCATCAATTTCCGAATAAAGTATAGATTATTATATATTGCTGGAAAGCTCTAGACCGAATAAAGTATGCACTATTATATATTGCGGGAAAGCTCTGGATGTCTACTTTCCAACGCCGTTGAGAGCGCGCCATTTGGAGTTCTGTAGCTCCAGAAAATCCATTTTGAGTGCAGTGAGGTCAGATTCCAACAACATCAGCAGTCCTTTTTTTTTTCAGCCTTTTTCAGAGTTTTGCTCAAGTACCTCAATTTCAGCCAGAAATTACCTGAAACCACAGAAAAACACACAAACTCATAGTAAAGTCCAGAAATGTGAATTTAACATAAAAACTAATGAAAACATCCCTAAAAGTAGCTTGAACTTACTAAAAACTACCTAAAAACAATGCCAAAAAGCGTATAAATTATCCGCTCATCAACAGGCTGAGAGATGAGGTGCAGACTTTCAGGCAACAAGATGGTGAGACTCTCTATGAGGCATGGGAGAGGTTCAAGGACTTAACAAGAAGATGCCCACCAGATATGTTCAATGAATGGGTTCAATTTCACATTTTCTATGAAGGTCTTTCCTATGAGTCAAAGAAGGCTGTAGATCATTCATCAGGGGGCTCTCTAAACAAGAAGAAAACCATTGAAGAAGCCATAGATGTCATTGAAACAGTAGTTAAGAATGACTACTTCTATGCCTCTGAAAGAAGTAACACTCGAGGAGTAATGGAGCTAAACCACATGGATACATTGCTAGCTCAAAATAAGATGATCACCAAGTAGCTAGCAGATCTCACCAAGAAGGTGGAGGAAAACCAAGTTGCAGCAGTCATCACGTCATCACCAACTCAAAAAAGAGTGAATATAGGGGAAGAAGGTGACTGGGAACAAGTCAAATATGTTGGAAATTCACCTAGACAAATCCATGACCCATACTCCAAAACCTACAACTCTGGATGGAGAAATCACCCCAACTTTGGTTGGGGAAATCAACAGTAATGCAACTCACCAGTAATGCAACTCACCAACATACCTCACAGAGACCCTATCAACAACCACCTAACCACCCTTCTCAACCACTTAATCTCAACCCACAATCACTAACAGAGGATAGACTTTCAAAAATTGAGACTCTACTTGAAGATTTATGTAGAGAAGTCCAAGACAACAAGGTGTTCAAGGAAGAAGTGCGAGCCAATATCAAAAACCAAGGAGAAAACATCAAGAGACTAAAGTCCCAAGTAGGGTATCTATCTTAACAAATTTCCAAACCCACTGATGGATTTCCTAGTGACACAGAGAAGAACCCAAGAGGAGAAACAAAGAAAGTAAGGTGGAAAGAGTGTAAGATGATCACCACAAGTGATGAGAGGAGTATGAATGAAGTAGAACACCTCCAAGACAATCAAAAGGAAAACCAGGAAGAAAGGAGCCATGCACCTCAACCTACACTCAAGGAAGAGCTGAAGAAGAAGGAGACACTTAACCCATATGCACCCTTTCCCCAAAGGCTTAAAGGTGGTGTAGCAGGGAGAATGTATTCAAGATTCCTCGACATGTTTGCATCTCTTGATGTAAATATACCATTTATTAAATCCCTCCAGCAAATGCCTTTCTACATAAAGTATATAAAGGAGCTATTAGCCAGAAAGAGTTCATTGAAAGGTGGACAAACAATAAAGATGAATATGGATTGTAGTGCTCTCATTCAACCAGGGCCACCCACAAAGAGGAAGGATCCAGGGAGCTTTCATATTCCCTGTGCCATAGGAAAAATAATGATTGATAAAGGACTCTGTGACCTGGGAGCGAGCATCAACTTAATGCTTCTATCCCTCATGAAAAAGCTTCAAATTAATGAGCTAACACCCACAGATGTAATCATTAAGTTGGCTGACAAAACTCAAAAACAGGCAATAGGAGTGGTTGAGAATGTGCTAGTGAAGGTTGGAAACTACTTCGTCCCCACAGACTTTGTTGTCCTGGAAATGGATGAGAACCCTATTTACCCCATCATTCTGGGAAGGCCATTCTTAGCCACAGCCAGAGCACTTATAGATGTGGAACGGGGAGAGCTAGTATTGAGAATACATGATGATCAGCTCACTTTCAATGTTTTTAACCTCTCACAAGAAGTAGATCATGATAACAAAGAGCTGATGGAGGAGCCAAACAAGGAAGCACAAGCACCGCACATAAGGCCTCCTGTGGTTAACAACCAATGTGATCAGAAGGAGCAACAGCCAAGTGTAATCCAAAAGGAACCAGACCCACCAGAATCACATGAAATAGACAACAAAACCATTCTCAAAAAGGAAACCACAAGGAACAAGTTGGCATCAACGAACACAAGAAAAAAAGTCCCAAGGGGATGGAAAAACAAGAAAATACCTACAGAAGATTTCTCGCCAGTAGATGAAGTGGTCTCTACATACTTCCCATCTATACCACCTCACCTCCCCACTATTCCATCCCAGCTGCCTCTAGTGTACACCATCAACAAAATCTTGTCCCTAGAGCATATGGAGCTTATCAACAAGGCCAATGGACATAGGTTCACTGCAATGGGGGAGGATTTCAAGCACTATCAGCCACCTTGACAAGGACCAAACGTCAAGCTAATGACGCTAAAGAAGCACTTCATGGGAGGCAACCCATGTTCTATGCCCTCTTCCTTTAATTTCTAATAGTAGTAATAAGGCAAATTTCATGGATTTTTAAATCAATTTTGACGACCAATATAAGACCCCTTTACATGCAGCGTATAGTACATGATAAGTTTGTTCAAGGCACACCAAGTGAGCTTGAACACACTTTATGAGGTAAAATTATTCCCCAAACTTGTTGCACCATATGATCACAAACAAGTTTGGTGTACCAATGTTGCATGCATGGGAAATTTAGTGGTTGATTGATTTGCATTCATGGAAAGCATTTAGTCATTTAAAAATAAAAGAAAAAGATAGATATTTTTTTAGCTAGTTCACACCTTAAGTTTTCCCACCGAAAATTTCAAATTTACCATTTGCATTCTTTTTTTTTCGAATATAGGGAATCAAAAGGGATATTGATGGTACTTGATAGGACAATTAAGGAAGGGAGATTTGGCCACTATACCAAGGAAATCTCACACTTGTCTTCAAGGGGAATATCTTTGGAAGTGTTGCCATGCAACATTGGGAGTTGGATAGCTTTGGAGACCAAACCAAGACCCTCATAAAAGAGGTGATCCTTGTGCTCATTCAATACCAAACCCCAACCGTCCACTATCAAACAACACCATCAATCCACACCCTTCAATCATTTGCCATCTTCCTATAAAAACCCCTTCACACAACCTCTCCGTACACACTTCTTACTCTCATTCCTCTCCCTTTCTTTTCTCGGATACACACACTTCATCCTCCTCCAAAAAGTTTCACACACTCTCCTAGCCACGTCTAGTGAACCGCAACCACTCATCAACCATCTTGCATGGCATCATCAAGTTCCAAGAGCCAAAAAGGAAAGGAGCCTATAGAACAACCTCCTTTCAACGCCGGAAGATTCAAAACTGCCTTCCATGAGCTTGAATATGAACGAATCAAGAACAAGAAAATATTGCCAGAGTTGACATTCCAATTCAATGAGGATGAGTGCCCTAAAATAGAGAAAAGATTGCACAGAGGGGTTGGCAAAAGCTCACCAATCCAGAGACAAAGATAAATGCAAACCTCATCAAGAAGTTCTATGCAAATGCAGTCAAAGAAGACAGCACTAGGGCCCCCACCTTCAAAAGTTATGTAAGAGGAACAGAGGTGGACTTCAGCCCCACTGCTATAACAAGGACTCTTCAATTGATATCACCACATTTTGATGAGCTTAGCTATCAAGTAATAATAAGTAATGCTCCCGATGAAGATGAACTTGAAGAAATCGTGAGTGATATGTGTGTTATTGGGTCTAATTGGGAGAGATACTTGGACAAGAGGCCGAGGTTTATTAGGAGAGGAGACCTTATCCCAAAAGCCAATGGATGGTTTGAGCTAGTGAGGAGGTCTATCCTTTTAGCCGCAAACAATTCTGAGGTCAATATAGCTCGAGCCACCATGGTACATTGCCTAGTGAAGGGTGGAAGCATCAATGTGCATGAGATTATAGCTGAAGGAATCCAGGATTCAGCCGAGAAGAATGATCCGGGTGCTAGACTTTGGTACCCCAGTACCATCCTGAGACTATGCATGAAAGCCAAGGTGGTGTTCGAAGACAACAATCCACAATGGGTAAATCCTGGAAGGTTACTCACATTTCAATGCATACACTATGTGACACCTGCTCAACAACAAAGAAGACCTCGGATAGGGAAAAGAACTGCACAAGAAGAACCCCACCTAGAAGAACCTCACCAAACAGGGCACCAGCAAGAAGGACAATTTGATCCAACCAATATAAATCTGTTTCACATCAAGGAAGCCATTGAGTATATGGCAAGTAGCTATATAGAGGGACAGGAACAGCAACTACATGTCCAAGCTCAAAGGATGGATCATCAAGAAAAACTACTCTCTAGTTGGATGGATCAACAAAGAGAGTGGCAGAAACAGCAAATGGAATTACAACAGGAACATTACTCCCAACTCACCCAAGCCATCAGTCAAGTGTCCGAAAGACAAGAGGGCCAGGAAAAACACCTTCAAGAACTCAACCAATGCCAAATAAACCAGATGAAAGCATTCAACGAATTCAGTGTGCTCAACGAAGGAAGGCAACTGCATCGAGAAGAATTCAGCATAAACACTCAGGCCAAGTTAAACTATATGACTGGGCATATGCATAACTTGCACCCGGTGATGATTGGATTTTTGACGATTTAGAATTTCACTAATGAAATCTCATTGTAAAGTATAGTCTCTAAACCAACAACAATCCTTTCATACAAAAATTTATTTGTCACAAGTACAAACCCCTAAAATCTATAAACCGAAGTATTTAAACCTCGGGTCGTCTCTCAAAGGACTTGCAGGGTAGTGTTCTTGTTATTGGTTATGGACTTGTTTATTTTGGGGTTTTGGATGAGAAATATGAATAGTAAATGGTAAGAAAACTTTATTAACAAAATGGTCTTGGCAAGGTTTGGTTGTCAAGGGTCTTCATCATTATCACTAGCCACAAGTATGGTAGTTGCAAGGATTAATCCCACTTAGTCATCCTTAAATCAATTAACAGAGGAAAGTCAAGTGAGTTATATCAATCCTAGTCCATAAATCCTAGCTTTCCACTAATTAGATTAATGAAGGCTAGAGTTAATGGCTATCAACTATCAATCAATTGGACACTAGTGACTCAACTACCTCAAATTGCATTATTAAAAGAAAACAAAGAGAACAAGAGTATCTCAATTACAAAACCTAGAAACAAAATAAGAGAAATTACAACAAGAGGATAGGGATAGAAAGAAGAACCAAAGTGTAGCAATCATCAATTGAAGGTAGAAGTAGAAGGAGACTTGAATTAAACCTAGAACTATGAGATCCTAATCTAACCCTAATTCCTAATCCTAATTCTAGAGAGAAGAGAGAGCTTCTCTCTCTAACTCTAACTACTTCTAAAACTAAACTATGACTAATAATAAAAAATATGTTGATTCTCCTTCAATCCTTGGCTTAAATAGCATTTGAAATGTGTTGGAATGGGCCCACAAAGCTTCTAAAATCGCTGGCCACGTGTTGCATTAAATGGGTCATGTGCCACAATCGGCGCGTCCGTGTACCGTGCACGTCCGCGCCCCTATGCGCGACGTAACTATGGCAAATCTTATATTTTTTTGAAGCCCCGGATGTTAGCTTTCCAACGCAACTGAAACCGCATTATTTGGACCTCTGTAGCTCAAGTTATGGTCAATTAAGTGTGAAGAGGTCAGGCTTGACAGCTTTTTGGTTCCATCATTTCTTCATGAGTTCTCCAACTTTACATGCTTTTTCTTCATTCCCTTGATCCAATCTTTGCCTCCTAAATCTGAAATTACTTAACAAACATATCAAGGCATCTAATGGAATCAAGATAAATTACGTTTAGCTATTTTAAGACCTAAAAAGCATGTTTTCACTCTTAAGCACAATTAAAGGAGAATATACAAAACCACGCTATTTCATTGAATAAATGTGGGTAAAAGGTGATAAAATCCCCAAAAATCAATACAAGATAAACCCTACAAATGGGGTTAATCAAGGATCCCCACCTACCCCAGTTCTCTCTTCTTCACATAATCCAATAACACTATACCCTTCACCAATCACCTCAATCTCTCTTTCCCATTACCCATTCACCAATCACATCCATCCACCCTTCCCCATAAACCCCACCTACCTTCAAATTCAAAATCTCTTTCCCACCCAAACCCACCCTAAATGACCGAACCCAAACCCCTCTCCCTCCACTATATAAACCCCTCCATCCTTCTTCATTTTCACACAATACTACCCTCTTTTCTCCCCCTTGGCCGAAACCTACACCACTCTCCCTCTCCTCCATCTCGTCTTCTTCCTCTTCTATTATTTTTTCTTTTGCTCGAGGGCGAGCAACATTCTAAGTTTGGTGCGGTAAAAGTATAGCTTTTTTGTTTTTTTATAACCATTGATGGCACCTAAGGTCAGAGAAACCTCAAGAAAGAGGAAAGGGAAGGCAATTGCTTCCACCTCTAAGTCATGGAAGATGGAGAGATTCATCTCAAAAGCCCATCAAGACCACTTCTATGAATTTGTGGCTAAGAAAAAGGTGATCCCTGAGGTCCCTTTTAAGCTCAAAAAGGGCGAATATCCGGAGATCTGACAAGAGATTAGAAGAAGAGGATGGAAAGTTCTCTCCAATCCCATTCAACAAGTCGGAATCTTAATGGTTCAAGAGTTCGATACAAACGCATGGATCACTAGGAACCATGATCAAAGCATGAACCCAAACCCAAAGAATTGGCTTACAATGGTTCGGGGGAAATGCTTAGATTTCAGTCCGGAGAACGTAAGGTTGGCGTTCAACTTGCCTATGATGCAAGAAGACGCACACCCCTACACTAGAAGGATCAACTTTGATCAAAGGTTGGACCAAGTCCTCATGGAAATATGTGTGGAAGGAGCTCAATGGAAAAGAGACTCAAAAGGCAAGCCGGTTCAATTGAAAAGACTGGACCTTAAGCCATGGCTAGAGGATGGTTGGAGTTCATCCAACGCTCCATCATCCCCACTAGCAACCGATCCGAAGTAACTGTGGATCGGGCCATCATGATCTATAGCATCATGATTGGAGAGGAAGTAGAAGTTCATGAAGTCATCTCTCTAGAACTCTACAAAGTAGCTAAAAAGCCCTCCACCTTGGCAAGGCTAGCTTTTCCTCATCTCATTTGCCATCTATGCAACTTAGCTGGAGTTGTCATAGAAGGAGACATCCTCATTGAAGATGACAAGCCCATCACTAAGAAGAGGATAGAGCAAACAAGAGAGCCCATTCATGGATCTCAAGAGACGCATGAGGAAGCTCATCATCAAGAAATCCCTGAGATGCCTCAAGGGATGCATTTTTCTCCAAACAACTATTGGGAACAACTCAACACTTCTCTAGAAGGATTTAGTCATAACATGAACCAATTAAGGGTGGAACACCAAGAGCACTCCATCATTCTCAATGAGATTAGAGAAGATCAAAGAGCTGTGAGGGAGGAGCAACAAAGGCAAGGAAGAGACATAGAGGAGCTCAAAGACACCATTGGTCCTTCAAGAAGAAGGCGCCACCCTCAGGACTCATTCTTTAACTTCCTTGTTCTTATCTCTCTATTTCTCGGTTTTATGCTATATGTTTGCTTATGTTTTGAGCCTTTACTACATGATCATTAGTATTTAGTAACTATGTCTTAAGGCTATGAATAATTCCATGAATCCTTCACCATTCTTAAATGAAAAAATGTTTTTAATACAAAAGAACAAGAAGTACATGAGTTTCGAATTCATCCTTGAAATTAGTTTAATTATATTGATGTGGTGGCAATACTTTTTATTTTCTGCATGAATGTTTGAATAGTGCATATTTTTTATCTTGTTGTTTATGAATGTTAAAATTGTTGGCTCTTGAAAGAATGATGAAAAAGAGAAATGTTATTGATGATCTGAAAAATCATAAAATTGATTCCTGAAGCAAGAAAAAGCAGTGAATAACAAAGCTTGTGAAAAAAAGAAAAAAATATGGCGAAAAAAAAGAAAGAAAAAAGAAAAAGCAAGCAGAAAAAGCCAATAGCCCTTAAAACTAAAAGGCAAGGGTAAAAAGGATCCAAGGCTTTGAGCATCAACAGATAGGAGGGCCCAAGGAAATAAAATCCAGGCCTAAGCAGCTAAATCAAGTTGTCCCTAACCATGTGCTTGTGTCATGAAGGTCCAAGTGAAAAGCTTGAGACTGAGTGGTTAAAGTCGTAATCCAAAGCAAAAAGAGGATGCTTAAGTGCTCTGGACACATCTAACTGGGAACTTTAGCAAAGCTGAGTCACAATCTGAAAAGGTTTATCCAATCATGTGTCTGTGGCATTTATGTATCCGGTGGTAATACTGGAAAACAAAGTGCTTAAGGCCACGGCCAAGACTCATAAAAGTAGATGTATTCAAGAATCAACATACTTAACTAGGAGAATCAATAACACTATCTGAACTCTGAGTTCCTATGGATGCTAATCATTCTAAACTTCTAAGGATAAAGTGAGATGCCAAAACTGTTCAGAAGCAAAAAGCTACAAGTCCCGCTCATCTAATTAGAACTAATATTCATTGATATTTTGAGATTTATAGTATATTCTCTTCTTTTTATCCTATTTGATTTTCAGTTGCTTGGGGACAAGAAACAATTTAAGTTTGGTGTTGTGATGAGCGGATAATTTATATGCTTTTTGGCATTATTTTTAGGTAGTTTTTAGGGATGTTTTTATTAGTTTTTATGCAAAATTCACATTTTTGGACTTTACTATGAGTTTATGTGTTTTTATGTGATTTCAGGTATTTTCTGGCTGAAATTGAGGGACCTGAGCAAAAATCTGAAAGGAGGCTGAAAAAGGACTACAGATGCTGTTGGATTCTGACCTCCCTGTACTCAAAATGGATTTTCTGGAGCTACAGAACTCCAAATGGCGCGTTCTAAATTGCGTTGAAAAGTAGACATCTAGAGCTTTGCAGAAATATATAATAGTCTATACTTTATTCGAGTTTAGATGACACAAACTGGCGTTCAACGCCAGTTCCATGCTGCATTCTAGAGTAAAATGCCAGAAACACGTCACAAACCAGAGTTAAACACCAAAAACAAGTTACAACTTGGAATTTAACCCCAAGAGCAGCCCAAGAACACACCAAAGTGGGCCTCGGAAGTGAATTTCTGCACTTAGACTTATTTCTGTAAACCCTATTAGCTAGTCTAGTATAAATAGGTGTTTTTACTATTGTAAAGAAATCTTTTGGACGTGCCTTTGGAACATCTTTGATTATTGTTAGTCCTTAGACATTGGGGGATGGCCTCACGGCCATGTCTACCTTATTTTCACTTATGTATTTTCAACGGTGGAGTTTCTACACACCATAGATTAAGGTGCGGAGCTCTGTTGTTCCTCGAGTATTAATGCAATTACTATTACTCTTCTATTCAATTCAGCTTATTCTTATTCTAAGATATTCGCTGCACTTCAACATGATGAATGTGATGATCCATGACACTCATCATCATTCTCACCTATGAACGCATGCCTGACAACCCCTTCCGTTCTACCTTAGATTGAGCGCGTATCTCTTAGCCTCCATTCCGAAAGATCGGAGTCTTCGTGGTATAAGCTAGAATTATTGGCGGCCATTCCTGAGATCCGGAAAGTCTAAACCTTGTCTGTGGTATTTCGAGTAGGATCTGAGATGGGATGACTATGACGAGCTTCAAACTCGCGAGTGTTGGGCGTAGTGACAGACACAAAAGAATCACTGGATTCTATTCCAACATGATCGAGAACCGACAGATGATTAGCCGTGCGGTGACAGCGCACCTGGACCATTTTCACTGAGAGGACGGGAGGTAGCCATTGACAACAGTGAAACCCAACATACAGCTTGCCATGGAAAGGGGTAAGAATGATTAGATGAAAGCAGTAGGAAATCAGAGATGCAGAAGGAACATAGTATCTTCATGCGCTTATCTGAAATTCCCACTAATGAATTACATAAGTATCTCTATCTCTATTTTATGCTTTATTTATCTTTATATTCAAAAACCATTATAACCATTAGAATTCGCCTGACTGAGATTTACAAGATGACCATAGCTTGCTTCATACCAACAATCTCCGTGGGATTGACCCTTACTCACGTAAGGTTTATTACTTGGACGACCCAGTGCACTTGCTGGTTAGTTGTGCGAAGTTGTGAAAAAAAGTGATATTACAATTGTGCGTACCAAGTTATTGGCACCGTTGAGATCACAATTTCGTGCACCAGCAGTGACAGTGTGCAAAAGGATTAATGGATCTTATTCCGGCACAAGTGAGAACCAACAAGTGTGCCTGGTATTTTTTATCCGAGACGAGAAATCTGACAGTTGATTAGCCGTACAGAGACTGTAGCCGGACCATTTTCACTGAGAGGATCATACAGCTTGCCATGGAAGGGAGGACGCAAGATTGGATGAAGACAATAGGAAAGCAGAGGTTCAGAAGCAACAAAGCATCTCCAAACACTTATTTGAAATTCCCACCAATGAATTACATAAGTATCTCTATGTTATTTTCCGTCTTATGTATCTTTTAATTATCAATACCTCATAACCATTTGAATCCGCCTGACTGAGATTTACAAGATGACCATAGCTTTCTTCAAGCCATCAATCTCCATGGGATCGACCCTTACTCACGTAAGGTATTACTCGGACGGCCCAGTGCACTTGCTGGTTAGTTGTGCGGAGTTGTGAAAAGTGTGATCACAATTTCGTGCACCAAGTTTTTGGCACCATTGCCGGGGATTGTTCGAGTTTGGACAACTGACGGTTCATCTTTTTGCTTAGATTAGGTAATTTTATTTTATGTTTAAGCTCTCTTTTATTTTTATTTTCGAAAAAAATAAAAAATAAAAACAAAAAACAAAAAATTTAATAAAATCATAAAAACCAAAAATATTTTGTGTTTCTTGTTGAGTCTAGTGTTAAATTTTAAGTTTAGTGTGAAAATTTTAAGTCTAGTGTTAAATTTTAAGTTTTGTGTCTTGCATATCTTTCTTTTCTTAAAAAATTTTCAAAAATATATTCTTGATGTTCATCATGATCTTCAAGGTGTTCTTGGTGTTCATCTTGACATTCAAAGTGTTCTTGCATGCATTACTTATTCTGATATTAATTTTTCATGTTTTGTGTCATTTTGTTGTTTTTCTCTCTCCTCATAAAAAAATAAAAATATATCTTTTCAAGTAAATAATACAGAGAAATGAAGATTCAGAACATACAGCAGAGGAATCATAGGGAAAAAGCTGGGCATTTAGAAAAACGCCCAGTAAGGAAGGAATTCTTGTGTTAAACGCCAGCCAGGATATCTGGCTGGGCGTTAAACGCCCAAAGAGGTAGCATTCTAGGCGTTAAACGCCAGAATGGATAGCATCCTAAGCGTTTAACGCCAGGATGATACAGGGGAGGTAATTTCATTTCAAATTCAATTTTTTTTCAAATTTTTATGTTTTAAATTATAATTTTAAAATATTATCTTTCCACATTTTCAAAAATCCTTGCTAACAATTAATGTTTTGATTCAAAAAATTTGAAAGTTTGTTAATTTCTCATTAAGATAGGTCCAATCTTCAAATTTTAGAATCATATCTTTAGTTTCTTGTTAGTCAAGTCATCAATTTTAAAAATCAAATCTTTTTCAATCATATCTTTTTAATCATATCTTTTTAAAATCATATCTTTTTCAATCATATCTCTTCAAATTTTAATTTCAAAATCCTTTTTCTAACTTCTTATCTTTTAAAAATTATTTTCAAATCTTTTTCAACTAATTACTATTTCTTATTCTTTTTAATTAAAACCAAAACAATTAGTTAATTAAAAATTTTTTTAGTTCTAAAATCTTTTTTTAAATCTTTTTAGTTTTAATTTTCGAATACTCTCTCTCTCTCTCATCTCTTTCTATTTATTTGCTAACATTTCTCTTCTACTTATAATTCGAACCCCCTCTCTCCCTCTGTATTCGAATTCTTCTCATTCTCTCTCTACCTTATTCCTCTATTCTTCTTTTCTTCTGACACATCAAAGAATCTCTATACTGTGACATAGAAGATTCCACTACTTCCTTTTGTTCTCTTCTTTTTCATATGAGCAGAAACAGGGATAAAAACATTCTTATTGAAGCCAATCCTGAACCTGAAAGGACTCTAAAGAAGAAGCCAAGAGAAGCTAAAGCACAACAACCCAGAGAGGACCTTACAGAGAATTTCAAAAAAGAAGCAGACATGGCAGCCGAACCCAACAACAATCCCAGAGGTGCAAGGAAGATGCTTGGTGACTATACTACACCAACTTCCAACTTCTATGGAAGAAACATCTCAATTCCTGCCATTGGAGCAAACAACTTTGAGCTTAAGCCTCAATTAGTTTCTCTAATGCAGTAGAATTACAAGTTTCATGGACTTCCAGCAGAAGATCCTCATTAGTTCTTAGCTGAATTCTTGCAAATCTGTGATACTGTTAAGACCAATGGGGTTGATCCCGAGGTCTATAGACTTATGCTTTTCCCCTTTGCTGTAAGAGACAGAGCTAGAATATGGTTGGACTCACAACCTAGAGAAAGCCTAAACTCTTGGGACAAGTTGGTCAATGCTTTCTTAACCAAATTCTTTTCACCTTAAAAGATGAGCAAGCTTAGAGTGGAAGTCCAAACCTTCAAGCAGAAGGAAGGTGAATCCCTTTATGAAGCTTGGGAAAGATACAAGCAATTAACCAAAAGGTGTCCTTCTGACATGCTTCCAGAATGGAGCATCATATGTATATTCTATGATGGTATGTCTGAATTGTCTAAGACATCATTGGACCATTCTACTGGTGGATCTCTTCATCTGAAAACCCCTGCAGAAGCCTAGGAACTCAATGAGATGGTTGCAAATAACCAGTTCATGTACACTTCTAAAAGAAATCCTGTGAATAATGGGATGACTCAGAAGAAAAGAGTTCTTGAGATTGATACTTTGAACGCTATATTGGCTCAGAACAAAATATTGACTCAGCAAGTCAATATGATTTCTCTGAATTTGATTGGATTGCAAGCTGCATCCGGCAGTGCTAAAGAAGCCTCCTCTGAAGGAGAAGCTTATGATCCTGAGAATCCTGCAATGGAAGAGGTGAATTACATTGGAGAATCCTATGGAAACACCTATAATCCTTCATGGAGGAATCATCCAAATTTCTCATAGAAGGATCAACAGAAGCCTCAACAAGGTTTCAACAACAATAATGGTGGGAGAAATAGGTTTGGCAATAACAAGCCTTTTCCATCATCTTCTCAACAATAGACAGAGAATTCTGAGCAGAGCCTCTCTGGCTTAGCCAACATAGTCTCTGATCTATCTAATACCACTCTAAGTTTCATGAATGAAACAAGGTCCTCCATCAAAAATTTGGAGGCACAAGTGGGTGACAAACCCCAATTTGACGGGTTATTTTGTATTGAGTTTAGAGTGTTTTGATAACCTTTTGTCACATTTAGCTTATAAATTAGCATGGTTTTGTTATCTCTCCCATATTTGTGCTTAAGTGTAAAAACATGCTTTTTAAGCCTTATCTTGATGAATTCTAATTCCTCTTTGATTCCATAAGATGCCTTGATGTGTTTGCTAGTAATTCCAGGATTAAAATAGGCTAAGCATGGATCAAAGGAAGCAAGGAAGGAAGCATACAAGTGGAGAGAAGCACAAAAAGCCAAAGAGTTGATTTCAGCCAAGCACGCGTACGCGCACAAGGCGCTCGCGCGCACATTACGAAACAGGCCAAGGACGCGCACGCGTACCGTGCGCCCACGCGCCGATGGTGGCACATGACTTCATTAATGTAACACGTGCCTGGCGATTTTGGAAGGTTTTCAGCAACCAACTTTGGCGCCAAAATGCATATAAGAGCCAAGGATTGAAGGGGATTGATACACATTGACACACATTCACATCCATAGACTAATTTTAGATCTTTAGGTAGATATTTTTAGTTAGTTACATTTGTAGAGAGAGAAACTCCAACTTCTCTCTAGGATTCATCTTCATTCTCTCAATTCTCAACCATTCCTTGGTGAGATCTATTACAACACTCAATTTACTTTGTTCATGTTGTAGATCCTCTTCTCTAATCTCATTAGTGTTTGTAATTGTTCAATTCCTATAAGTCTTGGATTCAACTTTGTTGTTATTGGATTCTATTGATTCATTGAAGATTTCATTTTCATTGTTGTTCATTGTTGATTGTTGTTAATCTCTTGTATTGAATTGCTTTGATCCTAATTCTCTTCTCTCCATTTTACTATGTCTTTCATTCTTGCTCTCCAAGTGTTTGAGAAAATGCCAACTTTAGATATGGAGTAGTATTCCCTCACTTGGCCTAGTGGTTGAGTCATTGGAGACACTTGAATAAAGGATGTCAATTGTTGATTAAGAATTGAGGATTGCTAATTGACTTGGAGTACACTAAAGCTAGACATTCCCTAGGGTAAGACTAGGACTTGTGACTCAAGTTAGTTACTTTTACTTGACTTTCCTCTATAATTAGGGGTTGACTAAGTGAAGCAACACTCCTTTGTTATCACAATTGAAGGAAACTATAGTGATGGAACTTCCAATGTTCAACCTTGGCCAAGGTTTTTACTATTGATTGATTGTTGTTCCCTTTTATTAACACTTCTAGGCCACATTCTTTAGACCACAAAAGACCACTTAACCAATAGCATGCATCCTTGTAGCATTCCTAGGGAAGAACGACTCGGGACTAATACTCTCGGTTATAGATTGTAGATTTGTTTGAAGATGGATTTTGCGTCGGTTTAGACTATACTACGATTGATTACTTAATAATTTCTATACCGGCAAAAATCCAATCGTCAGTGGGTCAGATGAGTAAAAGATTTTCTGAAACTACTCCTAGTACTCTCCCAAGCAATACAGAAGAGAATCCTAAAAGAAAGTGCAAGGTCGTAACTATAACCAAAATGGCCGAACCTGGAGAGAGTGAAAAGGTAGTGATTCACAGTGAGAAAGACCACAGGGGATGTCCACTGACCAATAAGGAGTTCCCTGTTGAGGAACCAAAGGAATCTGAGGCTCATACAGAGACCATAGAGATTTCACTGAACTTACTATTGCCATTCATGAGCTCTGATGAATATTCTTCCTCTGAAGAGGATGAAGACACTGTTGATGAGCAAGTATGAAGCTAGGAGCAATCATGAAGCTAAATGCCAAGTTATTTGGTAATGAGACTTGGAAGGATGAACCTCCATTTCTCATCAATGAACTGAATACCTGGATTCAGCAGACATTACCTCAAAAGAGACCGAATCCCGGAAAGTTCTTAATACCTTGCACCATAGGCACCATGATCTTTGAATAGGCACTATGTGACCTAGGGTCAGGTATCAACCTCATGCCACTCTCTGTAATGGAAAAACTGGGGATCTTTAAGGTACAAGCTGCAAGAATCCCACTAGAGATGGCAGACTGATGACTTACATCATCTACCCTTTTTCTTGCATAAAAAGGACCATAAAAGAGGCATAATCTCATTTGATCATTGCAATTCATGTCTTAATTGATGAATATCATAATACATTGCTTTAAAATGAGTTTGTGCTGGATTTCAGGTGGAGAAGACATTAAAAATGGGAAAGAAAACAACAAAACAAGTGGGGCGTGTGAAGCAGGCGTGCCACTTGGAACAAACGCCACAAAAATGTATTGGCATGACACGCCAGAAGCTGGGCGTGGCACGCTGGTACAACAATCCAGAGAGCAAAAATGAAGACCATCAAAGAGGCGTGGCATGCCAGAAGCAGGGCATGGCACGCCAATTCGTTACTAGAAGAACCATCACTATGGCATGCCACTTTGTGTTGAAGGCGTGGCACGCCAGCCCCAGAGTTCACTTGGGCGTGCCACTTGAGGACCAAGGCATGGCACGCCAAGCCTATAAGACCCACAATTGAATGGGCGTGCCACTTGAGCAACAAGGCGTGGCACGCTAGTGAACAAGGAGACAATGCAAAAGCTGGGCGTGCCACTTGATATCGAAGGCGTCGCACGCCAGCTCAAGAAGTCCCACTAAGGCGTGCCACCTGAGTGATGAAGCGTGGCACGCCAGCACCTAAGGAGGCCAAATAAAGCTGGCCGTGCCACTTGGTATCGAAGGTGTGGCACGCCAGCTCAATCATCCCACTTTGGCGTGCCACTTGAACATACATCCAGGCATGGCACGCCAACCTCTGAGACCATGGCAAATAAAGGGCATGACACGCCAGTCTCATGGCGTGGCACGCTAGTAGTGTTTTCCAGAGGAGGAATTAAAGGGCCAGTGAACTCAGGCGTGCCACTTGGGAGATGAGGCGTGGCACGCCAGCAAGAAGATGAAGCAAATGAAGGGCGTGACACGCCAGTCTCATGGCGTGGCATGCTGGTAGTATTTTCCAGAGAGGAAGAAGAGGAGCCAATGAACTCAAGCGTGCCACTTGGATGACCAGGCATGGCACGGCAGCAAGAGGGTGAAGCTTTAAGAAGGGCGTGGCATGCTAGACCCTGGGCGTGCCACGCTGGTACGAATTTCCAGAAGCATGGAGATGAGGAAGATGACCTTGGGCGTGCCACTTCGTGTCGCAGGCGTGGCACGCCAGGTTACTTGGCCATTTAAAATGTCCTGGGCGTGCCACTTGGTGTCGAAGGCGTGGCACGCCAGGGGTTAAACAGAGTAGAATCTGGGTTTTGGTGTTTGGATATGGTGACATACAATCCTCCCTCTACTTGGACCTATGATGATGTGTGGTATAATCAGGGACCAAGCGTATCTCTCTTCATGAGCAATTAGACCAAGGAATTGGCTATTGATCAAGATCTGAGAGATTGAGTCACCAATGGATTAGGGCTCAATCAATTATGATTGCTAAGAGGTTAATGAGTTGCATGATTGAAGAGGATATGAGCTGAATTTAATCCAAAGAGATAATATCTCCTGATCTCAATGGATTCTCCCATTCTTATCTCTCTCATTCTTTTATAGCTTTACTTACATTCTGCAAAATCCCATTCCCCTTTACATTCCTGTTATTTCCATTTCTGCATTTTATTGCTTTCTTTTATTCCTTTGCAATTTATATTTCTGCCATTTATAATTCTGCACTTACAACTTATTCTGTTGAGCTTGACTAATTCACCAATTGAATTGCTCAAATCTACCAATCTCTGTGGATACGATCCCACTCCACTGTGGGTTAATACTTGACGATAATTTTTGTGCGATTGCCAAGAGCGGATTCATCAATATTATTAGAAAGGGTAGTTAATTCCGCCCATCAAGTTTTATGGCGCCGTTGCCGGGGATTGTTTTGAATTTGACAATGATTAAATTGATTGGAGAGCTAGATTAAGCATTTTTTTTATCTTTCCTTAATTGTTTTCTTATTCATTTCCTAGTGTAACCTTTAAATTTCTTTCTAATATCTATTTTTCTTTTTTGTCTTTCTGAGATTTCTTTAGTTATTCATTGTTTATACTTTCACTCTTCTAACTGTTTAATTAATTGCATCACTCAAGCTAACCACTAATTTTAACTGAGGAGATTCCTTCACTTGCTCTTTTCTTGCTGTGTATTGACTGTATGACAGGTAGAAGAGGAGAGACTTCATCCTCTTTGGACAGCGAACCTGAGAGAACCTTCCTTAGATTGAGGAGGGAGGCTAGAGGCAAGGGTATAGTTGGATAAGAACTAGTAGAAGAAGATCTAACAACCACCATGGAAGATGAAGTACACAAAGATGTTAGAGGAGGAGCTGGAAATCAAGCTGGGCAAGAGAGGAGAGTATTGGGCTCCTACATCAACCCAAATCCAGGAAACTGTGGCAACAGCATCCTCAAGCCAACAATCCATGCCAACAATTTTGAGTTAAAACCTCAACTCATCACACTAGTCCAGAATAACTACTCATATGGAGGAGGTTCTCAAGAAGATCCAAATCAACATCTCAACACATTCTTGAGGATATGCGATACTGTAAAGTCCAATGGTGTACACCCTGACACCTACAAACTACTTCTGTTCCCTTTCTCGCTCAGAGATAAGGCAACAAAGTGGTTAGAATCATTCCCCAAGGAGAGCCTAACCACATGGGAGGATGTTGTGAACAAATTTCTAGCAAGATTTTACCCTCCATAGAAGATCAACAGGCTAAGAGTTGAGGTGCAAACCTTCAGAAAGCTAGATGGTGAAACACTCTATGAGGCATGTGAGAGGTTCAAAGATCTAACAAGAAAATGCCCACCAGATATGTTTAATGAGTGGGGGCAGCTCTACATTTTCTATGAAGGATTAACCTATGAATCGAAGAAGGCTGTGGACCACTCTTCAGGGGGTTCACTCAACAAGAAGAAGACCATTGAGGAAGCCATAGATGTCATTGAAACTGTAGCTGAGAATGACTACTTCTATGCATCAAAAAGATGCCAAAAGAAGGGGGTGCTGGAACTCAATTCTATGGATGCCCTGTTGGCACAAAACAAGGCAATTGCAGCACAATTGGCAGCCTTAACCAAGAAAATAGAAAACAATCAAGTTTCAGTTGTCCAAGCTCAAGCACCACCCCAAGAAGAAAATGAACCAGAAGTTGAATGTGAGCAAGCAAACTATGTGCATAACCCCCCTCGACCACCATATGACCCTAACTCCAAGACATATAACCCAGGATGGAAGAACCACCCAAATTTTGGGTGGGGGAACCAACAAAATCACAACCAAGATCACAACAAACCATACCAAGCCAATCAATACCAAAATCACAACTCCAACCAGCAAACACACCACCATCAAGACACACTAACTCCAACCTCACAACCATGTAAAATCAAGGGTAACTTTGAGAGAGTAGAGGCTGTAATAGCACAGCTATCATCATAGCTCACAGGGGCCATTTCCACCCTTTTGGGAAGGCAAGCACAAGCTAAAAAGAAGATAGATGCCAACCAAGAAGAATATAGGTCGAATTTGAAGAACCATGGTGTAGCAATCTCAAAACTGGAAGCACAAGTAGGATTCTTATCCAAGCTTGAAGCCTTATGTGCCAAAGGCACCATACCCACAAAGGCTAAGGAAGGATGGGAAGAACAACCAGTTTTCCAGATTTTTAGAAATCTTCAAAAAGCTCCAAATCAACATACCAATTGCTAAAACACTGGAGCAAATGCCCCTCTACGCAAAGTTCCTGAAGGGGCTCATGACAAGAAAAAAAACTGGGGAGAAAAGGAGACTGGAGTCCTAACTGAGGAGTGTAGTGCCATCATACAAAAGAAACTCCCCCAAAAAATGAAGGACCCAGGGAGTTTCCAAATCCTCTGCATCATAGGGGATATCACTATTGAAAAGGCTTTATGTGAGTTAGGGGCTAGCATCAATCTCATGTCCTTGAACATGATGAGAAGGATGAGAATTGAGGAAGCCAAACCAATAAGAATGGCACTCCAACTAGCTGACAGGACATTTAAGTTTCCACATGGAGTAGTAGAAGATTTATTGGTGAAGGTGGGAGAATTCATCTTCCCAGCTGACTTTGTTGTGCTGGATATAGAAGAAGAGGCAAACACTTCAATTATCATAGGAAGGCCATTCCTAGCTACTGCTGGAGCCATAATTGATGTGCAAAAAGGAGAACTAGTCTTGAGACTACATGAGGAAAAGATGGTCTTCAACGTCTTCAAGGCAATGGGTTATCCCAAGGAAGCAATAGGAAAATGTATGATGGTGGACACCATATAACAAATAGTCCAAGGAGTTTTGGAAGAAGAGCAATATGAAGAAAGTATGGAATTGGAGCAACAAGCACCACGTGAAGAACCACCACAAGGAACGATGGAAAGTTCAATTATGACAAACCACACAGATAACAATGGAGAAGAGGCACCAAAACTAGAGCCAAAAACCCTACCTCCAAGCTTGAAATATGCCTATCTAGGTGACAACAACACCTACCCAGTGATCATCAACTCAAGCTTGAGTAAGGAGTAAGAAGAGGAGCTCATCCAAGTGTTGAAACAACACAAGGATGCTATAGGCTGGACACTCACAAACTTAAAAGGGATCAACCCTTCAATGTGTATGCACAAGATCCTACTTGAGGAGGGTGCTAAGCCCTCAAGGAAACAACAAAGAAGGTTGAATCCAACCATGAATGAGGTAGTCCAGAAGGAAGTGTTAAAGTTATGGCAAGCTGGGGTGATCTACTCCATCTCAGACAGCCCTTGGGTGAGCCCGATACAAGTAGTTCCAAAGAAAAGAGGAGTCACTGTTGTACCAAATGAGAAGAATGAGCTGATACCAACAAGAATAGTGACTGGTTGGCGCATGTGCATCGACTACAGGAAGCTCAATGAAGCCACTAGGAAGGACCACTTTCCCCTACCATTCATGGACCAAATGCTTGAGAGGCTGGCTAGACATGAATACTACTGCTTTCTTGACGGTTATTCGGGTTACAACCAAATAGTTGTGGACCCAAAGGACTAGGAGAAAACTTCATTTACTTGTCCATATGGTGTCTTTGCTTACAAGAGGATGCCCCTTGGACTGTACAATGCACCTGCAACATTCCAAAGGTGCATGCTATCCATATTTTTAGACATGATTGAAAGGTTTATTGAGGTGTTTATGGATGACTTCTCTGTATTTGGTAACACATATTCTGATTGCTTGTATCACTTAGCCTTGGTGCTAAAGAGATGCCAAGAGACCAACCTTGTTTTAAACTGGGAAAAATGCCATTTTATGGTTATAGAAGGAGTAGTCCTTGGTCATAAAATCTCAAAAAAGGGCATAGAAGTGGACAGGGCAAAAGTAGAGGTGATTGAAAAGTTACCCCTACCTTGCAATGTCAAAGCAATTAGAAGCATTTTGGGACATGATGGTTTCTATAGGAGGTTTATTAGAGACTTCTCTAAGTTTTCCAAGCCATTGAGCAACTAATAAAACCTGATTTCGTGGTTTATTTTGTGCTTAATTTGGGGGATTTTATCACCTTTTCCCACATTTATTCAATGAAATAGCATGGTTTTGCAATTCTCCCTTGATTTGTGCTTAAATGTGAAAACATGCTTTTTAGGCCGTAAAATAGCTAATTTTAACTCACTTTAATCCATTCGATGCCTTGATTCATTTGTTAAGTGGTTTTAGGTTTAGAAGGCAAAGATTGGATTGAAGGAATGAAGAAAAAGCATGCAAAGTAGGAGAACTCCTGAAGAAACAAAGGAACCGTAAAGTTGTCAAGTCAGACCTCTTCGCACTCAATCAACTATAACTTAAGTTATAGAGGTCAAAATGAGCCAGTTCTAGTTGCATTGAAAAGCTAACATCCGGGGCTTCAAAATGATATAAAATTTGTCATAGTTGCCTGACGTCTAGGGATGCACACGTCCACTATATTCGTGTGCATCGATTGGTGCATGTGATTTACTAAAAGCAACTCGTGGCCAGCGATTTCTAGAGCGATTTCTAATGCTGTTTCACCCACCTTCTTTTCTTCTCTTCTTTCCATTTCTTTCCTTCTTCTCTTCTCTTTCCACCCTTCAATCATTATCCAACACTACCAAACATCATCTATAACCATTTCTTTTAGTTAGTTAGTTACTTGTTTATTTAGTTTAATTTTTCATTTCATTTTCTAATTTTCATTATAAGTGTTGGATTATTAGTTTTGTTTGCCGTTTATTGCTGCTAAGTATTAACTGATGCTATTTTAGCATAACTCTCTTTGATTGTCATTGTTGGATTCAATTGTTGAGGTTATATTTTGTCACTTGATTTTGGGTTCTTAATGCTTAATGTTTGTGAACACCGAGTGAATGTTACATTGCCTTTAAGCTTCTTAACTCTTTTGGATTGCATGTTTTGGCCACCATGCATTCGTCATCTATTGTTAGGCAATTGTATATTATCATTGCATTTTTAGGTGATGCTCGTTTATGGTTTACCCTTATTCACATCACTTATTTCATGCATTGAGATTGTAGAGTTGTGAAATTAGATCGAAAGCTTATCTAGTGACATATTTTTGAGCTTTGTAAAGCTTTGTGAACCATATTTGCTATGTGATTGATTTTGACTTCTATATTCTTTTCCCTAAGTTCCATATCATCCATGTGTTTCACCTCTATGTCACTTAGGTGTTGCAACAACTTTAATATGTGTCATTGTTTGATGTGTGAGCTCTCTATACTATTTTGTTCATCAAATTTACTTACACATCAATCAATGCCCATGCATTATCCAATTTCACGATTGCTTGATTTTTTCTTGAATGCTTTTATACTTCTTCACTGCTTGTTGAATTGTTTTAGACTACAAGTCTTTTAAAGTATCTCAAGCACACTAGAATGAGTGAAGTGCATGTTTTCTTTTGTGTAATTATGATATAACATTTTGTACTAGTGTGTGTATATTCTAAACCGCGCGCAATTTTAGAATCCACACACCTATTTTTCATTAATGTCACACCAATTCACTCACTCAATTCTAGTGATTTACTTTATTCCAACAATTCACGGTTCCTTGCTATTGTATTTTCTCATCTTACGGTGTTTATTTTGTTTTTCATGATTGATGCACCATAAGCGAAAACGGAAGCGGTAGAAGAACACGCAGCAACCGGTTGACCTACCAGCTGAAGGTAGCAACTAGGAAAGTCGCCATACCCCCTTGCTCATCTTTGAGTGCACCGAGGACGGTGCAAACTTTTAAGTGTGGGGAGGTCGTCTGACCACTCGGCGTTTTTGGGTAACAAATTTCTAATCCCAACACTTTTGTATTTCACTTTTAGGTCTCTTAGGATTTTTTGTTGCATTGCATATGTATATATTAAGCTTAGTCAAAATAATGAAATTTTTCAAGAATTTTATCTAGAGGGCACCCCAATTAATTGAAAAAAAATTTTAGAACTTGCTTGAATTATATATTTTGTAGATCATGTTCTTGAGCTAAGAACACAAGCATGTGAGATTTGAGCCTAACTGTGTGGTTACATCATACATAACCACTTATTTTCATTCCTGTGTGCATTATTCTCTTCCTATGATTGTGATCTTTGGTTTGTTTGATTCTTTATGTCCATTATTCCATATATACATGCATTTATATGATTGAGGCCATCATTTCATTTAGCTCACTTACCCATATAGCCTACCTTTTATCTTCCATTGTTAACCAACTTGGAGCCTACGCTTAACCCACTTATTCTTAATTGTAGCACATTACAAGCCTAAGGCGAAAAACAATAAATGTCCTTTGTTTGGATCTTTGATTAGCTTAGACTAGTGAGAGTGCTGATCATTCAAGTTTGGGAGAGTTGGGAACATTGGTTGGGATGAAAGTGTATTTTTGTATTTTTGTCAAAATTTTGGGAATTGGGTACATACTCATGCATTGAATGTAAAACCATATGCATTGATACTTTTGTATATACTGTATTGCAAAAAAAATAAATAATACAAAATAAAGAAAAAAATATATATGTAGATATCAAAAGAAAAAAAATATAGAAAAAGAAAGAAAAATACAAGCAATAAAAAGGGGACAAAATGCCCCAAGTAAAGCTCAATAAAAAAATCAATGCGTATGTGTAGTGACCAAAAATAGAATGCATGAGTGTGTGAAAAAGTGAAGAATGGGTAGTTAGGTTAGCTTTGAATTGTATAGGTTGTTATATAGGTTAGGTGGGAAGCTTAGGTTTATCAAAGATTCAAATTCTAGTCCACTTGACCATATGCATCCTTACCTTAACCCTAGCCCTATTACAACCTATGGAAAGACCTCTTGATATTTGTATGCATGCATGAAATAATTGTTGATTGTTAGATGAAAAACAAATCTTGGAAAGCATGATTAGGGAAGAATTGAGTGAATCAACCCCATACACTTGAGTGCCTAGAGCGGATACACATCCGGTGAGGGTTCGATCGCTCAATTACATGTTTCCACCCATGATCATTTATTCTTGCAAGTTTGTAAAATCTTTCAATAATTCAATGCAGTTGTGGGTTTGATTTGACTACTATGACTTTAGCCCTTGTACTCATATATGTGTTCTTGGAAGTTGACCTATTTTGACCAAGTAGTTGCATTCATTTAGATAGATTGCATGTAGATAGGTTGCATGTAGGTAGTTTGCATTGAATAAATGTTGATACCCATTTGCTTCTTTCTTGATTTTAGCATGAGGACATGCTTAGTTTAAGTGAGGGGAGATTTGATAAACCCCGATTTTGTGGTTTATTTGTGCTTAATTTGGGGTATTTTAACACCTTTTCCCACATTTATTCAATGAAATAGTATGGTTTTGCAATTCTCCCTTGATTTGTGCTTAAATGTGAAAACATGCTTTTTAGGCCTTAAAATAGCTAATTTTAACTCACTTTAATTCCATTCGATGCCTTGATATGTTTGTTAAGTGGTTTCAGGTTTAGAAGGCAAAGATTGGATTGAAGGAATGAAGAAAAAACATGCAAAGTAGGAGAACTCATGAAGAAATTAAGGAACCGTAAAGCTGTCAAGCCTGACCTATTCGCACTCAATCGACTACAACTTGAGCTACAGAAGTCCAAATGAGTCGGTTTTAGTTGCGTTGGAAAGCTAACATCCGGGACTTCAAAATGATATAAAATTTTCCATAGTTGCCTAACGTCTAGGGACGCGCACGTGAACTGTACACATGTGCGCCGATTGGTGCATGTGATTTACTAAAAGCAACTCGGGCCAGCAATTTCTAGAGCATTTTGGGCCCAATCCAACTCATTTCTAATGCTATTTCATGCAGAATTCAAGCTTGGGCAAAGGGGGAGCAATTGTTTGAAGTGTTAGCATCATGTAGTTTAGTTTCTAGAGAGAGAAGCTCCCTCTTCTCTCTAGAATTAGGGTTCTTAGGGTATTCCCATCTTAGATCTAGATCCAATTTCATGTTTTCATCTCATTTCCTTTATGATTTCTTGCTTCTACTATTTCATTCTCATGGTTTGTAGTGTTAATTTTCCTCTTTGCTCTCTTTTGTAATCATGCACTCATGATGGATTTGGTTTATTTCTAATGCAATTTAATGTTTGATGTTCTTTTATTGTGGATTTAAGTTGTGATTTTACTTTTCTTGCAATTGTTAGTTGGTAGATTTATATTTCCTTACAATTTACCATGCTTTTCTTGTATGCCTTCCAAGTGTTTAACAAAATGCTTGGAAAGATGTTAGAGTACATTTTGAGCATTCTTGGCTTGGAAAGAGTAATTAGAAAATTTTGAGTCATGAAAACCCAACTATTGTTGGTGATCTAGAATTGTTAGTTAATATGATGTCCATTGACTCTAATCTTTTGCTAATTCCATTAGTGAGTTGATTAGTACATTTGGATTGAGATTAACTAGTCTTATTAGATTTTCTCCAAATATGAGTATAACATGATATCTTCTCCCATCTTCGAGGATGACGTAATAAGATAAATTCTTGTTTATTATTGTGATATGATTGATTAATCTCGTTTGACTTTCTCCCAATGTGTTGGAGTTGAATAAATAAGATGAATTAATCATTGTATGACTAGGATGGAAAGCCTATGTGCTCAATCTTTGCCATGAATGTCTCTTTTTATTACTTGCGTTCTTTAGTTACTTGCTTGATTTGCTCTTCTTGTCATTTAAACTCTTGCCCCCTTTACTTTCTTGCCCCTTTATCAATCAAACTTCCTTTGTTCCTTCATAGCCAATAAGCATACACTTCATTGCAATCTTCGTGAGATGACCTGGAGTCCAAATACTCCGGTTAATTCTTATTGGGGTTTGTACTTATGACAAAACCATAATTTTAATTTGATGTGAGAGTTGTTTGTTGGTTTGGAGCTATGCTTACAACGAAGTAATTCCTTTCTATAAGAGAAATTCCTAACCGACGCAGTTCTCGCTATCAGCAACCTACTTGTCTCTAATGTGCCTGTTGTTTTTGATAATGAATGCATGTTAGCCTTTGAGAAGCTTAAGAACAAACTTTCAGCTGCACCTATCATAGCACCACCATGTTGGGATCTACCCTTTGAGTTGATGTGTGATGCATAAGATTTTACTGTGGGTGCTGTTTTAGGACAGAGGAAGGATAAATTGGTGCATGTTATTTATTATGCCAACAAGATCCTTAATGAGAATCAAAGGAACTACACCACTACAGAGAAGGAATTACTTGCCATTGTCTTTGCTTTTGATAAATTTAGATCATATCTCATTGGTTCTAAAGTAATTGTATTCATTGATCATGCAGCACTCAAATACTTGCTTACCAAACAAGAGTCCAAGCCAAGGATAATAAGATGGATCCTGCTACTCCAAGAGTTTGACATCAAAATGAAGGATAGGAGTGGAGCAGAGAATAAAGTTGCTGACCACCTCTCAATGATCCTACAAGAAGAAAAAGGAGCACACCATCTTGCAGTGAATAAAAGCTTCCCGGATGAGCTATTGATGATGATAGAAGAGACCCATTGGTTTGCTGACATAGCCAATTTCAAGGCCATTAGAGAACTACCAACCAACATCAACAAACACATGAGGAGAAAGCTCATCAAAGATGCCAAATACTATATCTGGGATGAGCCATATTTGTTCAAAAAGTGTGCTGATGGGATCTTGAGGAGGTGTATATCCCATGGAGAAGGACAATAGGTGCTTTGGCAATGTCATGGATCTGCATATGGAGGCCACTTTAGTAGAGAAAGAACAGCAGCCAAGGTGCTCCAATGTGGATTCTACTGGCCAAGTATTTTCAAGGATGCAAAGGACTTGGTGTCAAGGTGTGATAAATGCCATAGGGCTGGCAATCTACCCAAGAATAATGAGATGCTACAGAGATTTATAATAGAGCTAGAACTATTCGATGTATGGGGGATTGACTTCATGGGGCCGTTTCCATCCTCCTACTCAAATAGTTATATACTTGTGGATGTAGATTATGTGTTAAAGTGGGTGGAGGCTATTGCCACCGCCACAAATGACAACAAGGTCATAATGAGCTACTTAAGAAAGAACATTTTCAGCAGGTTTGGAGTTTTCAGGGCACTCATTAGTGATGGAGGAACACATTTCTGCAATAAACAACTGGAAGCACTCCTTCTCAGATATGGAGTCAAACACAAGCACTACAAGAAAATGGAATATTTGTGACAAAAATTTTGTGTCAAATTTAAAATTATTACAAAAAGATGATTTTTTGTAATAATAATTGGTGATTGTTACAAAAGAATAATGTTTTGTAACAAAATTACAAGTTGTTACATACATTCTAATATTTTGTAACGTGCTTTTTTTTGTTACAAATTATGTTAATTTTTGTAACGAATTGGTGTTTTGTTACAAAATATTATAATATTTTGTAACAAAAAATAAAATAATTACAAAAATTTAAAATATTTCGTAACAAAATATCTTTTTGTTTCAAAATTTCAATTATTTTGTAACAAAAAATTAATTTGTCACAAAATTTAATATTATTTTAATATTAACTAAAAATTAATTTGTAAAACTTAAAAAATTTTAATCAAATTATAATTATAAATAACAATAATTAAATATAAAAGATAAAAAAAAAACTAAAATATCAAAAGTCAAAATGTAAAAAACAATAAAGTGAATATTTTTAATTAAATTGATTGTTCATGAATATTTTGAATTCAAATTTTATTTAAAAAAATTAATTGGATTATTATAATTTTTAATTTAAAATAAATATTTAATTAGATTAATATGTTAATAGATATATTTTTATATGTTTTTAAAATAATATTTGATATCATAATTATATTTTTAAATTATTTTAATCTTATAATTTTGTGAAACTCTTATACTGTTAATATATATTTTCATTACTAAATTTTTAATTTTTATACACATCCTATTCTTTAACCCCTATATTTTGATTATTTTCTCATCCCTCACCTTCACAAAAATACAAAGACACTAAATCTCACTCAGCCTTACCTTAACCCTAACCTACCCCCTTCCCTTACCCACACCCATAACTCAACGAATAAACAAAGCAGAGGGAAAGAAATGAGAGATGGAGATCAAGAGAGCTGGAGAGGAAATCATAGCGTGAGGGAGAAGAAGAAGAGAGGGGGAGGGATGGCACCGCAGGGTTTGCTGCCGCGTCACCACGTCCAGCTTGCCGTCACGCCTTACCGCCGTTGTCGTCGTCGACAGGAGCGTCAGGAGAGAGAGAGGGACGAACTCGCGAGGGAGAGAGAGGAGGTTACGCTGCGCACCATTCAGAGCCATCGTCGCGCCAGTTGCTGCCGCTTCCGATGATGGAGCCGTCGCCGAAGCCCGTGTCACCGTAGTTCTTGCCCCTGTCACCGATGAAGCTCATCCGTTTTTGCTGCCCTGGTTCGCCGAGAGAGAAGCTCGTGGATGGAGGAAGGCCGACGGAGAGAAGAACGCCGTTGATAGAGGAAAAATGCTGCTGTAATGCTTCATGGTCGCGGTGATGGAGCCCGCGTCGCTGTCACCCATGGCCGCCGCTCTTACCGCCGCTTTATTTAGTTCTGTTTTGAGCTGTGCCGCCCTCTGGGTGGTCACTAACATCAGCTGCCAGAGCCACCAGTGCCACTGTTACTCCTCAAATTCTGCCTCTCTTCCATTAGGGTTTGCTACTATGATTTTACCTTCGTTCTGTTGTTAAAAAAGCTGTTGTTACAAGCCTCTTAAGTGAAACGGTAAGTGATTTCACTACAGACTTATGTGGATAAGCATGATGAGTCATTTAAGTAATCCTTGTATTTGTGTGTGCATTTTTTGTTGAATAATTTCTCACATCAAGTTGTTATTGCTGCTCTATACTTACTGTTGGTTGCTGCTAATTTTTTTCCCTCATTGCTTGCTTATTGAATGATTGTTAAATTCAATGAGAAAGGAAATACTGCTGAGTTATTGTTGTTTGTGTTGGAATAGATGATGGTTGCTGAACTGAGATTGGTTTTATTGATAAATCTGTTGCTGAAATCGTTTAGTTTGACTTGATTGATTTTCTGTTGAATTAATGGATAAACTGCTATGTCCCTGCTGCTTGCAAGTGTAATGGTTATTGACTTTAATGAATAGAATGCTGCCTAAATCCATTACCTTTGTTCATTTTACTATTTCGGGTGTTGTATGATGGGCCATTGATTGCTGTTCTACTGAGTGCTGCTCTACTTCTTGCTGGTTGGATTGGTTTTAATTGTTTCCTCATATTTTCTTGCTGGAATTGGCTTATTTACTTCCTTCCTATGAATTCATTATGATTTTTTGTGTTTTTAACTGTCAAAGAATTCATATAGAATTTGAAATGATTGATTGAAATTGTGAAATAGGCAAATTTACTACTGAAATGCTGCCAGGATTTATTTTAAGCTATTTTCAATATTCATCTTTGATTCAATTAATTGATTGAGTTGGTATTTAATTGCTTTTGGTTTTCAACTGTTGCTAAGCTCAATTGATTGATTATCCGGCTAAGTGCTTCACTATTTTGGTTGTTGGAAGCTAGAAGCTTCGGATTTTGTTATTCACTATTTGGTTATTGTCCTATTTGGTTGGTCAATTAAGCTGCATTGTGTTGTTTGAAAGGGTGCAAGTTGTGAATTGGTTATGTTTGTTGGAATCGTGGACGGTGGAAATATCCAAGTTTTAGAGAAGGTTCTGCCGAAATATTTCTAAACATTTTGGATAAAACTTAGTGGAAAAATTATAATTAGTGTTATATCTTGTTTCTAACTTTTTTGTTTTGGTTTTTCTTATTTACAGGAGTGCTGAAATGGTGACCATATGCTACCTTGAGGGCTCAAGAATGTTTTGATGCATATATACATGTAAACTTGCTTATTAAAAGCGTTAATATATTAGTTAATTTAAAAAATAATTTAGTAAATTATGCATGTAATTTGTAATAAAAAAAAGTTGTTACAAAATAATTAATTTGATTTCGTAACTAAAGAAAAAAAATGTTACAAAATCATGTTACATTTTGTAACAAAATTTTTTGATAGGAAAAAAATTGACTGTCACGAAAAATACCTTCAAGATCAAAATTTGTTACCACTTTTGTAACGGCTTCTGGTTTTTTGTATCAGGAAAAATTGTTACAAAATATGGTATTGAATTGTAACAGTTCCATTTTTCATTACAAAAATTTTTGTAACGGGACTTACTACAATGGACCCTTTTTTTGTTACAAAAAACTTTTGTTTCAAAATTTCGACGTTTTGTAACAATATTTTTTGTTACAAATACGCCTTTTTCTTGTAGTGAAGGTGGCAACCCCTTATCATCCGCAGACCAACGGGCAAGCAGAGATTTCCAACAGGAAGCTAAAAATGATTCTTGAAAAAATTATTAGAAGCTCAAGGAAGGACTGGTCTAAGAAGCTAGATGATGCTTTATAGGCCTACAAGACAGCCTTCAAGACCCCCATTGGGATGCCACCATACCAACTGGTATTTGGCAAGGCTTGCCACTTGCCAGTTGAACTGGAGCATAGAGCCTTCTGGGCTCTAAAACTACTGAACTTTGATGAGCAAGCTGTTGGAGAAAAGAGGCTAAGGCAACTTAACGAGCTGGAAAAATTTAGGAACCAAGCATATGAGAATTCAAAGATCTACAAAGAGAACACAAAAAGATGGCATGATCAAAAGATAGCAAGGAGGGAGTTCACTGAACGACAAAAGGTGTTATTGTACAATTCTAGACTTAGGTTCTTCCCTGGGAAGCTTAAGTCTAGATAGTCTGGACCCTTCACCATCATCAAAGTGTACCTGTATGGTCAAGTGGAGCTCATGGAGGACAAAACATAGAGAACCTTCACTGTAAATGGCCATAGACTCAAGCATTACCTGGGGGACTCACTGGATGAAAGGAGAGTGAGCTACCACCTCAACTGAAAAAGGAAGAACGTCAAGCTAGTGACGATAAAGAAGCGCTAGTTGGGAGGCAACCCAACACTTTATATCCTTTTGATTTATTGCTTTATTAGAAGTAGATTGTGAATATTAGCTTAGGGAGTTAATTTCAGTTTTGATAGTTAAGATAGCTTTGTGAGTTAATTTGTCTCCTATTTTTTGGAAGTGAAGCTGGATGAAAGTGTTTACTGATGATGATGAGTGATTGGGCTAAGAACTAGCTAAAAAGCTAAGTTTGGTGTGGCCACTCACCAACTTGATCTAGGCTTACAACCATTTGGATAAATTAAATTTTTAAAGAGTAAGTCCAGAGATTAAGTTGGGTGTGGCCACCACCATACGAGAATCAATCAGCAAGCTCAATTTGGAAGCTTTTAATATATTGGTGGAGGCTTGAATGAGAATTTTAATGTGTTCAAGGGAGATTAGAAGCAAAGAATGTGAAAGGATTGGAATTACTTTTTCCCCATGAACACATTAAAAACCCAATGATGAACCCAATTTATTGAGATACAAATGAATTAAGTTTGGTGTCCCAAGGGACACCCATCAGTTGCAACTCCATTCACTAGCATTGAAAAGGAATGTGGAGGATCATTTTGTCATTACTGATGGGGTTTTCAGTTTCTTTTTTTTCAGGAGATTGAATGGGGCCCACTTGATAGATAACAAGGAGGTCAAAGTGTACTTACACTTAACTCAACATATTCAGAGGGCACAGTGGGATAAGGGTTGGCGTCTCTTTCCACGCTAGGCGCCACTCCCCAAGTGGAAAACATTGAATTCCCTTCTTTTCCCCCCATTCGAACCACACCACACTCCTATAAATCCCCTACCCTTCCCATTCCCTCCCACTTCAGAACCCATTCCATACACAAAACAAACTCACACAGACCCTTCTTTTTCTTTTCTCGTTCTTTTTTCTCTCTATCTTTCTACTTGATTGGGACAATCAAGTGCTAAGTTTCGTGTTGGGGTAAAACTTTATTTTGCTTGTGTTTCTTTGCAACACTCTATTAATATCTCAGAACCCTCAAACACCCTCTCTCTCTCTCCACCCAATGGCACCACCAAGAGCCTCAACCTCAAAGAAAAGAAAGACCAAAGAACCAACCTCCGGTTCCTCAAGCTCAAACTTCAATGAGTACAAATTCTTCTCAGCATTCAACTAAAACCAATTCTATGGTTGGGTGAGTGAGAGGGAGATCATCCCAGAGGTCGGCTTCCAACTGGGAAGGAGTGAGCACCTTGAGATCAACAACATGGGCTGGACACTCTTCTGCAACCCATCAAAGAAAGTGGTGGGAGGAGTGGTAAGGGAGTTTTATGCCAATGTCGTGCCACAGCCAGGGCAAACTTATGGGTATATTAGCTATGTGAAGGGGAAGTCCATTGGCTATAGTCCCTCTAACATAGAAAGGGTGCTGATGATGAAAAGGATAAACTCCACTCGGAGTTTTGAGGAGAGGATGAAGCAACCAGACCTAGGAATTGATGAAATCCTGAATGAAATCTGTGTACTAAATGTGTAGTGGATAAATGACAAAGATGGAAAACCCAACCAGCTGAGGAGAAGGGACTTGAGCCCCCAAGCTAGGGGGTGGCTAGACTTTGTGAGAAGATCTTTGATCCCTACATCAAACACATCTGAGGTGACCAAGGAAAGGGCTGTTGGTGCATGAAATTGTGATCTCAATGGCGCCAACAACTTGGTACGCACAATTGTAATCTCAACTCTTTTTCACAACTTCGCATAACTAACCAGCAAGTGCACTGGGTCGTCCAAGTAATAAACTTTACGTGAGTAAAGGTCGATCCTACGGAGATTGTCAGCTTGAAGCAATCTATGGTCATCTTGTAAATCTTAGTCAGGTGGATTCAAATGGTTATGGAGTTTTGATAATTAAAATATAAATAAACATAAAATAAAGATAGAGATACTTATGTAATTCATTGGTGGGAATTTCAGACAAGCGTATGGAGATGCATTGTTCCTTTTGAATCTCTGCTTTCCTACTGCCTTCATCAAGTCCTTCATACTCCTTTCTATGGCAAGCTGTATGTTGGGTGACACCGTTGTCAATGGCTACTTCACGTCCTCTTAGTGAAAATGGTCCTCTACGATTTCTGTACGGCTAATCAACTGTCAGATTGCTCATCTCGGATGAAAAATACCATGCACAGATATCGTATGGCTAATCACCTGTTGGTTTTCGATCATGTAGGAATAGGATTTACTATCCTTTTACGTCTGTCACTATGCCCTACAGTCGCGAGTTTGAAGCTCGTCACAGTCATCCCTTCCCAGATCCTACTCGGAATACCACAGACAAGGTTTAGACTTTCTGGATCTCAGGAATGCTGCCAATTGATTCTAGTTTATACCACGAAGGTTCTAATCTCAGATTCAGATGCCCCATTGTCAGAGGGGAGTCGATGTGAATCGTTGATTAGAAACCCAAGAGATACACATTCTAGCTTTCACAAGTAGAACGGAAGTATTTGTCAGGCACGCATTCATAAGTGAAAATGGTGATGAGTGATGACAAGTCATCATATACCCATTTTTCAAGCTAATTTCAGTTGTTTTATTAGTCTTTATGCACTTTCTTGCATCCTAAGTAAGTGATTTGGAGTGAAAATGCATAACTTCTTTAAATCAAGCAATCACCATGAAATTAATGTTAACTCATGAGGTTTAAGCTAATTTTAATTGAATTTTAATTGATTTATAAGCCTTGTGAATTTAGTGATACTTGGAGTGGTTGTTTTGGTTTATTGTAGGTGAAGAAAAGAATAAAAGAGAAAAGCGTGGCCTAAGAAAGCGTGACCAAAGGAGAAGAAAACGTGGTCAAAGGAAGGAGAAGTGTGCCGCATGTAAAGAGGGGAGGCAAGCATTGCCCTCCACAAGGGCACACTGCCCTCTAGGAGGGCAACATAAGGGAACAAGGCATAAAAGGCAACTCTACCCTGCCCACTGCAAGGGCAGAGCAGAAATCTGTGCCTTGGAATCAAGAAGAAGAAAATGTTGCCCTGCCCTCCACAAGGGCAGTATCGGGCTCACAAGGGGAGAAAATCAAAGGAAAATGTCTCCAAATGCTTGCCACAAGAGTTGAACACGGGACCATGAGGAAGCAAGGAACTAAGTTCCATTATGGTGCCATGAAAGCCAAGGAAATTGAATAAGCGTGTGTTTCTGCCAGGATTCGAACGCGGGACTTCAGTTTGGAAACACTGCCCTGCCCTCCGCGAGGGCAGGGCAGCATTTTGTTGGTGCACAACTCTGGCGCACCAAGGCACCCTTCTGGCGCACCACAGCATCATCTGGCAGCACCAGCAGCGCACCACGGCACATTTCTGGCGCACCAATTTTTTCTGCCCTGCCCTTCGCGAGGGCAGGGCAGCATCCTGCGCAACACAGCATCATCCGCCCGCACCATGCACGCACCAAGCACCAAATCCTGCCCTGCCCTCCGCAAGGGCATGGCAGCCTCCTGGAAGCTATCATTTTTGGGCCGAAAATTAAATTAAAAATCCAATTTAATTCATTTCTTCACCAAATCAAAAGCCCATCCAAATCCAAAAATCCAAGAATAGAAAGTGTATAAATAGGAGCTAGTTTGATGTAATTAGGGACCTTTTGCTTAGCTTTTGAATTTTGCACTTTCTTTGAGCTTTGAATTTCTGCAACTTTTCTTGAGAGACTGAACCGAGATTTTAGAGAATTGGGGAGGAGAATTGATCTCTCTTCTTCCTCGTTCTTGCTTGGGCATTTTTCATTTTCCTGTTTGAGTCTTGGGTGTTAAGAATTGAGGAAATTCTGTCTCAATATCCACTCAAGAGCTCTTTAATTTCTCTTCTGCATAATTGAACTCATTTACATTCCCTTTACTGCTTCTTCTTCAATTTCTTGTTAATTGCTTTTGAGAGCTTGGATCTAGGAAGGTAATTGAGATCTAGGCTCTACCACCTAGTCTCTGGAGTCCTGAGATCCCAATTTACTTTTGGTTCTTCTGTGAACCCTGCTGCACTTTAATTTCAATTTCTGTTTGAATTCTAATCGCTTCTAATTCAGTTTCTGCTCTATTAATTGTGGCAATCCAATTTCTCTTTGTTTAGATTCTACAATCCATTCCTCGAGTCCCTTTTACATTCAAGCAATTTACATTCTTTGCCATTTAAGTTACTGCAATTTACATTTCTTGCACTTTAAGTTTCAGTCATTTACTTTCTTGTTCTTTAAGATTCAGCAAGTTTATTTTCATGTTCTTTAATTTACTGCAATTATCCCTTCTCCCTTTATATTCCAAGCAATTTAGCTTCTGTTAAATACAACCCACTCAACCAAAACTTGATTCGCTTGACTAAATCAACCACTAAACTAAAATTGCTCAATCCTTCAATCCCTGTGGGATCGACCTCACTCATGTGAGTTATTATTACTTGATGCGACCCGGTACACTTGCCGGTGAGTTTTATGTTGGATCGTTTTCCACACATCAAGTTTTTGGCGCCGTTGCCGGGGATTGAAATAG
>NC_029772.3:46364328-46367334 GCF_000817695.3 Arachis duranensis | reverse complement strand
CTCAGTAAGTGCCACAAGCCAACCACCAACTACTTGGGTGCAAAGTGAAGAAACTCAAGAGGAGCAACAGCAAGAGCAAGTCCAGTACATGCACAACCAAAATCCTGGAGCAAATGAAGTCTATGGTGATACTTACAATCCATCTTGGAAGAACCATCCCAACCTCAGATGGGGAGACAACTATAATCAAAACCAACAACCATGGCAAAGAAACTCAAGTCAGAATAATTGGAAAAGCACAAACCACTACCCCCAGCCAAACACTAACCAAAATACCTACAGAAAACCACAAAATAATTACCCCAACTCTAACCATTATCCACCCAATAACCACCCAACAAATCAAAATACCTATCATCATCCATCAACACCCCAAAACTAACCAATTTCACAAGAATCCCAGAGGATCACTAATCTAGAGCTGCTCATGGAGAAAATGATGAAGAACCAAGAATTAACAACAAAGAACCAAGAAGCGTCCATGAAGAACTTAGAGAGACAGATTGGGCAAATCTCTAAACAGATTTCTGTTGAAAAACCATCAAGCTCACTGCCAAGTGACACCATTCCCAACTCAAAGGAAGAATGCAAGGTCGTGCAACTAAGAAGTGGAAAAATGTTAGTGGATGGTAACCAAGGAGCAACCAAGAATAATGACAATGAGCCAACAAAAAATGATGAAGCCACCAACAAGGACATGTTAAGCAAGAATGTCCCAGAAAAACTCATAGAGGAAAATAACGAACCACAGAATCTAAAGAAAGGAAAGCAAATCATAGAAGAACCAAATCCAAAACAACATCAAGTGGAGAAGAGCTCAACACCACCACTACCGTATTCACAGAGATTCCACAAAGAGACAAAGGATCAGCATTTCCACAAATTTCTTGAGACTTTCAAGAAGTTGGAAATCAACGTACCTTTAGCTGAGGCATTGGAGCAAATGCCTCTGTATGCCAAGTTCTTGAAGGAGCTCATCAACAAGAAGAGAAGTTGGAATGAAAAAGGAGACTGTAATGCTTAGTGAAGAATGCAGTGCACTCATTAAAAAGGGACTCCCTCCCAAGCTTGAAGATCCTGGAGGTTTCTTCCTACCCTGCACTATTGGAAACCTATTCATCAACAAGGGAATGTGTGATTTAGGAGCAAGCATAAATCTAATCCCATCATCTTTAGTGAAAAAGCTCGGCATAGAGGAGGTGAAACCAATACAGATGTCCTTGGAGTTGGTGGACCAATCAGTAGTATATCCTAAGGGGCTGATTGAGAACCTTTTAGTTAAGGTTGACAAGTTCATCTATCCAGCAGATTTTGTGATCCTGGATTCATCAGAAAATGGAAATGACTCCATAATACTTGGTCGACCATTTTTGGCCACTGCTAGAGCCATTGTGGATATAGAGCAGGGAGAGTTAACCCTCAGGATGCATAAGGAGAGCATCACCTTGAAAGTCTTTCCAGAATCACAAAGGAATGAAGAAACAAGCAAAACAAGTGGTGACTTCCTTCCAAAGTAAGCAACCGACAAGGCAGTAGAACAGAAAAACAAGCAGCTGCAAGAAGAAAAAGGAATTCAAAAGGAAGCAGGGGTGATAAACAAGAAGGAGGGTATCACAACCCAAGTCACTGTCAAGAAAGAAAGATCAACAAGAAAGAAAAAGATGAAGAGCAAGAATAAGGCTCACAAAGGGTGGAAGAACAAGAAAATCCCAACTGAAGGATTTTCTAAAGGTGATAAGGTGCAACTAGTATATCAACAGCTGGGAACAGAAGATTATTACACTGTCAACCAAGTACTTTCTCTTGAGCATATTGAAATTGAGCATCAAGGCACACAGAGAAAGCTTACAGTGAGAGGGGACAAGTTGAGACATCACCAGCATCACCCACCCTAAAAGGAGTTCAATGTCAAGCTAGTGACAATAAAAGAGCGCTTCATGGGAGGCAACCCATGATTTAAGATTTCTGTCCTATCTTTCTTTTAATAAGCTATGATCCCTCTGAGTATGATTTTGAACTTTCATGCCTGATAAATGCATACAGTGTCTTAGAGCATAAGTCAAACTTTTAAGTTTGGTGTTCCTTAAGGCACACATAACTTTTGCTTTTCAAAAAGAAAGGGGGCTATTCTTAGAACATATGAAATGTCATCTTGCTAAAGCATATGACCAAACACTAAGTTTGGTGTCTACATATGTAATATTGTTCTACAGATCAGTTCCCTATTTACGGAATCAAAACCATACAGAAAGGGATCATGCATCAAGTTTTTATCATAAAATACATCAATTGTGAAGAATGGTTTGCATTGATAAGCCGTCCCCTCAACAAGAGATAAGTTTGGTGTTCACCAACTTTTAGCATTTTTATTTAGGGACACAATTGATCACAAAAAAATCAAATAACAATTAAACAAAACAGAACAATTTTTTTATTTATTTACAAGTCAAAAGCTAATGTTTATATTAATATCTAAGACTAGCTGTTTTGGTTTATGTAGATCTCGACAAAAGCAAGGAGGGGCCACGGCTAGGACAAGCTAAGAGAGGAATGGTCACATGTGCCTAGGGAGATGTGCCCCTTGGGAAGCAGAACATGCATGCATGCATCATTGAATGCCTAAATGCATGCAGCCAATGGGAGAAGGATCCTCGTCAAAGCCTCAACAATGCATGCAAACCGTCCATTCCATGAACCCCTTAAATGAACAACTCAATCTCAACCCTTCATGAGCACCAACGAGCTCCTTCTTCATTCATTGTGGTTTTGTTGAAAAACTTGAAGAATCTGCCTATTAATAGCCGTAGCACTAAACGGTTCACACACTCATTCAAGCTACTTTCATATGAAAACCATAATCCCCTCTACTCCCAAAACCAACATAATTCCCTTATCTCACACAACAGAACCGAACCAAAACTCATCCCAAACACAACACATACTTCTTCTATTCTCACTTTTCCTTTCTTCTCACCTCAAATCCAATGGCCTCCTCAAGTTCAAAAA
>NC_029772.3:46362485-46363595 GCF_000817695.3 Arachis duranensis | reverse complement strand
AATCAAGCTCATGATGCCATAAACATGAGCCAGTTACAAAGATCAATTGAAGAACTATCTCAGCAACTCATGCAGGCTCAACAAGGTCAAAATCAGGGGGGCCAAGAGAAATATCTAGAGCCCCATCCAGAATTTGTAGAGCAATATTTGAAAGATAAAGAGAAACGGGAAGCTTGGCAGCGTCAAATGGAAGAGAAACAAGAGAGATGGCAACAACAAATGATGACTCAGCAGTAAGAATTTCAAGCACAGATTCTTGAAGGACAAAAAGAGCAATACAAAGAATTCAAAGAATCATATGATAAGCTGTATTTTAGTCAAGCTAAAGCAGGGGAATATAGTCACAACCTGTATCAATGGAAGAATATTCATCACACTATGGGAGAAGTTAGATACGCACAAAGAATGGAGAATGATGAAAACATGCAAGCAAGGTTGGAGTACTTGACCCATAATTTGCCAACACTCAATCCTGAGATCAAGCCATTTGAGCAATGCCCTGAATTTATAGCCAAGCAGCAGGCAAGATCTCATCAATATACTGAGGCAACTTTTAAAAGATTGAAAGAAGTTGGACTCTCAGGACTCTTAGATTCTGTTTGGGGTAGAAGATGTCCTGGTGAAGAGATCCGAGATTATTCCAAGACAGGGAAGAGAAAGAAGAAAAAGGGAGAATCTAGCAGCAGCCACGACCATTAGAAGGTGGCAAAGTTCTTTCTTATTTCCTCTTTCATGCCTCTAATAAGGAGATGCATGTCTGAAACATGATATGCCTCCATCATCTAGTTCTTTTTACTTCATGCAATTTTTGTTCCTTGTTTTTATTTTTAAGTCATTTAATAAATAGCTAGAGAAATGCTAAATCTGCATAATGCTTGTTATCCATCACTTAGCTTAAAATTTTGTCTTGTGTCCCACATGCTTAAATAAAAGAGAATTGTTAGAATTGAAAAGTGAAATATCCAATGTTGCATAAGTAAATTGAAAAGTAAAATATCCAATGTTGCATAAGTAGGAATGGAAGTTAATGGTGGTATATGTGTTTGATTAAATGCATAACTCATGAAATAATTGTTACATAATATCATTCTCATTCAAGTGTGAGTTAGC
>NC_029772.3:46361575-46362044 GCF_000817695.3 Arachis duranensis | reverse complement strand
TTTGATGCTTGCTTGGGGACAAGCAAGATTTAAGTTTGGTGTTGTGATAACAAGTCATCATATACCCATTTTTTAGGCTAATTTCACTTGTTTTATTAGTCTTTATGCACTTTCTTGCATCCTAAGTAAGTGATTTGGAGTGAAAATGCATAACTTCTTTAAATCAAACAACCACCATGAAATTAATGTTAACTCATGAGGTTTAAGCTAATTTTAATTGAATTTTAATTGATTTATAAGCCTTGTGAATTTAGTGATACTTGGAGTGGTTGTTTTGGTTTATTGTAGGTGAAGAAAAGAATAAAAGAGAAAAGCGTGGCATAAGAAAGCATGACCAAAGGAGAAGAAAACGTGGTCAAAGGAAGGAGAAGTGTGCCGCATGTAAAGAGGGGAGGCAAGCATTGCCCTCCACAAGGGCACACTACCCTCTAGGAGGGCAACATAAGGGAACAAGGCATAAAAGGCAACT
>NC_029772.3:46341609-46361485 GCF_000817695.3 Arachis duranensis | reverse complement strand
GGAACAAAACCTTGCCCTGCCCTCCACAAGGGCAGTATCGGGCTCACCAAGGGAAGAAAATCAAAGGAAAATGCCTACAATGCTTGCCACAAGAGTTGAACATGGGACCATGAGGAAGCAAGGAACTAAGCTCCATTACGGTGCCAAGAAAGCCAAGGAAATTGAATAAGCGTGTGTTTCTGCCAGGATTTGAACGCGGGACTTCAGTTTGGAAACACTGCCCTGCCCTCCGCGAGGGCAGGGTAGCATTTTGTTGGTGCACAACTCTGGCGCACCAAGGCACCCTTCTGGCGCACCGCAGTATCATCTGGCAGCACCAGCAGCGCACCACGGCACATTTCTGGCGCACCAATTTTTTCTGCCCTGCCCTCCGCGAGGGCAGGGCAGCATCCTGTGCACCAAGGCAATTTATGGCGCACCAATTCTTGATTCTGGCAGCACCAACAGCGCACCAAGGCAATTTCTGGCGCACCAACTTTTCCTGCCCTGCCCTTGGCGCGGGCAGGGCAGCGTTTTGCGCACCAAAGTCGCACCAGACCGGAAAATTAAATTAAAAATCCAATTTAATTCATTTCTTCACCAAATCAAAAGCCCATCCAAATCCCAAAATCAAAGAATAGAAAGTGTATAAATAGGAGCTAGTTTGATGTAATTAGGGACCTTTTGCTTAGCTTTTGAATTTTGCACTTTCTTTGAGCTTTGAATTTTATTTTTGCACTTTGGAACTTCTCTTGGTGTCTTCACTGAGATTTCAGATAATTGGAGAGGGGAATTGATCTCTCTTCTTCCTCATTCTTGCTAGGTTCTTTTTAATTTCCTTGTTTTGAGTTTTGGGTGTGAAGAATTGAGGAAATTCTGTCTCAATCTCCATTCAAAGTCTCTTTAATTTCTTCTCTGCATAATTGAATCCATTCCTCGAGTCCCTTTTACATTCAAGCAATTTACATTCTTTGCCATTTAAGTTACTGCAATTTACATTTCTTGCACTTTAAGTTTCACTCATTTACTTTCTTGTTCTTTAAGATTCAGCAAGTTTATTTTCCTGTTCTTTAATTTACTGCAATTCTCCCTTCTCCCTTTATATTCCAAGCAATTTAGCTTTTGTTAAATACAACCCACTCAACCAAAACTTGATTCGCTTGACTAAATCAACCACTAAACTAAAATTGCTCAATCCTTCAATCCCTGTGGGATCAACCTCACTCATGTGAGTTATTATTACTTGATGCGACCCGGTACACTTGCCGGTGAGTTTTGTGTTGGATCGTTTTCCACACATCAATGAGTGTCACAGATCATCACATTCATCAGTTTGAAGTGCGAGTGAACATCTTAGAATAAGAATAAGCTTGAATTGAATAGAAGAACAATAGTACTTTGCATTAATACTCGAGAAACAGCAGAGCTCCACACCTTAATCTATGGTGTGTAGAAACTTGATAGCGACGGGAATTACGTCGGAAGAGAATTTCTCAATGAAGTTGTGTTGCAAGTATAGCTCTACCAAAAACAACCCTCGAGGATCAAATTTAGAAGGGAATTGGTTGTCACAAGTTCAACCCCAATAAAGTAACCGAAGTATTCAAACCTCGAGTCGTCTCACAAGGAATGGACAAACATGTGCTTCAACATTGGTTAGAAATCCGGGGTTGTAAGTCATGAGCGAGAAAATAAACTAGGAATCTTAGCAAACAAGTAATCTAAAGTGCAAGGAACTAATTCAAATAACTAAGCAAGATGTGAGCAATTTCAAACTAAGAAGACAACATTCAATTTAATTCTACTCTCAACTAAACAATAACTATAACTAAGGCAAGGCAATTTTTTCGTTTTCCAAATAAGAATGATAAAAATAACTCTTGGCTAGACATGGGAATTGGGGTCACTATCCTTATCTAATAATCATATCTTGATAATTATGAGGAGCCAAACTCATTAAATCTACTTCTATACTTGAAGTAAGTTAAATGGTTTGGTCAACATCTACCCATAAGGTCTAACCTCACTACTAATTAACCTAGTAGTAGGCTAGTGTCAATGGCTATCAAGTTGACCACTAAGGGTTCCCAAATCATCAAATCCATTAGACCCAATGACTCAAGTTTACCTAATTCCCTTGGCCTAAGCCAAGAGTAAAAGAACTACTCCATAATCAAGGTAAATAATTCATCAAACACATGGTAAGCATTAACAAAAGACATGTTCAAATTGCAAATGGATTGAAATTAACAAATACCCACTAACAAATATCAACTTACAATCACTCAAACAACACAATTAATCATAGGAATCATCAATGTAACATCAACAAGTCAAGATTCACAACATTCATGCAATGGGTATAAAGTGACAATTGACAAGAATCCATAAACTAACACAAGATCTAAGCAAAATTATACTAAGGAATTCAAATTAAACAATCAAAACTAGTAATTTACAAGATCCAATTCAGAGTTCAAAAAGGGAAGATCAATTTAAAGCTATATCTAGAGAAGAACAAGGGTATCTCTTTCTAGAAGAACAAAGAACCAAAAAAACTAGAAAATGTGTCTTAGTGTAAAAAAGATTGATCCCCCCTTCTCCCTAGCATCTTTGGGTCTTTTTCCACGTAGAAATAGCTTGAAATTGGGCCTAATGAGCCTCAGAAATTGCTAGGCACGATTTCCTTTAATGAGGTCACATGCAGCTTCCCGCGCGCGCGCGCCATGCGTGCGCGCGCCAATTGCTTTTGTGATCCACGCGTGCACGCCAAATGCGCGTGCGCGTCGGTTTGAATTATCTGGCCTGCGCAGATCCTTGCGCGCCACTTCCAGCTATCTTCATCCACGCGTGCGCGTTGGTGCTGCAGTTCCCAAAATCCAAATCTTCATGTTCCTTCCTCTTGTGCATGCTTTCTTTCTCTCTACTAGGCCATTCTTACCCTATTAATTCTGAAATCACTCAACAAATACGTCACGGCATCAAATGACAATAAAGAGGATCAAAATATAGTAATTCTAAGGCAAAATAAGCATGTTTTCTATCATGGAGCAATATTAGGAAGTGAACACAAAACCATGCATTTCTTGTGAATAAGTGCGTGAAATATAGACAAAAAACCCCCCAAATTAAGCACAAGATAAACCACAAAATTGGGGTTTATCAAATCTCCCCACACTTAAACCAAGAATGTCCTCATGCTTTAAATAAAAAGACCAAAGATCATGGTGAGAAGGGATTTATGAAATGCAAACTACCTAAATGAATGCATGTAACTAATGTAAAATTGTCTATCTACTTGGTCAAGGGTAAATCCATCCTCCAAGAACACATGTGAGCATATAGGGTGAAAATGATGTGTAGTTCATGAATCCTACCAAACTAAATATCACCAGGAAGTGCATATAACTTGCTAAATGAACGCTTGTGAAAGCCGAGAACAAGGAGTTGAGCATCGAACCCTCGCCGGATGTGTCTCCGCTCTATGCACTCAAGTGTATAAGGTTCGTCACTCAATCCTCTCCTAATCATGCTTTCCAAGATTTGTCTTTCATCTAACAATAAACAAGAACTTAATGCATGCTTACAAGTATCATGAGGTCTTATTTATGGGTTGTAACGTGGCTAGGGTGAAGGTAAGGATGCATATGGTCAAGTGAGCTTAAAATTTGAGTCCTTGATTAACCTAGAATCCCACTAGACACATAAAAAAACCTATACAACTATAATACATTACCTAGCTACCCTTGAGTTTCACCTTTTTTTTTTTGCATACTCATGCATTCTTTTCAATTCACATCCCTTATGCATTGTTTTTAATTACTTTGTATTGGGCATTTTTGTCCCCTTTCATTGCCTTTCTTTTTGTTCATATATATATATATATTTTTTCTTTTCTTTTCTTTTCTTTTTCATACATTCTCATATATACACATATGAAATTCTCCTCTCTTTTTTTTTTTCGGTCCCTTTTTCTTGGGGTTCATGTACAAAAGTTTCAATGCATATGGTGCAATCATTCAATACATGAGTATATTCCCAAATCCCAGAGTTTTCAATTACAATTACAGTACACCTCTATATCTACCCAAGTTCCCAAGTATACCCTCCCAATTGAATGATACACATCCTAACTCACCTAAGCTAATCAAGGATCCAAATTTAGGGACATTCATGGTTTTTCACTTAGGGTTGTTGATGTGTTCTTTTTAGGAACAAAGAGGGTTTATCATAGGCTCAAAATTGGTTACCAATGGTAGATAAAAGGGTTAAGGCCGTTTGGGAGAAGTGACTATTGAAATGATGGCCTCGATCATGTAAATGCATTCATACACAAAGTAATGGACATATAGAATCAGACAAAGCAAGAATTACAATCATAGAGAGAGAATAATGCACACAAGAATGGGAATTAATGGTTAAAAGATATAACCATACAATAGGCTCAAAACTTACATGCTTGTATTCTTAGCTCAATCACTATGTTCCAAAATACATTCTTGAAGCAAGTTTAACACAAAAATTTTTTCAAATTGGTAGGGTACCCCAAAACACAGTTTCTTGGGGAAGAAGTTATTATTCGACCAAGAAACTCTGTAGAGACTAACTACCATGCAAGGAATATTTACAAGCAAGACTAACTACGCATGCAATGTACTAACTACTAAGCAAAAGATAAATCCATGGGTATTGAAAGGAAGAGATTGTTGAGATCGGTCGAACGACCTCCCCGCACTTAGAATTTAGCACGGTCCTCCGTGCTACTAAGAATGCGCAAGGGACGGTCAGGACCGGAACTTTCACTATCCCCTTCATCAGAGCTCCCATCACTTGGGTTGGAGGTGGATGTGAATATTTCGGGTTCCTCCATGCTAGGGGTAACACAACGCAGATGCTTCTTGATGTAAGTGTATCGGCGTTGGTTGCGCCGCTCATATCTATCAATCTTTCGGTGTAGATCTTCTATCCTTTGATGGGTGGATCTTTGTTGTGGTGGTGATAATGAGGTGGGAGGAATAATAGATGGTGGGGCTACGTCAAGGCTTGGTTTGTTCATGGAAAGATGTAAGTATTTTCTGCTTGGGATCACATCGCCCTTAGCCGGAATTATAGCTTCCGTGTCCATGGCTTCCCAAGGAACACCTGCAGCAGCAACTAAATCAGATACCAATGCTAGGAACGGCAAATTGCCCCGGTCATGGATTTGACCTATCGCTTGCTTGACAAGAAGCGGAATGTTCACCGGTCTTCCCATGAGAACACACCAAACAAGCAAAGCAAAATCCGCCGTGAAGGATGACTTGTGGGTGCTAGGCAGGACATAGTGGGATAGGATCTGGGCCTAAGCTCTAGCTTCTATAGTGAGGAAACGTGTGTCAATGCACCTGGGTCGCATCCGGAGTTGACCATGGGTCCAAAATGCTTCTGGTTCAGCAATGACTTGGAGGATCGAGTCCCAGTCAAATCCATACTTTTCTCGCTGACGTAAGACCTCTTGGTAGCCATCCATGTCACTTGGTACTGGTAAGACATTAAGCACTTGCTGAATAGCCTCTTCTGACACTGAGACTTGCTTCGGCGCACGTATACCGATTGAAGAGAGGAAATATGGTAGTTAGTGTAGAATTCTACCACCCATGAGAGGTTGACCTCTTGTGGTTTTCTCAGAATAAACTATTTTCCTCGCTATTCAATGCGGGGAAGAATACAAGGAGCAACTTTGTCCGCGCGGAGCGAGTAGATGCTCAGCATGATAGTTCCTCTCAACCATGGCGGGGAACATAAGTTCACAGAAGCGGTTGGGGAATCTTGAAGAATTCTTTGCCGGTTTGCTCTTCTCATTGTCATCAATATGAGCGGGTGCCTTCGCCTTCTTAGATAGAGGTCTGGCTCCTAATGAAGAGTACGCCTTAGAGCGTGACTTTGCGGGTGCCGTCTTTGTGGCTGGTTTCCTTGAAGCTTCCTCCTTACCTTTCTTGGTGGCCATCCTGAAAAAAGAGGGAAAAGAAGGAAAATATTAAACCCAAAGGATCAACTCAACAAACATGCAAGTGAGAGGTGTGCCCAAAAGAAAAAGTGCAACAAAGTAGTCATAGAAGCATGGGTCACAACACTTGGCATAGGATGCAAGAGGGAGTAAAGCATGCAATATGGCATGAGAGGAGTGATCTCAAGCATCCAAAACAAAGAGTAAGTCATGTTCAATGAGTATCTAATTAGCAAGTAATAAGCAAAATGTGTTCAATGCACTTAGAAGAGAGCAAGTGAATGAGGGGAAAGCACCAAATTAAAGATATATGACTAGAATAAACCAAGTGGCATATGTTCAATTCCTCAAACACTTGGTGTGCATTTAACAAGCAATGAGCAATTATGAGATACTTCAACCAATTAGAAGCCCAAAATGAAGTATCAATCATCACACAACATCATCCACTCACAAAAATAGTAAAGAACAATCAAGAAGATCCATTAAAATAATCAAAGTTCACGTTCAACATCCATGGGAAAACAAAAAGAAGAAAAAGTAAACAAGCAAAAAGCAAGAGGTATAATCAAGTAACTAAAAGAGAAAATAAGTAAACAACAAGAAAAAGAAGACTAACTAGAGAAAGAAGTGATGCAAAGAAAGTAATAGATGAGATATGGAGGGAGTAGAACCTTGAGAAGTGTAAAAGAACAAGGTGAATTTTCTTTTTGAAGATGAGAAAGAGAGGGAAGAGATGGAGTGCCACCGGAAGAGATGGTGGCCACCAGTGAGTAACCGGAGAGGAGGTGGGAGAGAAGCAGGGCGCGCAGCTTTAAAGCTGACTCGCGCAACCGGTGCGCGCACGCACAATGTGTTGGCACATCGGTGAAGGTAGAGCGAGGGACGCGTGCGCGTCATTGGCACGTACGCGTGAGTATAGCTGTGCCTCTGGCACCGGATTGGCACAAAGTTGGCACAAGTCTCGGGTCATTTGTACCAGAGTTGAGAGACGGCACAGGCGCGCGAACGAGCATGGTGTACTGACGCGTGCCTAATGGGGTTGGCTACCGGCGCGGACGTGCGCAGTGCGCGGACGCGTTGGTGCGGGCACAGATTAGGCACAAGAATGGCACGAGTATGGCATAACTCTCAGATTTTTATACTATGGCGTTCTCAGTAAACCATCAGCACGCTTGCACACAGTGCGTTTGCACGTCGATGGTCAAGTTGCAAGGGGTGTGCGCAGGCGGCATGCATGCTGGTGCGTGGGTTCCTAACATGAAGTGGGCACAAGGTGGGCATAACTCTCGGATTTTTGGCCCAGGAGTAAGAATGCACCACTGGCACGCGCGCGCACAGTGCGCTCGCACGCGGATGCCCTTTTTTCCTTGTTTTTTTTCAAGAACATAGAAGAAGCTATTCTTCTAACACATTTTTGGCAGGTGTTCAAGATAGTAGTCAAGAGAACACACTCAAATTCATGCATTATTCAAAATATAGCATTCTCTCCACTTCAACAATTCTTCGATACCAAAATGATGAAATCTATCTAAATATCCTAGTTACCTAACAAGATCAATAAAACTAGCATTTCTAAGCAATCAACAACATCAAGAAGTCACAGAATTCACAAGAATCTAAGCTAAAATCAAGATGGTATACACAAAAAAGATCTTACCACGGTGGGCTACCTCCCACCAAGAACTTTTCTTTAACGTCCTTAAGTTGGACGGTCAGTCACTCAAGCTTCTCCTTCTCTAGGTGCATCCGCCAATAGGAACACCTCTAGCTCTTTTGGGAGCTTGTAGCCATGGTACTTCTTCACTCTATATCTATTCACCTTGAAGCTTGCTTCACTTTTAGGATCAAACAACTCCACCACTCCATAGGGCTTTATCTCCTTCACCTTGAAAGGTCTTTCCCATCTAGAGCGGAGCTTGCCAGGCATGAAACGAAGCCTCGAATTGTAGAGGAGAACCTCATCACCTTCTTGGAACTCCTTCTTCCGGATGTGATGGTCATGGAATGCTTTAGTCTTTTCTTTGTAAATCCGGGCATTCTCATACACTTCGTTCCTCAAACACTCGAGCTCCTCTAGCTGCAATTTCCTGGCAACTCCAGCTTGGGTCAAATCCATGTTGCACCGCTTTACTGCCCAATAGGCTTTGTGCTCAATTTCCATCGGAAGGTGGCATGCCTTACCATAGACGATCCGGAAAGGACTCATCCCTAACGGAGTCTTGTAGGCTGTTCTATACGCCCATAGTGCATCTCCTAACCGGATGCTCCGATCCTTCCTTTGCGGATTGACCACTTTCTCCAAGATTCTCTTAATCTCCCGGTTGGACACTTCCACTTGTCCGTTGGTTTATGGATGATAAGCAGTGGCAACCTTATGCACTTCCCCATAGCGCTTGAGCAGTGCCTCTACTTTCCTGTTACAAAAGTGGGATCCTTGGTCGCTCACGATTGCTCGTGGCGACCCATAACGACACACAATGTAGTTTCTGATAAAAGAAATGATGGTATTGGCGTCGTCAAGGCGGGTAGGTATTGCTTCCACCCACTTTGACATGTAGTCAATCGCTAACAGGATATACAGATACCCACTGGAGTTGGAAAATGATCCCATAAAGTCAATGCCCCATACATCAAATATCTCACAAAACAACATAGGTTGTTGAGGCATTTCATCCCTTTGGGATGTGTTTCCCGACTTTTGACACTGATGGCAAGACACAAATAACTGGTTAGCATCCTTGAATAAGGTTGGCCACCAGAATCCACAATCTAACACTTTTTTGCGGTCCTTTGTGGGCCAAAGTGGCCACCACATTCAGACGAATGACAAGCTTCAAGAATGGGTTAGATTTCGGACTCCAGAACACATCTTCGAATTACTTGGTCTACTCCCCTCTTCCACAAGTGAGGGTCATCCCAAATGTAGTATTTGGAATCACTCCTCAACTTATCCCTTTGGTGTTTAGAAAAGTTGGGAGGGAAGAGTTTCGCAACCAAGTAGTTCGCCATTGGGGCAAACCAAGGAAAGCTATCCGACACAGCATACAAGCTATCCAATGGGAATGAGTCATTGATCAGAAATGGATCAGATTTTAAATTCTCAAGGCGGCTTAAATGATCCGCAACCAAGTTTTGAGATCCACTCTGGTCCCTAATCTCAATGTCAAATTCTTGCAAAAGCAAGATCCAACTTATGAGTTTAGGTTTTGACTCATTCTTTGACAATAAGTATTTCAAAGCTGCATGATCTGTGTATACCACTATCTTTGATCCTAGAAAATAAGATCTGAATTTATCTAAAGCATGAACAATAGCTAGGAGTTTCTTTTCAGTAGTGGTATAGTTGGATTGTGCTGCATCAAGTGTTTTAGAAGAGTATGCAATGACATAAGGGAGTTTACCATTGCGCTGTGCAAGCGCGGCACCTATAGCTTGGTTTGACGCATCGCACATTATCTCAAATGGCAACATCCAGTTGGGGCCTCGCACAATCGGTGCCGTGGTAAGAGCTCTCCTTAGCTCTTCAAAAGCTTTCACACATTCACTGTCAAACTCAAAGTCCACATCTTTTTGGAGTAGGCGCGACAATGGCAAAGCAATCTTACTGAAATCTTTGATAAAGCACCTATAGAATCCTGCATGTCCTAAAAACGAGCGGACCTCCCTTACAGATGAGGGATGAAATAAAGTGGTGATAACATCGACCTTGGCCGGGTCTACAGAAATTCATTCATGAGATACTACATGTCCTAACATTATACCTTGTCTTACCATAAAGTGACATTTCTCATAATTCAAGACAAGGTTAGTGTCAACAGATCTAGCTAAGACCTTGGCCAAGTTCTCCAAGCAGCAATCAAAAGAAGTTCTATAAACACTGAAGTCATCCATAAAGACTTCCAGACAATTCTCCGTTAGATCAGAAAAGACACTGGTCATGCACCGCTGAAAAGTAGCGGGTGCATTACATAGTCCAAATGGCATCCTTTTGTAGGCAAAGGTGCCAAAAGGACAAGTGAATGTGGTCTTTTCCTGATCTTTAGGAGCAATGTGAATCTGGAAGTAACCAATGAATCTATCAAGAAAGCAGTAATGGGATTTACCTGCCAAACGGTCCAACATCTGATCGATAAAGGACAAGGGGTAGTGGTCATTCCTTGTAGCGGCATTCAACCTTCTATAGTCGATGCACACTCGCCATGCATTTTGTACTCTCTTGGTGACCACTTCACCATTATCTTTTGTAACCACAGTGATGCCTGATTTCTTGGGAACAACCTGGATCGGGCTCACCTACTCACTATCAAAAATTGGGTATATGATACCCGTATCGAGTAGCCTAGTGACCTCCTTCTTTACCACATCGAGGATGGTTGGGTTGAGCCTCCTTTGCGGTTGCCTAACCGGCCTGACTCCCTCTTGGAGAAATATACGATGCATGCACTTGCGAGGGTCAATCCCCACAATATCGGCTAAGCTCCAACCAATTGCCTTCTTGTACTTTCTGAGAACACCTAGGAGCTTTTCTTCTTCTTCACTAGAAAGCTCACTAGCAATAATGACCGGAAATGTTTGGTTGTCCTCTAAAAAAGCATACTTCAAATGAGATGGGAGAGGCTTCAATTTACTCTTTGCCTCAAGCTGAGGTTCCTTTTCGTCAAGCTCACGGAGTTCATTCTCAACAACTTTCTCATGTTCACCCTCTTGGTCAATCGTCTCTTCAACAATATGGTAGCACAACTTGTTATGGTCTTCTTCTTGCACTTCCGCTACCACTTCATCAATCACATCACATCAGAGAACTGAATGCTCTTCGGGAGGATGCTTCATGGATTCTTCTAAATTGAACTTGATAGTCTTGTCTCCAACCTCAAAGGAATATGTGCCGGTGAAGGCATCTAACTTAAATTTAGAGGTCTTAAGGAAGGGTCTACCAAGTAGAACGGAGGATGGGCTTCTATTTTCTGTTGGAAGCATTTCAAGGATGTAAAAGTCAACCGGAAAGATCAGATCCTTGATTGCCACAAGTACATCTTCAGCTATTCCTGTTACCGTAATCACACTTTTATCGGCCAAGGCAAACCTCGCCGCTGACTTTTTTAATGGAGCTAAATTCAACCGCACAAAGGTAGAAAGCGGCATGATGCTTACACAAGCTCCAAGATCACACATGCAATCATGAAAAGTGTGTCCACCAATACAACAAGACACCAAACAAGGCCCAGGGTCACCACATTTCTTTGGAATAGATTCCATCAAGGAAGAAATTGAACTACCCAAGGATAATGTCTCAATTCTCCTATCCTATCCTTGTGTGTACATAAGTCTTTCAAGAATTTTTCATACTTTGGAATTTGTTGAATAGCATCAAAAAGTGGTATGGTTACCTCAACCTTCTTGAACAATTGAAGCATGTTCAAATCAAATTCCGGTGTCTTCTTTGCTTTCTTCACCATGGAAGGGAATGGAATAGGGATGGACTCATCCACTAGAGCTTTCTTCTTGGGTTCCTTGAGGTTTACTCCTTCTTCCTCATGCCTCTTGTCTACCTCCCCCTTTTCATGTGGAGCTTCAACAATCACTTCTTCCTCATGAATGTCCTCCAAGACCCTTGGAGGTATCTCCTCTAATGTAGTTCCCGACCGTGGGGTGATGGCGTTGAGACCGCCCTTTGGGTTTGGTTAGGGTTAGGATGGAAGGTTAGAAGAACTTGAGGGTTGGTTGGTGTTGTTGGAGGAGGACACGGACATCTTCAAAACCATGTCGGTATGATTGGCCAATTGAGCACTCATGGCCTCGAATTGAGCCTTATAGCCCTCATCCCGTTTATCCACAGTGGCTCTAAGCTCGTCAACTTGATTGGTGGGAGATGGAGAGGTTTGGTTAGATTGTTGTCTATGGTGTGGTGCTTGGTACTTGGTGTAGTTATTTTGGTTTTGGTTGTGGTGATTTTGGTTGGCTTGGTAGTTGATGTTGTTGTGGTGGTATTGAGATGAGGATTGGTTTTTGTTGTGATGAGAAGAAGAGTTGTTTCATTTTTGGTTTTGATTGCTCCCTTGTGCATTATCTCTCCATCCTTGATGTTGATTACTACCATGAGGGTAGTGGTTTTGGCCTTGAGAAGGATAGGGTGGACGGTTGTTGTAATTCACATTAGCCACTACAAGGGCATGTTCCTCTTGAATTTGATGTCATTGATCGGTGTAATGTATAGTGCTAGAGCACAAACCATAAATCCTAAGAGGGCCTTCAAGTTGAGCAACTGGAGGTGGAGCTTGGACGGCTTGGATGGAGTAGAATTCCTTTTGATCCTTTTGTATTTGCGTGAGGATGGTGGTCATATCCCCAAGTGCTTTGGTTAGACTTGATTCAGAAGTGGACGGTTCTACCACACCCTTGAGAGGATTATTTCTCACCCTTGTATGTTGTGTAGCTTCGGCAACATCCTTTATCAAACTCCAAGCTTCTCCCTCCGTCTTATTTTTCGAAAGGGAACCACCGCTAGAAGCGGTGAGCAATCTTTTATCTTTCACACACAGACCTCTGGTGAAGTAGCTAATGGGCAAGTGAGTGTTCATTCTATGGTGTGACAAGATTCTAATAGCCTCTTGAACCGAGACCAATACTCGTACAAACTCTCTTGGTTTCTTTGCATTATACCCGAAATCTCCTTCCGGATGTAGTCGGTCTTCTTCGGTGGGAAGAATTTATCTAGAAACTCTCTTCTCAAGAAATCCCAATTGGTAGCAATCTCATCCGGTAGCGAATAAAACCATGTCTTTGCTTGCCCTTCAAGAGAGAAAGGGAAGGCAAAAACCATGATAGACACCTCATCGGCTCCATGCCTTCGAGCCGTAGAACAAGCAACTTGAAAATCCTTTAGATGTCGGATGGGGTCTTGACCCGGCGACCCATGATACTTATTTATCAAGATACTATTTAATTCAAAGTTTGGATCAAGGTTAGGATACCTTGCTTGCAATGGTTGAAGTACAATATCCAGAGCTCCTTGCTCATGCAAAGTGATCCGGCGTGGCTCCGCCATGTATGGTTCACCTGTGGAATGCAAAGATGTATTAGTAGTGCCAACAGAAGAATAGGAAGTACCGGACTCCAAGTCACTCTCGGTACCGTTTAGTAATATGGTATGTTCCTCAAGAGAGGCTGAAGTACTAGCCGTATAGTCCAACTGCCGTCTAGCTTGCGGAGTGTGTAATAAAGTTCTTTCAATCTCGAGATCAAAATCGGCTAAGCTAGAATTCGGTTCAGACCGAGTCATCAAAATTGAGAGTCATAGCACAAAAATAAAAGAAGCTAAACTATAGCTAACTATTGAAAGCAAACAAAGTATCTACAATATTCACATATTCACATAACCAATATCAAGGCATATGTTGCAATCATTCCCCGGCAACGGCGCCAAAAATTTGATAGCGACGAGAATTGCGTCGGAAGAGAATTTCTCAATGAAGATACGTTGCAAATATAGCTGTACCAACAACAATCCTCGAGGATCAAATTTAGAAGGGAATTGGTTGTCACAAGTTCAACACCAATAAAGTAACTGAAGTATTCAAACCTCGGGTCGTCTCACAAGGAATGGGCAAACATGTGCTTCAACATTGGTTAGAAATCCGGGGTTGAAAGTCATGAGCGAGAAAATAAACTAGGAATCTTAGCAAACAAGTAATTTAAAGTGCAAGGAACTAATTCAAATAACTAAGAAAGATGTGAGCAATTTCAAACTAAGAAGACAACATTCAATTTAATTCTACTCTCAACTAAATAATAACTATAACTAAGGCAAGGCGATAAAGATTTTTGGTTTTCCAAATAAGAATGATAAAAACAACTCTTGGCTAGACATGGGAATTGGGGTCACTATCTTTGTCTAATAACCATATCTTGACAATTATGAGGATCCAAACTCATTAAATCTACTTCTATACTTGAAGTAAGTTAAATGGTTTGGTTAACATCTACGCATAAGGTCTAACCTCACTACTAATTAACCTAGTAGTAGGCTAGTGTCAATGGCTATCAAATTGACCACTAAGGGTTCCCAAATCATCAAATCCATTAGACCCAATGACTCAAGTTTACCCAATTCCCTTGGCCTAAGCCAAGAGTAAAAAGAACTACTCTATAATCAAGGTAAACAATTCATCAAACACATGGTAAGCATTAACAAAAGACATGTTCAAATTGCAAATGGATTGAAATTAACAAATACCCACTAACAAATATCAACTTACAATCACTCAAACAACACAATTAATCATAGGAATCATCAATGTAACATCAACAAGTCAAGATTCACAACATTCATGCAATGGGTATAAAGTGACAATTGACAAGAATCCATAATCTTACACAAGATCTAAGCAAAATTATACTAAGGAATTCAAATTAAACAATCAAAACTAGTAATTAACAAGATCCAATTCAGAGTTTAACAAGGGAAGATCAATTTAAAGCTAGATCTAGAGAAGAACAAGGGCTTCTCTCTCTAGAAGAACAAAGAACCAAAAAAACTAGAAAATGTGTCTTAGTGTGAAAATGATTGATCCCCCCTTCTCCGTAGCATCCTTAGGTCTTTTCCATGCAGAAACAACTTGAAATTGGGCATAATGAGCCTCAGAAATTGCCAGGCATAATTTCCTTTAATGAGGTCACGTGCAGCTTCCCGCGCGTGCGCGCCATGCATGCGTGCGCGCCAATTGCTTTTGTGATCCACGCGTGCGCACCAAGTGCGCGTGCGCGTCGGTTGGAATTCTCTGATCTGCGCGGATGCGTCCATCCTTGCGCGCCGCTTCCAGCTATCCTCATCCACGTGTGTGCGTCGGTGCTGCAGTTCCCAAAATCCAAATCTTCATGTTCATTCCTCTTGTGCATTCTTTCTTTCTCTCTTCTAGGCCATTCTTACCCTATTAATTCTAAAATCACTCAACAAATACGTCACGGCATCGAATGACAATAAAGAGGATCAAAATATAGCAATTCTAAGGCAAAATAAGCATGTTTTCTATCATGGAGCAATATTAGGAAGTGAACAAAAAAACCATGCATTTCTTGTGAATAAGTGCGAGAAATATTGACAAAACCCCCCAAATTAAGCACAAGATAAACCACAAAATTGGGGTTTATCAAAACTCCACCGTTGAAAATATATAAGTGATAATGGTGTTCATTGGCTTCGGCCCCAGAGAGGGAACCAGAATGACCAAGACCTAGGTCTAAGGACTAGACGTCCAAAGATGTCTAATACAATAGTAAAAGTTCAATTTAAACTAAACTAGTTATTATGGTTTACAGAAATAAGTAAATGATGCAGAAATCCACTTCTGGAACCACTTGGTATGTGTTTGGGCTAAGCATTGAAGCTTTCACGTGTAGAGGCCTTCTTTGGAGTTAAACACCAGTTTGTAACTTGTTTCTGGCGTTTGACTCTAGCTTGCAACTTGTTTCTGGCGTTTAACACCAGAATAAAGCAGAAAGCTGGCGTTGAACGCCAGTTTGCGTCGTCTAAACTCGGGCAAAGTATAGACTATTAAATATTGCTGGAAAGCCCTGGATGTGTACTTTCCAACGAAATTAAGAGCGCGCCATTTAAATCTCTGTAGCTCCAAAAAATCCATTTTTGAGTGCAGGGAGGTCAGAATCCAACAGCATCAGCAGTCCTTCTTCAGCCTCTGAATCAGATTTTTGCTCATGTCTCTCAATTTCAGCCCGAAAATACCTGAAATCACAGAAAAACACACAAGCTCATAGTAAAGTCCAGAATTGTAATCTCAACTTCGCAATTGTCATCATCAATGGCGCCATCAACATGGTACGCACCATTGTAATCTCAACTCTTTATCACAACTTCGCACAACTAACCAGCAAGTGTACTGGGTCGTCCAAGTAATAAACCTTACGCGAGTAAGGGTCGATCCCACAGAGATTGTTGGTATGAAGCAAGCTATGGTCACCTTGTAAATCTTAGTCAGGCAAACTCAAATGGTTATGGATGATGTATGAATAAAACATAAAGATAAAGATAGAGATACTTATGCAATTCATTGGTAAGAATTTCAGATAAGCGTATGGAGATGCTTTGTCCCTTCCGTCTCTCTGCTTTCCTACTGTCTTCATCCAATCCTTCTTACTCCTTTCCATGGCAAGCTGTATGTAGGGTTTCACCGTTGTCAGTGGCTACCTCCCATCCTCTCAGTGAAAACGTTCAACGCACCCTGTCACGGCACGACTATTCAGCTGTCGGTTCTCGATCATGTCGGAATAGAATCCAGTGATTCTTTTGCGTCTGTCACTAACGCCCCACAATCGCATGTTTGAAGCTCGTCACAGTCATTCAATCATTGAATCCTATTCAGAATACCACAGACAAGGTTTAGACCTTCCGGATTCTCTTGAATGCCGCCATCAATTCTATCTTATACCATGAAGATTCCGATTAAGGGATCCAAGAGATAAACATTCAAGCCTTGTTTTCTTGTAGAACAGAAGTGGTTGTCAGGCACTCGTTCATAAGTGAGAATGATGATGAGTGTCACATAATCATCACATTCATCATGTTCTTGGGTGAAAAATGAATATCTTAGAACAAGAAGAAGCCGAATTGAATAGAAGAACAATAGTAATTGCATTAATACTCGAGGTACAGCAGAGCTCCACACCTTAATCTATGGTGTGTAGAAACTCCACCATTGAAAATACATAAGAACAAGGTCTAGGCATGGCCGAGAGGCCAGACCCCATGATCTAAGATAGCATAAGACTAAAGATAGCTACCCCCATGAAAATACAATAGCAAAAGGTCCTATTTGTAGAGAACTAGTAGCCTAGGGTTTACAAAGATGAGTAAATGACATAAAAATCCACTTCCAGGCCCACTTGGTGTGTGCTTGGGCTGAGCATTGAAGCATTTTCGTGTAGAGACTTCTCTTGGAGTTAAACGCCAGCTTTTGTGCCAGTTTAGGCGTTTAACTCCCATTCTTGTGCCAGTTCCGATGTTTAACGCCTATTATACATTGCTGGAAAGCCCAGGATGTCTACTTTCCAACGCCGTTGAGAGCGCGCCAATTGGGCTTCTGTAGCTCGAGAAAATCCACTTCGAGTGTAGGGAGTTCAGAATCCAACAGCATCTGCAGTCCTTTTTAGTCTCTGAATCAGATTTTTGCTCAAGTCCCTCAATTTCAGCCAGAAAATACCTGAAATCACAGAAAAACACACAAACTCATAGTAAAGTCCAGAAAAGTGAATTTTAACTAAAAACTAATAAAAATATACTAAAAACTAACTAAAACATACTAAAAACATACTAAAAACAATGCCAAAAAGCGTATAAATTATCTGCTCATCACAACACCAAACTTAAATTGTTGCTTGTCCTCAAGCAACTGAAAATCAAATAAGATAAAAAGAAGAGAATATGCAATGAATTCCAAAAACATCTATGAAGATTAAAGCACTCTGTCTTCCAGTATTACCACCGAATACATACATGCCACAGACATATAATTGGGTGAACCTTTTCAGATTGTGACTCAGCTTTGCTAGAGTCCCCAATTAGAGGTGTCCAGGGTTCTTAAGCACACTCTTTTTGCCTTGGATCATAACTTTATTTTTTTCTTTTCTCTCTCTTTTTTTTTCGTTTTTCTTTTCTCCCTTTTTTTTCGTTTTTCTCCTTCTCTTTTTTTTTTGTATTCACTGCTTTTTCTTGCTTCAAGAATCATTTTTATGATTTTTCAGATCCTCAGTAACACGTCTCCTTTTTCATCATTCTTTCAAGAGCCAACATTCATGAACCACAAATTCAAAAGACATATGCACTGTTTAAGCATACATTCAGAAAACAAAAGTATTGCCACCACATCAAAATAATTAATCTGTTATAAAATTTAAAATTCATGCAATTCTTCTCTTTTTCAATTAAGAATATTTTTCATTCAAGAAAGGTGATGGATTCATAGGACATTCATAACTTTAAGGCATAGACACTAAGATGCTAATGATCACAAGACACAAACATAGGTAAACATAAGCATAATTTTCGAAAAACAGGAAACTAAAGAACAAGGGAAATTAAAGAACGGGTCCACCTTAGTGATGGCGGCTTGTTCTTCCCCTTGAAGATCTTATGGAGTGCTTGAGCTCCTCAATGTCTCTTCCTTGTCTTTGTTGCTCCTCCCTCATGATTCTTTGATCTTCTCTAATTTCATGGACGAGAATGGAGTGTTCTTGGTGCTCCACCCTTAGTTGTCCCATGTTGGAACTCAATTATCCTAAGGAGATGTTCAGTTGCTCCCAATAGTTTTGTGGAGGAAAGTGCATCCCTTGAGGCATCTCAGGGATTTGATGATGAGAGAGATCTCTTGTTTGCTCCATCATTTTCTTAATGATGGGCTTGTCCTCATCAATGGGGGTGTCTCCCTCTATGTCAACTCCAACTGAATAACAGAGGTGACAAATGAGATGAGGAAAGGCTAACCTTGCCAAGGTAGAGGACTTGTCTGCCACCTTATAAAGTTCTTGGGATATGACCTCATGAACTTCTATTTCTTCTCCAATCATGATGCTATGAATCATGATAGCCTGGTCTAAAGTAACTTCGGACCGGTTGCTAGTGGGAATGATTGAGCGTTGGATAAACTCCAACCATCCCCTAGCCACAGGCTTGAGGTCATGGCTTCTCAATTGAACCGGCTTTCCTCTTGAATCTCTCTTCCATTGGGCACCCTCTTCACAAATGACTGTGAGGACTTGGTCCAACCTTTGATCAAAGTTGACCCTTCTAGTGTAAGGATGTTTATCTCCTTGCATCATGGGCAAGTTGAATACCAACCTTACATTTTTCGGACTAAAATCCAAGTATTTCCCCCGAACCATTGTAAGCCAATTCTTTGGGTCCGGATTCACACTTTGATCATGGTTCTTGGTGATCCATGCATTGGCATAGAACTCTTGAACCATTAAGATTCTGTCTTGTTGAATGGGGTTGGTAAGAACTTTCCAACCTCTTTTTCAGATCTCCGGATATTCACTCTTTTTGTGTTTGAAAGGGACCTCGGGGATCACCTTCTTCAAGGCCACAACTTCATAGAAGTGGTCTTGATGCACCCTTGAGATGAATCTATGTTGTGTGAAAATGAAGGAGTGAAGATGGGTTTATATAGGGGTGAAGAGAGGGGTAGGGTTCGGCTATGGGAGGGTGGGTTTGGGTGGGAGAGTGATTTGAATTTGAATGGTGGGGTAGGTGGGGTTTTATGAAGGATGGATGTGAGTGGTGAAGAGAAAGATGGGATTTGATAGGTGAAGGGTTTTTGGGGAAGAGGTGTTGAGGTGATTGGTGAATGGGTGAAGAAGAGAGAGAATGGTGGGGTAGGTGGGGATCTTGTGGGGTCCACAGATCCTGAGGTGTCAAGGAAAAGTCATCCCTGCACCAAGTGGAGAGCAAAATTGCTCCCTGTGCCAATTCTGGCGTTAAACACCGGGCTGGTGCCCATTTCTGGCGTTTAACGCCAACTTCTTGCCCTTTCCTGGCGTTTAACGCCAGTCTGGCGCCCCTTTCTGGCATTAAACGCCCAGAATGGTGCCAGACTGGGCGTTAAACGCCCAACAGCTAACCTCACTGGCGTTTAAACGCCCGCTAGCCTTACTGGCGTTTAAACGCCAGCAAGTTCTCCTCCAGGGTGTGCTGTTTTTCTTTCTATTTTTCTTTCTGTTTTTGCTTTTTCAATTGATTTTGTGACTTCTCATGATCATCAACCTACAAAAAATATAAAATAACAAAAGAGAATAGATAAATATAATAAGATTGGGTTACCTCCCAACAAGCGTTTCTTTAATGTCATTAGCTTGACAGTGGGCTCTCATGGAGCCTCACAGATACTCAGAGCAATGTTG
>NC_029772.3:46340152-46341410 GCF_000817695.3 Arachis duranensis | reverse complement strand
GAGAGTGATATCCTTGAGCCTCAAACACAAGGGATTCTTCATTCACTTGAATGATCAATTCTCCTCTGTCCACATCAATCACAGCCTTTGCTGTGGCTAGGAAGGGTCTGCCAAGGATGATGGACTCATCCATGCACTTCCCAGTCTCTAGGACTATGAAATCAGCAGGGATGTAATGGTCTTCAACTTTTACCAGAGCATCCTCTACAAGTCCATAGGCTTGTTTTCTTGAATTGTCTGCGATCTCTAGTGAGATTTTTGCAGCTTGCACCTCAAAGATCCCTAGCTTCTCCATTATAGAGAGAGGCATGAGGTTTACACTTGACCCTAGGTCACACAAGGCCTTCTTGAAGGTCATGGTGCCTATGGTACAAGGTATTGAAAACTTCCCAGGATCCTGTCTCTTTTGAGGCAGTTTCTGTCTAGACAAGTAATCCAATTCTTTGGTGAGCAAAGGGGGTTCAGCCTCCCAAGTCTCATTACCAAATAACCTGTCATTTAGCTCCATGATTGCTCCAAGGTATTTAGCAACTTGCACTTCAGTGACATACCCATCCTCTTCAGAAGAAGAATACTCATCAGAGCTCATGAATGGCAGGAGTAAATCCAATGGAATCTCTATGGTCTCAGTGGGAGCCTCAGATTCCCATGGTTCCTCATTAGGGAACTCATTGGAGGCTAGTGGACGTCCATTGAGGTCTTCCTCAGTGGTGTTCACTGCCTCTTCCTCCTCTTCAAATTCGGCCATGTTGATGGCTTTGCACTCTCCTTTTGGATTTTCTTCTGTATTGCTTGGAAGAGTACTAGGAGGGAGTTCAGTAATTTTCTTGCTCAGCTGACCCACTTGTGCCTCCAAGTTTCTAATGGAGGACCTTGTTTCAGTCATGAAACTTTGAGTGGTTTTGATTAGATCAGAGACCATGGTTGCTAAGTCAGAGTGGCTCTGCTTAGAATTCTCTGTCTGTTGCTGAGAAGATGATGGAAAAGGCTTGCCATTGCTAAACCTGTTTCTTCTACCATTATTGTTGTTGAAACCTTGTTGAGGTCTCTGTTGATCCTTCCATGAGAGATTTGGATGATTTCTCCATGAAGGATTATAGGTGTTTCCATAGGGTTCTCCCATGTAATTCACCTCTTCCATTGAAGGGTTTTCAGGATCATAAGCTTATTCTTCAGATGAAGCTTCCTTAGTACTGCTTGGTGCATTTTGCATTCCAGACAGACTTTGAGAAATCAAATTGACTTGCTGAGTCAATAT
>NC_029772.3:46337398-46339866 GCF_000817695.3 Arachis duranensis | reverse complement strand
TGTTGCATTAGAGAAACCAATTGAGGCTTAAGCTCAAAGTTGTTTGCTCCAATGGCAGGGATAGAGATGCTTCTCCCATAGAAGTCGGGAGTAGGTGCAGTAAAGTCACCCAGCATCTTCCTTGCATTGTTGGCAATGTTGTTGTTTTCGGCTGCCATGGGTTCTTCTTCTTTGAAGATTTCTGTTAGTTCCTCTACAGAGAATTGTGCCTTAGCTTCTCTTAACTTTCGCTTCAAGGTCCTTTCAGTTTCAGGGTCAGCCTCAACAAGAATGCTTTTGTCTTTGCTCCTGCTCATATGAAAGAGAAGAAAACAAGAAAATATGGAATCCTCTACGTCACAGTATAGAGATTCCTTGAGGTGTCAGAGGAAAAGAAAAATAGAAGGCAGAGGTAAAAGAATTCGAACTTATCAAGAGAGATGGAGTTCGAATTGTTCATTGAGAAATAGTGTTAGTCCATAAATAGAAGGATGTGAGAAGAGGGGAAGAAATTTTTGAAAATATTAAAAAGATTTTAAAAAACATTTTGAAAAACTTTAATTTAAGAGTGGAAAAGAAATCAAGTGATTTTTGAAAAAGATTTTGAAATTCGAAAATAAAAAAGATATGATTGAGAACTATTTTGAAAAATATGTTATTAAAAATATATGATTGGTTTTAAAAAGATTTGAAAAATATTTTAAAAAGATTTGATTTTAAAAATTAATAACTTGGCTAACAAGAAAAGATATGATTCAAACATTAAACCTTTCTCAACAGAAAAGGCAACATACTTGAAATGTTGAATCAAATCATTAATTGATAGCAAGTATCTTTGAAAATGGAAAGAAATTGATTTTGAAAAAGAATTGATTTGAAAAAGATTTGATTTTGAAAAGATTTTGAAAACTAAAAAAAAAATTTGATTTGAAAACAAAATCTTCCCTCTTGTGCCATCCTGGCGTTAAACGCCCAGAATGGTGCACATTCTGGCGTTTAACGCCCAAAGCACTACCCTTTTGGGCGTTAAACGCCAGTTTGTCTTCCTCACTGGGCGTTTTGAACGCCCAGCTTTTTCTATGTAATTCCTCTGCTGTATGTTCTGAATCTTCAATTCTCTGTACTATTGACTTGAAAAGACACAAATTAAAAATATTTTTGGATTTTTTATATGAGGAATAATCAAAATGCAACTAAAATCAAATAACAATGCATGCAAGACACCAAACTTAGCAGTTTGTATACCATTGACACTAACAAAATGAGAATGCATATGAGAAACAACAAAACACTCAAGTCAAGAGAATTTAAAGATCAGAGCAAGAAAATCATCAAGAATAACTTGAAGATCCTTAAAACACATGAATGAATGCAAGAAGAACAGAAACATGCAATTGACACCAAACTTAACATGAGACTCTAGACTCAACAAGAAACATACAATATTTTTGGTTTTTATGATTTTGTAATTTTTTGGTTTTTTTTCGAAAATTAAGTGGAAAAAGAAAATAAAGATATCAAAATTCTTAATGAGAATTCCAGGAATCATGCAATGTTAATCTAAAGCTTCAGTCTAAAGGAATTAGACATGGCTAGTCAAGCTTCAGCAGAACATTGCATTCAAGAGCTAAATTGATGAGAATCAATCAGCTTTGGTGATGATAAGAACATCACCTTGAAACACTAGAATTCATTCTTAAGAACTCTGAAGAAGAAAAAAACCTAATCTAAGCAACAAGATGAACTGTCAGTTGTCCAAACTCAACAATCCCCGGCAACGGCACCAAAAACTTGGTGGGCAAAATTGTGATCATCAATGGCGCCATCAACATGGTACGCACAATTGTAATCTCAACTCTTTATCACAACTTCGCACAACTAACCAGCAAGTGTACTGGGTCGTCCAAGTAATAAACCTTACGCGAGTAAGGGTCGATCCCACAGATATTGTTGGTATGAAGCAAGCTATGGTCACCTTGTAAATCTTAGTCAGGAAAACTCAAATGGTTATGGATGATGTATGAATAAAACATAAAGATAAAGATAGAGATACTTATGTAATTCACTGGTGGGAATTTCAGATAAGCGTATGAAGATGCTTGTCCCTTCCATCTCTCTGCTTTCCTACTGTCTTCATCCAATCCTTCTTACTCCTTTCCATGGCAAGCTGTATGCAAGGGTTTCACCGTTGTCAGTGGCTACAATCCCGTCCTCTCAGAGAAAATGTTCAACGCACCCTGTCACAGCACGGCTAATCATCTGTCGGTTCTCAATCAGGTTGGAATAGAATCCAGTGATTCTTTTGCGTCTGTCACTAACGCCCCGCCTTCAGGAGTTTGAAGCTCGTCACAGTCATTCAATCATTGAATCCTACTCAGAATACCACAGACAAGGTTTAGACCTTCCGGATTCTCTTGAATGCCGCCATCAATTCTAGCTTATACCATGAAGATTCCGATTAAGGGATCCAAGAGATATCCACTCAATCA
>NC_029772.3:46336320-46337036 GCF_000817695.3 Arachis duranensis | reverse complement strand
TTTCATGTGTAGAGACTTTTCATGGAGTTAAACGCCAGCTTTTATGCCAGTTTGGGCGTTTAACTCCCATTCTTGTGCCAGTTCCGGCGTTTAACGCTGGGAATTCTGAGGGTGACTTTGAACGCCGGTTTGGGCCATCAAATCTTGGGCAAAGTATGGACTATCATATATTGCTGGAAAGCCCAGGATGTCTACTTTCCAACGCCGTTGAGTGCGCGCCAATTTGGCTTCTGTAGCTCCAGAAAATCTACTTCGAGTGCAGGGAGGTCAGAATCCAACAGCATCTGCAGTCCTTTTTAGTCTCTGAATCAGATTTTTGCTCAGGTCCCTCAATTTCAGCCAGAAAATACCTGAAATCACAAAAAAACACACAAACTCATAGTAAAGTCCAGAAAAGTGAATTTTAACAAAAAACTAATAAAAATATACTAAAAACTAACTAAATCATACTAAAAATATACTAAAAACAATGCCAAAAAGTGTACAAATTATCCGCTCATCACAACACCAAACTTAAATTGTTGCTTGTCCCTAAGCAACTGAAAACCAAATAAGATAAAAAGAAGAGAATATACAATGAATTCCAAAAACATCTATGAAGATCAGTATTAATTAGATGAGCGGGGCTTTTAGCTTTTTGCCTCTGAACAGTTTTGGCATCCCACTCTATCCTTTGAAATTCAGAATGATTGGCTTCTTTAGGAACTCAGAATCCA
>NC_029772.3:46335890-46336020 GCF_000817695.3 Arachis duranensis | reverse complement strand
TTTTTCTCCCTTTTTTTTCGAAATTTTTTTTTTGTATTCACTGCTTTTTCTTGCTTCAAGAATCATTTTTATGATTTTTCAGATCCTTAGTAACATGTCTCCTTTTTCATCATTCTTTCAAGAGCCAACA
>NC_029772.3:46335044-46335202 GCF_000817695.3 Arachis duranensis | reverse complement strand
TAAGGTCATGCCTTCTCAATTGAACCAGCTTTCCTCTTGAATCTCTCTTCCATTGGGCGTCCTCTTCACAAATGACTGTGAGGACTTGGTCCAACCTTTGATCAAAGTTGACCCTTCTAGTGTAAGGATGTTCATCTCCTTGCATCATGGGCAAGTTG
>NC_029772.3:46331373-46334881 GCF_000817695.3 Arachis duranensis | reverse complement strand
AACTCTTGAACTATTGAGATTCCGACTTGTTGAATGGGGTTGGTAAGAACTTCCCAACCTCTTCTTCGGATCTCATGTCGGATCTCCGGATATTCACTCTTTTTGAGTTTGAAAGGGACCTCGGGGATCACCTTCTTCAAGGTCACAACTTCATAGAAGTGGTCTTGATGCACCCTTGAGATGAATCTCTCCATCTCCCATGACTCGGAGGTGGAAGCGTTTGCCTTCCCTTTCCTCTTTCTAGAGGTTTCTCCAGCCTTGGATGCCATAAATGGTTATGGAAAAACAAAAAGCAATGCTTTTACCACACCAAACTTAAAAGGTTTGCTCGTCCTCGAGCAAAAGAAGAAAGAAGAGAGTAGAACAAGAATAAAGGAGAGAGAAGGGAATGGCTTTGTGTTCGGCCAAAAGGGGGAGAAGTAGTGTTTAGGTTGTGTGAAAATGAAGGAGTGAAGAAGGGTTTATATAGGAGTGGGGGGTTCATGGTTCGGTCATGTATGGGTGGGTTTGGGAGGGAAAGTGGTTTGAATTTGAGTGGTGAGGTAGGTGGGGTTTTATGAAGGATGGATTTGAGTGGTGAAGAGAAAGATGGGATTTGATAGGTGAAGGGTTTTTGGGGAAGAGGTGTTGAGGTGATTGGTGAATGGGTGAAGAAGAGAGAGAGAGTGGTGGGGTAGGTGGGGATCCTGTGGGGTCCACAGATCCTGAGGTGTCAAGGAAAAGTCATCCCTGCACCAAGTGGCGAGCAAAATTGCTCTTTGTGCCAATTCTGGCGTTAAACGCCGAGCAGGTGCCCATTTCTGGCGTTTAACGCCAACTTCTTGCCCTTTCCTGGCATTTAACGCCAGTCTGGTGCCCCTTTCTGGCGTTAAACCCCAGAATGGTGCTAGACTGGGCGTTAAACGCCCATCTGCTAGCCTTACTGGTGTTTAAACGCCAGCAGGATCTTTCTCCAGGGTGTGCTATTTTTCTTTCTGTTTTTCATTCTGTTTTTGCTTTTTCCATTGATTTTGTGACTTCTCATGATCATCAACCTACAGAAAACATAAAATAACAAAAGAAAGTAAATAAAATATAACATTGGGTTGCCTCCCAACAAGCGCTTCTTTAATGTCAGTAGCTTGACAGAGGGCTCTCATGGAGCCTCACAGATGTTCAGAGCAATGTTGGAACCTCCCAACACCAAACTTAGAGTTTGAATGTGGGGGTTCAACACCAAACTTAGAAGTTGGTTGTGGCCTCCCAACACCAAACTTAGAGTTTGACTGCGGGGGCTCTGTTTGGCTCTGTTTTGAGAGAAGCTCTTCATGCTTCCTCTCCATGATGACAGAGGGATATCCTTGAGCCTTAAACACAAAGGATTCTTCATTCACTTGAATGATCAATTCTCCTCTATCAACATCAATCACAGCCTTTGCTGTGGCTAGGAAGGGTCTGCCAAGGATGATGGATTCATCCATGCACTTCCCAGTCTCTAGGACTATGAAATCAGCAGGGATGTAATGGTCTTTAATCTTTACTAGAACATCCTCTACAAGTCCATAAGCTTGTTTTCTTGAATTGTCTGCCATCTCTAGTGAGATTTTTGCAGCTTGCACCTCAAAGATCCCTAACTTCTCCATTACAGAGAGAGGCATGAGGTTTACACTTGACCCTAAGTCACACAAGGCCTTCTTGAAGGTCATGGTGCCTATGGTACAAGGTATTGAAAACTTCCCAGGATCCTGTCTCTTTTGAGGCAGTTTCTGCCTAGACAAGTCATCCAGTTCTTTGGTGAGCAAAGGGGGTTCATCCTCCCAAGTCTCATTTCCAAATAAGTTGTCATTTAGCTTCATGATTGCTCCAAGGTATTTAGCAACTTGCTCTTCAGTGACATACTCATCCTCTTCAGAGGAAGAATACTCATCAGAGCTCATGAATGGCAGAAGTAAGTCCAATGGAATCTCTATGGTCTCATTTTGAGCCTCAGATTCCCATGGTTCCTCTTTGGGAAACTCATTGGAGGCCAGTGGACGTCCATTGAGGTCTTCCTCAGTGGCGTTCACTGCCTCTTCCTCCTCTCCAAATTCGGCCATATTGATGGCTTTGCACTCTCCTTTTGGATTTTTTTCTGTATTGCTTGGGAGGGTACTAGGAGGGAGTTCAGTAATTTTCTTGCTCAGCTGTCCCACTCGTGCCTCCAAAATTCTAATGGAGGACCTTGTTTCAGTCATGAAACTTTGAGTGGTCTTGATTAGATCAGAGACCATGGTTGCTAAGTCAGAGGTGTTCTGCTTAGAACTCTCTGTCTGTTGCTGAGAAGATGATCGAAAAGGCTTGCCATTGCTAAACCTGTTTCTTCCACCATTATTATTGTTGAAACCTTGTTGAGGTCTCTGTTGATCCTTCCATGAGAGATTTGGGTGATTTCTCCATGAAAGATTATAGGTGTTTCCATAGGGTTCTCCCATGTAATTCACCTCTTCCATTGAAGGGTTCACAAGATCATAAGCTTCTTCTTCAGATGAAGCGTCCTTAGCACTGCCTGGTGCAGCTTGCATTACAGACGGACTTTGAGAAATCATATTGACTTGCTGAGTCAATATTTTGTTCTGAGCCAATATGGCATTCAGAGTGTCAATCTTAAGAACTCCTTTCTTCTGATCAGTCCCACTGTTCACAGGATTCCTTTCAGAAGTGTACATGAATTGGTTATTTGCAACCATTTCAATTAGTTCTTGAGCTTTTGTAGGCGTCTTCTTTAGATGAAGAGATCCTCCAGCAGAGCTATCCAAAGACATCTTGGACAGTTTAGACAGACCATCATAGAAGATACCTATGATGCTCCACTCATAAAGCATGACAGAAGGACACTTTCTGATCAATTGTTTGTATCTTTCCCAAGCTTCATAGAGGGATTGACCTTCCTTCTGTCTGAAGGTTTGGACTTCCACTCTAAGCTTACTCAATTTTTGAGGTGGAAAGAACTTTGCCAAGAAGGCATTGACTAGCTTTTCCCAAGAGTTCAGGCTTTCTTTAGGTTGTGAATCCAACCATGTCCTAGCTCTGTCTCTTATAGCAAAAGGGAATAGCATAAGTCTGTAGACCTCAGGGTCAACCCCATTAGTCTTGACAGTGTAACAGATTTGCAAGAACTCAGCTAAGAACTGATGAGGATCTTCCAATGGAAGTCCATGGAACTTGCAATTCTGTTGCATTAGAGAAACTAATTGGGGCTTAAGCTCAAAGTTGTTTGCTCCAATGGCAGGGATAGAGATGCTTCTCCCATAGAAGTCGGGAGTAGGTGCAGTAAAGTCACCCAGCACCTTCCTTGCGTTGTTGGCATTGTTGTTGTTTTCGGCTGCCATGGGTTCTTCTTCTTTGAAGATTTCTGTTAGGTCCTCTACAGAGAATTGTGCCTTAGCTTCTCTTAGCTTTCACTTCAAGGTCCTTTCAGGTTCAGGGTCAGCCTCAACAAGAATGCTTTTGTCTTTGCTTCTGCTCATATGAAAGAGAAGAGAACAAGAAA
>NC_029772.3:46330426-46331197 GCF_000817695.3 Arachis duranensis | reverse complement strand
AAGATAGAAGGATGTGAGAAGAGGGGAAGAAATTTTCGAAAATTAAGTAAAAGATTTTGAAAATATTTTGAAAAACTTTAATTGATTTTCAAAAACCATGATTGAGAAAGAAGTAAAGTGATTTTTGAAAAAGATTTTGAAATTAGAAATCAAAAAGATTTGATTGAAAACTATTTTGAAAAAGATGTGGTTAAGAAGATATGATTGATTTTAAAAAGATGTGATTGAGAAGATATGATTTGAAAAACATTTTAAAAAATATTTGATTTTAAAAATTAATGACTTGGCTATCAAGAAAAGATATTATTCAAACATTAAACCTTTCTCAACAGAAAAGGCAACATACTTGAAATGTTGAATCAAATCATTAATTGATAGCAAGTATTTTTGAAAATAGAAAGAAATTGATTTTGAAAAAAATTTGATTGAAAAGATATGATTTGAAAAAGATTTGATTTTTAAAAAGATTTTGAAAACTAAAAAAAAAATTTGATTTGAAAACAAAATCTTCCCTCTTGTGCCATCCTGGCGTTAAACGCCCAGAATGGTGCACATTCTGGCGTTTAACGCCCAAACTACTACCCTTTTGGGCGTTAAACGCCCAACCAGGCACCCTGGCTGGCGTTTAAACGCCAGTCTGTCCTTTTTCACTGGGCGTTTTGAACGTCCAGCTTTTTCTGTGTTATTCCTCTGCAGTATGTTCTGAATCTTCAATTCCCTGTATTATTGACTTGAAAAGACACAAATTAAAAATATTTTTGGATTTTTAAT
>NC_029772.3:46329538-46330321 GCF_000817695.3 Arachis duranensis | reverse complement strand
AAGACACCAAACTTAGCAGTTTGTATACTACTGACACTAATGAGAATGCACATGAGACACAAAAACACTCAAGTCAATAGAATTCAAAGATTAGAGTAATGAAATCATCAAGAACAACTTGAAGATTAATGAAGATACATGCATGAATGCAAAAAGAACAGAAGCATGAAATTGACACCAAACTTAACATGAAACACTAGACTCAAACAAGAAATATTTTTGGATTTTATGATTTTGTAATTTTTTTTGGTTTTTTCGAAAATTAAGTGAGAAAATTAAGTGGAAAAGAAAAAGATATCAAAATTCTTAATGAGAATTCCAGGAATCATTGCAATGCTAGTCTAAGACTCCGGTCCAGGAATTAGACATGGCTTTATAGCCAGCCAAGCTTTCAAAGAAAGCTCCGGTCCAAAACACTAGGCATGGCCAATGGCCAGCCAAGCCTTAGCAGATCATTGCTCCAACAGCAAGATTGATAGAAATCAACAAGCTCTTGTGATGATAAGTTGAAACCTCGGTCCAATAAAATTAGACATGGCTTCACAGCCAGCCAGACTTCAACATATCATCTTGAAACACTAGAATTCATCTTCAAATATTCTGAAAAAAAATACCTAATCTAAGCAACAAGATGAACCGTCAGTTGTCCATACTCGAATAATCCCCGGCAACGGCGCCAAAAACTTGGTGGACGAAATTGTTATCACTACAACTTTGCACAACTAACCAGCAAGTGTACTGGGTCGTCCAAGTAATAAACCTTACGCGAGTAAGGGTCGATCC
>NC_029772.3:46329225-46329390 GCF_000817695.3 Arachis duranensis | reverse complement strand
GTGTAATTCATTGGTAGGAATTTCAGATAAGCGTATGAAGATGCTTGGTCCCTTCCGTCTCTCTGCTTTCCTACTGTCTTCGTCCAATCCTTCTTACTCCTTTCCATGGCAAGCTGTATGCAAGGGTTTCACCGTTGTCAGTGGCTACCTCCCATCCTCTCAGTG
>NC_029772.3:46309705-46328618 GCF_000817695.3 Arachis duranensis | reverse complement strand
CCAGCTTTTATGCCAGTTTGGGCGTTTAACTCCCATTCTTGTGCCAGTTCCGGCGTTTAACGCTGGGAATTCTGAGGGTGACTTTGAACGCCAATTTGGGCCATCAAATCTTGGGCAAAGTATGGACTATCATATATTGCTGGAAAGCCCAGGATGTCTACTTTCCAATTTGTAGCTCAAGAAAATCTACTTTGAGTGCAGGGAGGTCAGAATCCAACAGCATCTGCAGTCCTTTTTAGTCTCTGAATCAGATTTTTGCTCAGGTCCCTCAATTTCAGCCAGAAAATACCTGAAATCACAGAAAAACACACAAACTCAGAGTAAAGTCCAGAAAAGTGAATTTTAACTAAAAACTAATAAAAATATACTAAAAACTAACTAAATCATACTAAAAATATACTAAAAACAATGCCAAAAAGTGTACAAATTATCCGCTCATCAGCGTTCAACGCCAGCTAGAAGCAACAGCTGGGCGTTGAACGCCCAGGAGAAGCTGCAAATGGGCGTTAAACACCCAAAACATGCAGCATTTGGGCGTTTAACGCCAGGATTGTAGGGAGGAAGTAAATTCGTTTTTACTTCACATTTTTTTCAATTTTCCTATTTCAATTCATGATCTCTTGCATAAACATATTACAAACTCTCATCCTTCAACTCCAAAAACTTTAATCCTAATTTCTAAAATCCCCTTTTCAAAAATATCAAATGTATCTTAATTCATAAACACAAATCCTTTTTCAAACCCCATCCAACTTCTTTTCAAATTTTTTTTCAAAACTCATCTTTTTTTTTTGAATTCTTGTCAAATCTTTTTAATTTTTTCTCAAATCTTTTTCAAAATCTCATCATATCTTTTGAATTTTCGAAATTTTCTCTCCTTCTATTCCTCTCCTTTCCTTTCTTTTGCTTGAGGACAAGCAAACCTCTAAGTTTGGTGTGTTTTTCCGTGATCACTGAGCTAGAACTCATCAAGATCATGGCACCTAAGGGAAAACAAACCACTTTAAGAGGCAAAAAAGGGAATATTCCAAAACCACTTTAGAATCAAGAGAAGTTCTTAACCAAAGAACATGCAGACCATTACCATAAAATAATGGGTCTGAGATCAGTGATCCCGGAAGTTAAATTCGATCCGAAAGAAGACAAATATCTGGAGATACAGAAGCTGAAATGCCAGAAGCTGTCTCTTGAAGGACCAGACACCCCACAGGTTGAAGGAGTACCCATCATCTTCCAAACTAAAGGTTGTTGAGTTCTAACCTTAGCCTTAACTCTGTGATAATTGTTCTTATTAGGAATTTACCTTAGAAGTTATATATGAGAAGTAGTAATTAGTATATCCATTTTGATTTTATCTCCAATTAAGCTATAATTTGTTTTACTCATCATCATCAAACATGAATAAAATAGTAGATTTTTAGAATAAAGAGGCAATATTTTTTTTCGAGTTCTTAATAAGGAAAATTCTAATTATTTATATGTGGTGGCAATACTTTTTATCTTCTGAATGAATGCTTGAACAGTGCATATTTTTTATATTGAATTTTATGAATGTTAAAATTGTTGTCTCCTGAAAGAATGATGAACAAGAGAAATATTATTGCTGATCTGAAAAAAATCATAAAATTGATTCTTGAAGCTAGAAAAAGCAGTGAAAAAAAAAAGAAAAAAAGAAAAAAAAGCAAAAGAGGTAGAAAAAGCTAATAGCCCTTTAAACCAAAAGGCAAGGGTGAAAAGGATCTAAGGCTTTGAGCATCAATGGATAAGAGGGCCCAAGGAAATAAATCCAGGCCTAAGCGGCTAAATCAAGCTGTCCCTAACCATGTGCTTGTGGCATGCAGGTCCAAGTGAAAAGCTTGAGACTGAGTGGTTAAAGTCGTGATCCAAAGCAAAAGAGTGTGCTTAAGAACTTTGGACACCTCTAATTGGGGACTCTAGCAAAGCTAAGTCACAATCTGAAAAGGTTCACCCAGTTATGTGTCTGTGGCATTTATGTATCCGGTGGTAATACTAGAAAACAAAGTGCTTTGGGCCACGGCCAAGACTCATAAAGTAACTGTGTTCAAGAATCAACATACTAAACTAGGAGAATTAATAATACTATTTGAACTCTGAGTTCCTATGGATGCCAATCATTCTGAATTTTAAAGGATAAAGTGAGATGCCAAAACTGTTCAGAAGCAAAAAGCTACTAGTCCCGCTCATCTCATTGGAATCTGAGCTTCACTTAAAACTCTGAGATATTATTACTTCTTAATTTCTTTTTGTCCTATTTTATTTATCTAGTTGCTTGGGGACAAGCTACAGTTTAAGTTTGGTGTTGTGATGAGCGAATATTTTATACGCTTTTTGGGGGTAATTTCATGTAGATTTTAGTATGTTTTAGTTAGCTTTTAGTAGATTTTTATTAGTTTTTAGGCAAAAATCATATTTCTGGACTTTACTATGAGTTTGTGTATTTTTTCTGTGATTTCAAGTATTTTCTGGTTGAAATTGAGGGAGCTGAGCAAAAATCTGATTCAGGCTGAAAAAGGACTGCTGATGTTGTTGGATTCCGACCTCCCTGCACTCGGAATGGATTTTTGGAGAGTCCAATTGGTGTGCTCTCAATTGGGTTGGAAAGCAGACATCCAGGGCTTTCCAGCAATATATAATAGTCTATACTTTGCACGAAGATAAACGACGTAAACTGGCATTTAACACCAGTTCCATGTTGCATTCTGGCGTTCAGCGCCAGACACAGGTTGCAAGTTGCAGTTCAGCGCCAGAAACAGGTTACAACCTGGCGTTCAACTCCAGAAATAGCCCAAGCATGTGAGAAGCTTAAGTCTCAGCCCTAACACACACCAAGTGGGCCCCAGAAGTGGATTTCTGCACTATCCATCTTAGTTTACTCATTTTCTGTAAACCTAGGTTACTAGTTTAGTATTTAAACAACTTTTAGAGACTTATTTTGTATCTCATGACATTTTTAGATCTGAACTTTGTACCTTTTGACGGCATGAGTCTCTAAACTCCATTGTTGGGGGTGAGGAGCTCTGCAGCGTCTCGATGAATTAATGCAATTATTTCTGTTTTCCACTCAAACATGCTTGTTCCTATCTAAGATGTTCATTCGCGCTTCAATATGAAGAAGGTGATGATCCGTGACACTCATCACCATTCTCAACCCATGAACATGTGCCTAACAACCACCTCCGTTCTACATTAGACTGAATGAGTATCTCTTAGATTCCTTAATCAGAATCTTTGTGGTATAAGCTAGAATCCATTGGTAGCATCCTTAAGAATCCAGAAGGTCTAAACCTTGTCTGTGGTATTCCGAGTAGGATTCAAGGATTGGATGACTGTGATGAGCTTCAAACTCGCGAGTGTTGGGCATAGTGACAGACGCAAAAGGATCAATGGATTCTATTCCGACATGATCAAGAACCGACAGATGATTAGCCGTGCTGTGACAAAGCATTTGGACCATTTTCACTGAGAGGATGGGAAGTAGCCATTGACAACGGTGACACCCTACATACAGCTTGCCATAGGAGGAACCTTGCGTGTGTGAAGAGGAGGACAAGGGAAAAGCTTAAATTCAGAGGACAAAACATCTCCAAAACTCCAACATATTCTCCATTACTGCATAATAAGTATTTATTTCATGCTCTTTTATTTATTTGCAATTCAAACTGATAATAAAAATTGATATCCTGACTAAGAGTTACAAGATAATCATAGATTGCTTCAAACCAACAATCTCCGTGGGATTCGACCCTTACTCACATAAGGTATTACTTGGACGACCTAGTGCACTTGCTGGTTAGTTGTGCGAAGTTGTGAGAAATAGTCTATTAATATTGGCATACACAATTTCGTGCACCAACCTATCAAATCCTACCCTCTTCCCAATAACCTCTTCACTACTCACATCCATCCACTATTTCTCATCATACAACCCACCTACCCCCACCCACTCAAATTCAAACCATTTCCCTCCAACTCCTTTATTTTCACACAACACAAACACTCCAAACCCCCCTTGGCCGAACCACTCCTCCACCTCCATCTCCTCCATTTCTTCTTCTTCTACTCCTTTCTTTCTTCTTTTGCTCGAGGATGAGCAAACCTTTTATGTTTGGTGTGGAAAAAGCGTTGCTTTTTATTTTTTTTCCATAACCATTAATAGAACCTAAGGCCAGAGAAACCTCTAGAAAGATGAAAGGGAAGGCAATTGCTTCCACCTCCGAGTCATGGAAGATGGAGAGATTCATCTCAAAGGTCCATCAAGACCACTTTTATGAAGTTGTAGCCAAGAAGAAGGTAATCCCCGAGGTCCCCTTCAAGCTCAAAAAGAGCGAATATCTGGAGATCTGACAAGAGATTTGGAGAAGGGGTTTGGAAGCTCTCACCAACCCCATCCAACAAGTCAGAATCTTAATGGTTCAAGAGTTCTATGCTAATGCATGGATCACTAAGAACCATGATCAAAGTATGAACACGAACCCAAAGAATTGGCTCACAATGATTCGGGGGAAATACTTAGATTTCAGTCCAGAAAATGTGAGGTTGGCATTTAACTTTCCAATGATGCAAGGAGATCTTCATCCTTTCACAAGAAGGGTCAACTTTGATCAAAGGTTAGACCAAGTCCTCATGGACATCTGTGTGGAAGGAGCCCAATGGAAGAGAGACTCCAAAGGCAAGCCGGTTCAACCGAGAAGGCTTGACCTCAAACCCATGGCTAGAGGATGGTTAGAGTTCATCCAACGCTCTATCATTCCTACTAGCACCCGATCCGAAGTAACTGTGGATTAGGCTATCATGATCCATAGCATCATGATTGGAGAGGAAGTGGAAGTTCATGAGATCGTACCTCTAGAACTATACAAGGTGGCTGACAAGCCCTCCACTTTAGCAAGGTTAGCCTTCCCTCATCTCATCTGTCACCTATGCAATTTAGCCGGAATTGTCATAGAGGAAGACATCCTCATTGAAGAGGACAAACCCATTACTAAAAAGAGGATGGAGCAAATAAGAGAGCCCACTCATGGACCTCAACAAGAGCATAAGGAAGTCCCTCATCAAGAAATCCCTGAGATGCCTCAAGGGATGCATTTTCCTCCACACAACTATTGGGAGCAACTCAACACCTCTTTAGGAGATTTGAGTTCCGACATGGAGCAACTAAGGATGGAGCACCAAGAGCACTCCATTATCCTCCATGAAATTAGAGAGGACCAAAGAGCCATGAAAGAGGAACAACAAAGGCAAGGAAGAGATATTGAGGAGCTCAAGCACTCCATAAAATCTTCAAGAGAAAGAACTAGCCACCATCACTAAGGTGGACCTGTTCTTTAATTTCTTTGTTCTTATTTTTCTGTTTTTTGGTTTTTTTATGCTTTATGTTTTGTCTATGTTTGTGTCTTTATTACATGATCATTAGTGTCTAGTGTCTATATCTTAAGGCTATGAATGTTCCATGAATCCTTCACCTTTCTTAAATGAAAAATGTTTCTATTTGCAAAAGAACAAGAAGTGCATGATTTTGAATTCTATCTTGAAATTAGTTTAATTATTTTGATGTGGTGGCAATACTTTTTATTTTCTGAATGAATGCTTGAACAGTGCATATTTTTGATAGTGAAGTTTATGAATGTTAAAATTGTTGGCTCTTGAAAGAGTAATGAAAAAAGAGAAATGTTATTGACAATCTGAAAAATCATAAAATTGATTCTTGAAGCAAGAAAAAGCAGTGAAGAACACAAAGCTTGCGGAAAAAAAGAGAGAGAAAAATGGCAAAATAGAAAGAAAAAAAGAGAGAGAAAAATGGCGAAAAAGAAAGAAAAAAAAGCAAGCAGAAAAAGCCAGTAGCCCTTTGAACTAAAAGGCAAGGGTAAAAAGGATCCAAGGCTTTGAGCATTAATGGATAGGAGGGCCCAAAGGAATAAAATCCTGGCCTAAGTATAACGACCCAATTTTCAGTATGTCTAGATCATACCGGAAACTGAGCATTACCAACTTGTCTTCCTAATTATTATTTATTATGTATTATATGAGCCTGATTCGTTATTAAAAACGTAGTTATTTTGCGAGGTACTTTTTTTTAAAATATTTGGATTAAGAAATAGAATCATTCATGATCAATTCACAAGTAATAACAGATAAAATAGTTATAAGCAACCATACATAAATACATCTCAAGCAGTTGATAACATTCCGTGAACCAGCCTTTATTAGAGTAAAGATCTTTAGTTAGAACACCCCTAGATATAGCTAAATAATATCTATATACATATATATACATACAACATCCCAGACCCTGACTTGTTCAAGAAGTCCCTAAGCTGGCACCCAGGCTAGCCTAGACTCCATACTCACCTAGTCCCTCTCAACTACTAAAGTGAGGGAAAATACATTCTAAGCCTTCAAAACTCAAGTCAGGTGGAACGTCATCAAAAGGTAGAACATAACCTACTACTCCTCTGCACGATCAGACATTGCTATAGGACGTCTCTCTGGTACCTCATCAAGTAGCCACACAGCAAGAGTCTCGTACACAGGATTTAGGTTAAGGTTCACGTACAAACGGGGTGTAGACAGTGGCTGGTCTCACAGTATATACATATAAACAGAGAACGAGATTCACCCTAGACTCAGAAGACTACCTAGAGCGGAATCCTCTTCTTGTGAACGGTCGTCAGCGAACTACGGAAGGGTACTCATGCTTCCATCTGAAGGGGGAAGGGAGAGAGAAGGGGTAAGAACTAGGGAGTTCTTAGTAGGGTCGGGGTTATTAGTTAAGTTCATTAATTCTGTGTGGTTTGGCATACGAATAATAGAATATAGAGAAGTAGTAAATAGAAGACAGATAAATAAAGAAAATAGAGAAAATAGAAAGCAGAACACAGACAAAAGAATACAAAAAAATAAAACATAGAAATAGCATACAAGCAGACAAACATAAAGAAATAGAACACACACAGAAAGAAATGCAACAGAGAATGATGCACAAAAAAGAATGATGCATGTCTAGTCCTAGTACAGGCCATGAGCTCGCGTGTCAGTTGGCTGCCCGCAATCCCGACATTTATCCGGTCACGAGTAATCCCAATTTCCCGGATACGATTTTCCGTTCCTAAATAAATGCGCATATAATATAGCCGCTCATTTGAGATAGCCTCTGCTTACTACAGGAAAATATATATATACTCTGCTCTGCTCTGGGGAAGCGGAAAATAGCTGTAGGTAACTTAGTTTTCCTACAGAAGCTATGGGTTGCATTAAGCAACTAATATATATTAAATATAGCTCTCTAGTTTCTCTTTTCTCTGTATTTCTTTACTCTGCTCTGGTTACTCTGTTCTCTGTATCTCTTTATTTTTCTCTGATTACTCTTCCTCTGTATCTATATTTACTCTTTTTCTCTCTATCTCTTTACTTTTCTCTAGTTATTCTGTTCTCTGTGTTTCTTTATGCTGCTCTGATTTCTCTACTTAATGTATGTATTTAAAGCTTATGTAAATTTCGATATGAATAGTTACCCTGTCCCAAGTATAGGTTCATTAGGTCTATACTGAAACAGTTAAACTTTTCATATAATACCTAACCCTAGTCGCAACTCAAGGACTAACTATGTTGCCCTAGTTCGTTCACTAATTTCTGTCTGTTTTTCTGTCATTAAGACTTTACAGACTTTTCTTTGGTTTTTATCTTTTCTTCAACTTCTTATCTTTCCTTTATGTTTGCCTCACTATCATGTTATTACCACTCCCTAGGTGTTTTATGAAGGTAATTATGAGATTCTGCGCTTAAAGTTGTCTTTCTAAAGCTTTTACAGAAAATTGCCTTTTCCGTATTATTTTATTATTTTTATTAAAATATTATTTTTAAATAAATATTATTATTTAATATTTTATTTAACTTTCAGAAATTACCAAATAACCCCTCAAACACCAAAATAATTACTTCCTTACCCTTTTTAAGATCTAAAACCTGTTCTTCATTGTTCTTCATTACACTCAAAGTGTTCTTCGTGTTTTCTTCGTATATTCTTCAGATTCTTTCTCTGTTTTTATCCGTTTTTCAGTCTTTTCAGCATCCGATTTTTACCAAAATTAAAGATAAATTCCCAGCCACTAAAACCCCATCTTTTCTACATATTTTAAACATAAATTGAACCTCAATTTAAGCTCTAGCATTCGTTTTTCCAGCAGCCACAAGAACACACATTCATAGCTTGAATTTCATCAAATTTCATCAAATTTTCACCAAAATTTCAACAAGAATTACTCATACAAACAATCAATTTCAAGCACAGCCAAACCATATCATAATCACACAACTCAAACACAATCAATCAAGATTAAATTTGTCAAACCGTACCTTGATTTGCTGCTCCAAATCCGGTTACTCTTTGAAGTGTTCTTAAAGCACTTTTTCCTCCTAAATCACATCAAGAACAACTTTAAATCCACAAACCCTCAACTGACCAAATCTCTCTCAGCACGTTAGGAAGGGATATCTCACCTTATACTTGCTGGAAATTAACATTTCTTGGTCCTCAAGTCAAGTTAAGCATGATTCCTAAGGAAGAACATCAAGAAAACACATGTTTAAGCATGTTTCCTTGAAAACCAAATTGAAAGGGGAAAGGAACAGCCATCTCACCTTATTTTCAGCCTTGATAAGTTACATGGTTATGTAGAGGAAGAAGAGAGGATCATTTTAGTGAAATCGGAATTTTGATTTGAGTTTTAGTTCAGCAGAAATCAAGCTTTGAAGATTAAGTGTTCATGAAAGTTTCTCTCTTTTCTCTCTTGTTATTTTCGGCCAAAAGGGAGTAAATGACCAGCCTTGGAGTGTCTTGGGGGTGTAGGGTGAGTTGTGATTGGTTGGCTTGGAGGTGGATTAAAATAATATTAAAATATCCCAGGTGTATAACTACTAAAACTAGATGTATCAGAGCACTTGTAAAAACATCTCTAAAAATTATTTTCTGAGCTACTAGCATAAATGACACTAGTAACATATTTATTGTGAGAATAAAACATTTATTATGAGGCCTTAGCATTGCTAAAGTCATTAGAGAGTGCTGGTGCTAAGCTGCACTAGTAAATCGTAAACCCGGTTAAACCGATTTTTCTATTTTTAACTAAAACTGACCAGGTAACCTTATAATATTATTCAAAAAGCTTCTAATACTAATATAATGATAATATTACCCTATTATCTCTCTTTTCTCATGAATCAATTCCGGTTTGTCAAACTGAGACTATTTACGAAAAATCGGATCAAAATTCCTGACCGATACGGTTCAAAAACTATGTTCTTCGTGACTGCGTTATTGAGCTTGCCTCGGAAAAGGTTCTAACTTAAAGATGGCATAATGACAATGAGGATTGAGATACTTGATGATATATCAGAGCTTCTCCCCTTACTAACCCTCCGGAGTTCTCTGTACTTTCAGAAAAGATTTCGCGTATTCGAAAACCAGGGTTGTTGCACTAAGCGGCTAAATCAAGCTGTCCCTAACCATGTGCTTGTGTCATGAAGGCCCAAGTGAAAAGCTTGAGACTGAGTGGTTAAAGTCATGATCCAAAGCAAAAAGAGCGTGCTTAAGAACTCTGGGCACCTCTAACTGGGGACTCTAGCAAAGCTGAGTCACAATCTGAAAAGGTTCACCCAACTATGTGTCTGTGGCATTTATGTATCCAGTGGTAATACTGGAAAACAAGATGCTTAGGGTCACGGCCAATACTCATAAGTAGCTATGTTCAAGATTCAACATACTGAATTAGGAGAATCAATAACACTATCTTAATTCCGAGTTCCTATAGATGCCAATCATTCTGAATTTCAAAGGATAAAATGAGATGCCAAAACTATTCAGAAGCAAAAAGCTACTAGTCCCGCTCATCTAATTGGAACTAAGCTTCATTGATATTTTGGAATTTATTGTATATTCTCTTCTTTTTATCCTACTTTGTTTTCAGTTGCTTGGGGACAAGCAACAATTTAAGTTTGGTGTTGTAATGAGCGAATAATTTATATGCTTTGGAAAGTAGACATCTTGGGCTTTCCAGTAATGTATAATAGTCCATACTTTGCCTGAGATTTGATGGCCCAAACTGGCGTTCAAACGCCACCCAAAGACCTTTTTCTGGCATAAAACGCCAGAACTGGCACCAGAACTGGAGTTAAATGCCCAAACTAGCACCCAAGCTGGTGTTTAACTCCAAGGATGGCCTATGCACGTGAAAGCTTCAAAGCTCAGCCCAAGCACACACCAAGTGGGCCCCAGAAGTGGATTTCTGCACTATCTACTCATTTTCTATAAACCTAGTTTACTAATTTAGTATAAATAGCACTTTTTACTATTGTATAAGGGTCTTTTTTGGAACCCTTGAGCTTTATGATCATCTTTGGGGAGTCTGGCCATTCGGCCATGCCAAGACCTTTTTCTCTTATGTATTTTCAACGGTGGAGTTTCTACACCTCAGAAATTAAGGTGAGGAGCTCTGGTGTTTCTCATGAATTAATGCAAGTACTATTGTTTTTCCTTCAATTCACGCCTACTTCTTCTCCAAGATATACTCTTGTACTTAATTCTATTAAGTCAGACTGAAGGGTGACTCGTGACAATCACCCACTATCTTCAGCACTCGCTTAGCCAAGATCCGCGTGACTGACAACCACAGCGGTCTACATGATGTTCAACGTAGTCATTGGACGCCAGCTAAAGTATACTCTCTTGGGTCTCTGATCCACGGATTTGCATCGTCTCTCCTAACAACAGAGCATCTGACCCTGTGATTAGGATCTTCTCGGTATAGGCTAGAATCAATAGACAGCATTCCTGATATCCGGAAAGTCTAAACCTTGTCTGTGGTATTCCGAGTAGGATCTGCGAAGGGATGACTGTAAGGAGCTTTAAACTCGTGAATGTTGGGCGCAGTGACAATGTGCAAAAGGATCAATAGTTCTTATTCCAACACAAGTGAGAACCGACAGATGATTAGCCCTGCGGTAGCTGTGCCTGGTATTTTTCATCCGAGAAGAGAAATCCGACAGTTAGTTAACCGTACAGAGACTGTAGCCGGACCATTTTCACTGAGAGGATCATACAGCTTGCCATGGAAGGAAGGATGCATGATTGGATGAAGACAATAGGAAAGCAGAGGTTCAAAAGCAACAAAGTATCTCCAAACGCTTATCTGAAATTCGCACCAGTGAATTACATAAGTATCTCTATGTTATTTTCCGTCTTATCTATCTTTTAATTATCAATACCTCATAACCATTTGAATCCGCCTGACTGAGATTTACAAGATGACCATAGCTTGCTTCAAGCCGTCAATCTCCGTGGGATCGACCCTTACTCACGTAAGGTATTACTTGGACGACCCAGTACACTTGCTAGTTAGTTGTGCGGAGTTGTAAAAAGTGTGATCATAGTTTTGTGCACTAAAACCCCTCAAATCGCGAGCGACGTGACTTTTTAATAAAGTCACGCACAGGGACTTGTGCATGCACACAGATGTGTCTGTATGCACACTAGCTGATTTCTATTATGTGGGTATGCACAGAGCTGTGTGTGGGCACATGTGCTGATATTAGCCCTTGTGCGTAGGCACAGAAAGTGTGCATGGGCACACTCTGAAATGCTTCTCTCCTTTGATTTCTTCATGTTTTCTCCTAATTCCATGCTTTTCTTCCACTCTTATCAAGCCATTCCAACCTATTACACCTGGAATCACTCATCAAAACCATCAAGGCATCAAATGGAATGAAAGCAGAATAAAATTGATTAAATTAAGTTCAAAATAGCATGTTTTTACAATTAGGCACAATTTAGAGAGAAAACACAAAAGCATGCTATTTACATGAATAAATGTGGGTTTATATGATGAAATCCACTCAAATTAATCCAAAATTTATCATCAAATGTGGATTCATCAATTCCCCACAGTTAAACAATAGCATGTCCTCATGCTAATCACAATCAAAGGAGAAGGATAAAGGCAAGCAACTTATTCAATGCAAATACTTATATGCATGCAATTATACTAAATGCTATCTATCTATATTTATGCTATGGCTTCCTATTGAGCTTATCAAAATCAACAAGAGAGTTCCAATCAATCCAAAATAGATCATTAGGGCCAATGCTTATTTAAGTGTGGGAAAATTGATGAGTCCATATTCGATGATGTATTTTGACTCAATTTGGATGGATTCTAGCACATGAACTCACACTTAAGCACCAAAATAGCATACTTTTGAGTTTTGTCCCCAATTTGGACCTAAATATGAAAACATGTGTTTTTGTGCTTGAAATGAGCAATTTAATTCAACTTTTATTCCATTCAATGCCATGACATGTTTGTTGAATGATTTCAGGCCTTAGAGGCAAGAATGGATAGCCAAAAGTGGAAGAAAGCATGTACAAGGGAAAAAACATGAAGAAAACATGGAAAATCACATACAGTGAAGTGTGCGTGCGCACAAACATGCGTGCGTGCGCACAAGAAAGAATTTTTATGTGTGCGTGCACACGAGGTCCTGTGTGGACGCACAGGTCAACTTTCAGCCGAGTGTGCGGACGCACACATCTGTACGTCTGCACAGGTCCCTATACGTGATTGCATTAATGAAACATGTGCTTCGCGATTTCTGAGGCCTGTTGGCCAATTTTGGAAGGCTAGAATGCTGTTTTGGAGTGCTATATCAAGGAGAATTCATCACATATCAAAGGGGGCAGCACATTAGACATAATTTACATAGTTTTTCATAGTAAATAGGAGTGGGAGTAGGAGTAGTGTAGTATTGCTCTCTTAGGGTTTCATTTCCATTTCCATTGTAGCATTTTATAGCAAGTTTTTCTTTTGGATTTTGCTTCTTCAATTGCAAGTACTCTCAATTTCCTTTTTATTAAAGTACCTTGATTTCCTTTGGTTCAAGTTACTTTGTTTATATTTGCAATTTTGTGTTTCTTGAAGTTTCGATAAATGAATTTTATGTTTCATGCTTCCTTTATATTTAATTGCTTGTTTATATTTGGTTTTGTTGATAGTTGGTCATAGTTTTCTAATTTTCCTTGAAATTTTCCATGTTTTACTTTTATGAACACAAGGTGTTTGTGAAAATGCCAATTATGAGTTTTGAGTAGATTTCCACACCTTGGGGATACTAGAGTCATAATGTCCGATATTTAGTGGTAATTCTTGGGGAGTTAGTTGACTCTTGTTTCCATTAAAGCTATCCTTTTATCAACTAGTTTGGTAAGTTGGTTAGGACCTATGGATTAAGGTCAATTATGCTTGTTTGACTTACTCCTCGACGTTAGGGATTAACTAGGCGAGATTGACTCATCATAATGATCATAGTTGTGGTTACGGCGATGATAGAATTCCTTCGATCCTCTTATTCCCAAGTCAAGGCTCTTTTATTGCATTTATAGCATTTTCATTAGTTTTGATCTTGCTTTCTCTTTAATTGCATTAATTACAATTTTGCTCATCTCTTAGTTCTTTTATTTCTTAAGTTCTTTTAATCTTTCATTTCTTGCTTGAAAACCCCCCTTTTTTCCTTGACAACCAAGGAAGTAACACTTCAATTGCATCCTAGGGAAGAACGACCCGAGGTTGAAGTACTCTTGATCTCGGTTATTATAATTTGAACTAACGACATTTGGTTTGGGGAATTAATTGTTGGTTTAGACTATGCTTTCAACAACGGAATTCTATTTTGTGAAAATCTAGATCGACGATAAATTCCTCGTACACCACGCCTCTATCTAACTAGTAGTAGTAACTCATGTTTTATTTGTTTAGACCTAAGGTAAATAGCGCTAGTTAGAAAATGTATTCATTTGTTCATTGCTTTTGTTAATATTATTGAGTCTTATCTTTTCTTTTCACCATGAGCTATCACCCTTTTGGCTTGGAGTTTGGTTGTTATCATGTTGTAGGGGATGACAATACCAACACCAGGTTGCATCAATGTATGGGAGGCCAATTTGAGGAAGGGCCGCAAGCAAGCAATTCTTGGCAACAAGGACCTTCGCATGGACCCTATGATCCTAATGCCTATCAACCTCTCATACCTAGTGGGACACACCATCATTACAATTTTCTCCCTCCACATATTCATACTCCATATCCTCTACATTAGACACAACCACTATGCTCCCACGTCCCTTTGCCATTTCCACCACCAACTTCTATTCATTTACCACACCGTTCACCATACTTAGAGCAACCTAACCCTCACCATCATCCTGCTCATTTCAATCTTCTTCATGAGGAGAACAATCTTCAAGCCTTCATTCAAGAACAACGGGAATTCCAAAGGAAACAAGATAATTGCATGGCAACTTTAGCCAAGGTCTTGTCCCGTTTAACACTTCCTTCCACCTCTAACAACTTTACCCATCCACAACTAGTGACACCTAGTGGTCTACCTTTGTCGCCTTCATTAACTCTAAAGTCTAGCATTGATGCTATAATTCGAAAAGGAGGCGAGCCACTTGGGAAGACAGACCCTCAACCCACTCTTGCAAAAAAGGAGCCTAATGAAGAATTGATTGTTAGAGATGAGAAACCGGTTGAAGGCGGAGAAAAGGGAAAACTCACAGCGGTGACCCAACATGAGCTCCGAGAAGGTTTATTTATTGAAGGGAGTTTGCAAGTGAGAGAGCTTGATGACGATGATGAACATACCTCACCAATCCCTCATGACCAAGAGGACAGACTACCACACCAAGAAGAAAAGGAAGATTTGAAGCCTCTTCCACCTCATGTTAAATATGCATTCCTTGATGAGGAACAAAAATTTTCAGTGATAGTTGCAACTGATCTTTCCAATTGATGCATGAAAACTTGTCTCTCAACAAATTTCCCTTCGGCAAGTATACCGAATTGTCGTCAAGTAAAAACTCACAATAGAGTGAGGTCGAATCCCACAGGGATTGATAGGTCAAGCAACTTTAGTTGGAAGAGTATACTAGTTGAGCTAAACAGAGTATAGTTTGAGAGTTGTAGAAAATTAAATGGCGGGAAAGTAAATAGAAAAAAATAAAGTGCAGAATCTTAAATGGGAATTTGGGGAAATGAGCGTGGAAATAAATGGCAAAAAGTAAAGAGAATGGGTAAGATCAGAAATGGGGAATTCATTGGACTCAGGAGATGTTGTATTCTCCGGATCAAATTTATTTTCATCTCTTCCTCAATCAAAGCATCTATTGATCTCCTTGGCAATCTTAGGTGATTGGGTTCTAATTCCTTGGCAACCCAATCTCTCTAAGCTTGAACAATTGCCCAATTCCTTGATTTAATTGCTCATGGGAAGAGATGAAGTGTGGTCACTGATTATACCACATGTATTTCCAAATCAAAGTGTTTGGAGGATTACATGTCACTATATCCGCCTAGACCCCAATTTAGTCCAACATGAGAAAGCATTTCTAACATGATCTCCTCATCCCTTTTCTAAGGGTCAGAGGAGATCCAATTATGGAGAGTTTCTTTTCCAAGACAACTAACCAATTGAATTAAGATCGAAAACTTTCTAGTAAATCAAAAGAGAAGAAAGAAGAAGAAGAATGAAAACTATAATTGATCCATCAAATTACAACAGAGCTCCCTAACCCAATGAAAGGGGTTTAGTTGTTCATAGCTCTAGAAATGAAAAATGGCAGAAAAGAATACATGCTTCAAAATGCAGAAGAGTAAATATACAGAGGGTAGTTATCCCAAAGTGGCCAGCTTCTCTATAGTTCAAAACTCCTCCTATATATACTACTTTTCTTGATCTTCTAGTGAGTTCTTCAAGTCTTGGATGTGGGCCTTAGATCTTGAGTTGAAGCAGTTACAATCTTTAGTGGGCTTAGCTTGTAGAAAAGTGTGAGTTAGGCATGGGCGTTAGTGATGTTAACGTTAAGTGAAATTTTGGGTTCGAGAACATTAGTAGCAATTACCTTTTTCACTAACGTTCCAACCCCATATAGTCCATGTTAACTTCAATGTTAGTGGCACTAACGTGACAACTAACGTTGCCTTATGAACCTTCGCAAGCATTATTGGGACTCACCTTTCCCAATAACGTTGCCTTGTGCCCCTCTTTCCCTACTTTAGAGTTCACGTTAGTTCAACTAATGTGACTCTTAACGTGGGCATGCCTATCTTCGAGAGCGTTAGTGACACTTACCTTTGTCACTAACGCTCCAAATGCCCCTACCCTCCACGTTAGAGCTCACGTTAACTAAGTTAATGTGGCCACTAACGTGGTAATGAATGCCATTTCCAATGTTAGTGACAAAGGTGAGTGTCACTAACATTGGCTCATCAATCTTAGCTCCACGTTAACTTTCATGTTAGTGGTCTTAACGTGACCACTAACGTCGGCAATGCTAGTTTGATCCAACGTTAGTGACAAAGGTGAGTGTCACTAATGTTGGCATTGTTCCTCTCTTCCACGTTAGAGTTAACGTTAACTAAGTTAACGTGACTCTTAACGTAGCTCATCACCAATTCTTGGAGCGTTAGTGGTGTACACGTTTACCACTAACGCTGGAGCTCTCTTTATCTCCACGTTAACTACCACGTTAATCTAGTTAATGTGGAAATTAACATGGGCTTATGATGGCTTTGCAGGTGTTATTGGTGATCACTTTTCTCATTAACGTTGCAAGCTCATTCCCATTCCACATTAGTGGTCACGTTAACTAGATTAACGTGATGATGAGCGGATATTTTATATGCTTTTTGGGGGTAATTTCATATAGATTTTAGCATGTTTTAATTAGTTTTTAATAGAATTTTATTAGTTTTTAAGCAAAAATCATATTTCTGGACTTTACTATGAGTTTGTGTGTTTTTATGTGATTTCAGGTATTTTCTGGCTGAAATTGAGGGAGCTGAGCAAAAATCTGATTTAGGCTGAAAAAGGACTGCTGATGCTGTTGGATTCTGACCTCCCTGCACTCGGAATGGAATTTCTGGAGCTACAGAAGTCCAATTGGCGCTTTCTCAATTGGGTTGAAAAGTAAACATCCAGGGCTTTCCAGCAATATATAATAGTCCATACTTTGCGCAAAGATAGACGACGTAAACTGGCGTTCAACGATAGTTCCATGTTGTAGTCTGGCGTCCAGCGCCAGAAACAGGTTACAAGTTGGAGTTCAACGCCAACAACATGTTACAACTTGGCGTTCAACTCCAGAAACAGCCCAGGCACGTGAGAAGCTTAAGTCTCAGCCCCAGCACACACCAAGTGGGCTCCAGAAATGGATTTATGCACCAATTATCTTAGTTTACTCATTTTCTGTAAACCTAGGTTACTAGTTTAGTATTTAAACAACTTTTAGAGACTTATTTTGCATCTCATGACATTTTTAGATCTGAAACTTGTACCTTTTGGCAGCATGAGTCTCTAAACCCCATTGTTGGGGGTGAGGAGCTCTGCAGCGTCTCGATGAATTAATGCAATTATTTTTGTTTATCCATTCAAACATGTGTGTTCCTATCTAAGATGTTCATTCGCGCTTCACTATGGAGAAGGTGGTGATCCGTGACACTCATCACCTTCCTCAATCCATGAACGTGTGTCTGACAACCACCTCTGTTCTACATCAGATTGAATGAGTATCTCTTAGATTCCTTAATCAGAATCTTCGTGGTATAAGCTAGAATTGATGGCGGCATTCATGAGAATCCAGAAAGTCTAAACCTTGTCTGTGGTATTCTGAGTAGGATTCTGGGATTGGATAAGTGTGACGAGCTTCAAACTCGTGAGTGTTGGGCGTGATGACAAACGCAAAAGAATCAATGGATTCTATTCCGACATGATCGAGAACCAACAGCTGATTAGCCGTGCTGTGACAGAGCATTTGGACCATTTTCACTGAGATGATGGGAAGTAGCCATTGACAACGGTGACACCCTACAGAGAGCTTGCCATGGAAGGAACTTTGCACTTTTGCATGAGAGGAATATTATGTTACAGGAATTCAGAAGACAAAGCATCTCCAAAACTCCAACATATTCTCCGTTATTGCACAACAAGTAATTATTTCATGCTTTTCTATTTTTAGTAATTCAAACTAATAATCATAATTGATTTCCTAACTAAGAATAATAAAATAACCATAGCTTGCTTTAAGCCAACAATCTCCGTGGGATCGACCCTTACTCACGTAAGGTATTACTTGAACGACCCAATGCACTTGCTGGTTAGTTGTGCGGATTGCAAAAGTGTGATTGCAATTTCGTGCACCAAGTTTTTGGCGCCGTTGCCGGGGATTGTTCGAGTTTGAACAACTAAAGGTTTATTTTGTTGCTTAGATTAGGAATAATTTATTTTTGTTGCTATAGAGTCATTAAATTCTGAGTCCTTTATTTCCTTTTCAAAAATTTTTCAAAAATATTATTTTTCTTTATCAATTTTTAATTTTTTTTCATGAGTTTAGTGTCTTGTTCTAAGTTTGGTGTCAATTGCATATTTTATATTTTTTTTTTAAATTTTTGAAGTTGTGTTCTTTGATCTTCAAGTTGTTCTTGTTTATTTTTCTTGTTTGATCTTTAGTTTTTCTTGCTCTGTGTCTTTTCTTATTTTTCTTGTGCTATTCCAAAGCATTAGTCTTCCAAAAGGAATATACCTCTTCAAAACAAGTGCTACCTTTACTGCCCAATTGGCTAAAGGGTTGGTCTATGCTCTTGGTAATTGGGTATCTCCTTTTTAAAATCTTTTTCAAAAATAAGTTTTCTTTGATTGAATCTTGTGCTAAAGTTTAAGTTTGGTGTTTTCTTGTTAATCTTTTTATAATTTTCGAAAATTTTATTGAAGTTTTCTAAAAATTTTAAGTTTGGTGTTCTTTCTTTTGTTCTTGTTGTTCTTGTGAATCTTCAAAGTGTTCTTGAGTCTT
>NC_029772.3:46307828-46309533 GCF_000817695.3 Arachis duranensis | reverse complement strand
GCCTTTTGTGTGTTTTTCTCTTTCATCATAAAATTTAAAATTCAAAAAAATTTATCTTTTCTAACTATTTTCAAGCTATATTTTCGAAATTTTTTTATAAAAATTCAGATTTCAATTTCAAAATTTTTCAAATCTTATCCTTTTAAAATTTAAAAAAATTATTATTATATCTTTTTTGAAAATATCCTAACCATTTTCTCTCTCCTCATTTTTTTGAAAATCTTTATAAAATATTTTCAAATTCTTATTAATTTTTTAATAGTGGAAATGAATAGTCCAGAAGGACTCTGGGGTCATATGCTAACCCCACTACTGCTTCATATGGGAGTAGTATATGTATACTCTCCATTGGAGTTAGTAGTTTTGAGTTGAACCCTCAGCTCATTATCATGGTGCAGCAAAATTGCCAGTATTCCGGTCTTCCACAGGAAAAGAACCTACAGAATTTCTGGCATAGTTTTTACAAATTGCTGACACAGTACATGATAAGGAAGTAGATCAGGATGTCTACAGATTGTTACAGTTTTTATTTGCTGTAAAAGTCCAAGCTAAGAGGTGGTTAAATAACCAACCTAAGGACAGCATAAAGACATGGAAATAGCTGTCAGAAAAATTCATGAATCACTATTTTCCTCCAAAACGGATGACACAGCTAAGGCTGAGCATCCAAGGCTTCCAACAAGGAGATAATAAATCCCTTTATGATGCTTGGGAGAGATACAGAGAAATGCTAAAAAAATTCCCCTCTGAAATGTTTTCATAGTGGGTGCAGTTAGACATCTTCTACTATGGGCTTACAGAAAGAGCTCAGATTTCTCTAGACCACTCAGCTGGTGGATCTATACACATGAGAAAGACAATAGAAGAAGCTCAAGAGCTCATTGATACAGTTTCCAGAAATTAGCATCTGTACCTAAGCAGTGAACCTTCCATGGAAGAAGAGGCTAAAACAGTAACTGCTGAACTGAGTCCTATAGAACAAGTTACTGAATTCAATCAGCAACTAGATTTTCTAACAAAATAGCTAGCCGAATTCAAGGAAATACTACAAGAAACAAGAATGGCTAATATGAATATGGAAGTACAGTTGAAGCGAACAGAACAACAGTTATCAAAACAAATAACAGAAGAGTGCCAAGCAGTTCAATTAAGAAGTGGGAAAACATTAAATACCTCACTTCAAGGTAGAAAGAAGCCAAGAAATGAGCAAATTACCCAAAATCTATCTGAGGACAGTAAGAGCCCAAAGAGAAATAATTCTGGCGCTCAAACACCAGAAAATGGGTGGAAAGTTGGCGCTGAATGCCCAAACCATGCTCAGTCCCGGCGTTCAACGCCAGAAACAAGCAAGGATTTGGCGTTGAAAACCTAAAGGGAGCACAGTTCTGGCGTTCAGACGCCAGAAACAAGTAAGGAGTTGGCGTCTAACGCCATTCTAGCTTCCACCCCTGGCATTCAAATGCCAGTGGGGGATCAGACACATACAAGTGTTGATAATAACCCATCTAAAAAGGCTTCTCAACCCACTGATCGGGGTAAAACTTGTCTCGCAACAAATCTCCCTTCGGCAAGTGTACCGAATTGTCGTCAAGTAAAACTCACAATAGAGTGAGGTCGAATCCTACAGAGATTAACGGATTAAACAATCAATGGTTAATTGATTATCCTAGTTAGACGATTCAGATTTGGATGAGGAGCAGCAGGA
>NC_029772.3:46286122-46307473 GCF_000817695.3 Arachis duranensis | reverse complement strand
GAAAGCTCTCTAGTAAAATCAAGAGAGAAGAAAGAAGAAGAAGAATAAAAACTACAATTGATCCATTAAATCACAATAGAGCTCTCTAACCCAATGAAAAGAGTTAGTTGATCATTGCTCTTACCAAAATAGAAAAGAAAGAAAGTGCAAAAAAGTAAAGATGAAGATTAAAACTAACATTGAAACTTCCAAATTCACAAATGAAAAGTACAAAGAAAAGAAAGAGAATGAAAAGTGTGTGAGGGGAGGGAGTCCGAAGACCCCTCTTCAATCCCCAATTCCAGAATTCCAGTCCCACCTCCCTTTAAAGTAAAAACTAAGGCCTTTATATAGGCTCTCCTAAATTACCAAAAATGAAATTAAAAACAAATTACAATAAAATGAAAATTCCTATTCTAGATGCTTCTTGTGGTCTTGATTGGTTGACAATTGTGGGCTTGCTTGCTTGGGCTTTGAAGTGGACTTGAGAGAGAAGTGGGTCAAGTTGAGGTCCAGGTGCCAAAGTTAGTGCAAAAGTTAGCCAGACTAATGCTACAAGTGTGGCGTTAGTGCTAAAGTTATTGTGGCTAACGTTGCATTTGCTGCCCAGTTGGTGTTTTTGGGGCTTAAAAGATGCCTCTTGTTTGTGCTCCAATTTCATGCCCACTATAGAGTATTATACATCGTTGGAAAGCTCTAAATGTCAGATTTCTAACGTAACTGGAATCACCTCAATTGGACCTCTGTAGCTCAAGTTATGATCCTTTGAAGTGGACATGGTCGCTGGCATATATGCCAACGTTACTGGAAATGTTGATTGCCAATAACGCTAGCGATCAGGGCTTCATTATTGCCAGTTTCTGAAGCTCAAACTTAGTGTCTACCCCATACTATTATACATTGTTGGAAAGCCCTGGATGTCTACTTTCCAATGCCTTTGAAAGCGCATCATTTGGAGCTCTAGAACTAGAGTTAAACTTCTTGGAAAGTGAAGAGGTCAGTTGACCTTAATACAGGTTGATACCATGTTCATCATTGCACTTTCGGGGCAGGTTTTCTCCCTCAAATTTAGTGTCAACCATGTAGTGCCATATATGCTTGGAAAGCTCTGGAATCCTGCTTTCCAATACCACTGAAATAATCTCATTTGGAGTTTTGTGGCTCAAGTTATGCGTGTTTGAAGAAGGCATGGTCAGGCTGTCAGGTACCACGTTAACTAAGTTAACGTGGGAGTTAACGTGGCTCATTGTGGCATGTGTGGCTCCTTCCAACGTTAGTGACAATGTTGGGTGTCACTAACGTTGGCGAGCACCTTCTTTTTTCACACGTTAGCCTCCACGTTAACTAGGTTAACGTGGAAGTTAACGTGGCTCCTTGGGGGGTTGTGTGGTTGCTTCCAACGTTAGTGACAATGTTGGGTGTCACTAACGTTGTCGACCACTTTGTTCCTTCACGTTAGCTTCCACGTTAACTAGGTTAACGTGGGAGTTAACGTGGCTTAATGTGCTTTGGCCAACTTTAGTGACAATGTTGAGTGTCACTAACGTTGGCTTCCCCCTTCCTTCTTAACGTTAGAGGCCACGTTAACTAGGTTAACGTGGACTCTAACGTGGCCACTCATGAGCTTGGTCCAACGTTAGTGATAATTTTAAGTGTCACTAATGTTGGCTCCATTTCCTTTCTTCAAAGTTAATGCCACTAACTTTTCTCACTAACGTTGTGGCTTTCCTTCCTTCCACGTTAGTGCCCACGTTAGTGTAACTAACGTAGCCACTAACGTGGCTCTTCTCTTCTTCTTTTGGCCTGAAATCAATCAAACAAAGTGCATCAAAGTCTTGCTCTTAATCATGGGATCATGCATCATCCAATTTATCATTCAATTTATGCATAATTCTCATGAAATCATTCAAAATTCACAATGTTTGCTTGAATCAAGATGTAAGTGAATATCTACCCAAAACTAGCTTATTTTCTAAGAAAATGCATGAAACTACCTTAAAAATAGTAAAGAAAAGGTCAGTAAAACTTGCCAAAATGCCCTGGCATCACCCACATCTGTAGGCAATAAACCTGTAGCAACTAAGGTTGAGGAATACAAAGCCAAAATGCCTTATCCTCAGAAACTCCACCAAGCAGAACAGGATAAGCAATTTGCCCGCTTTGCAGACTATCTCAGGACTCTTGAAATAAAGATTTCATTTGCAGAGGCACTTGAGTAAATACCCTCTTATGCTAAGTTCATGAAAGAGATCTTAAGTCATAAGAAGGATTGGAGGGAAACTGAAAAAGTTTACCTCACTGAAGAATGCAGTGTAGTCATTTTGAAAAGCTTACCTGAGAAGCATAAAGATCCTGGAAGCTTTATGATACCATGCACATTAGAGGGTACTTGTACCAAGCAAGCTCTATGTGATCTTGGAGCAAGTATCAACCTGATACATGCATCTACTATCAAAAAGTTTAGTTTGACTGAAGAGGTCAAACCAACCTGGATATGTCTCCAACTTGCTGATGGCTCCATTAAATAACCATCAGGCATGATTGAAGATATGATTGTCAACGTTGGGCCATTTGCCTTTCCTACTGACTTTGTGGTGCTGGAAATGGAGGAGCACAAGAGTGCAACTCTCATTCTAGGAAGACCTTTCCTAGCAACTGGCCAAACCCTCATTGATGTCCAAAAAGGGGAAGTAACCCTAAGAGTCAATTAAGATGAGTTCAAGTTGAATGTTGTCAAAGCTATGCAGCATCCAGACACCCCAAATGACTGCATGAGCATTGATATTATTGACTCTCTGGTAAAAGAGATTAATATGACTGAGAGTCTCGAATCAGAGCTGGAGGATATCTTTAAAGATGTTCAGCCTGATCTGAAGGAATCAGAGAGAATAATAGAACCACTGAAAATCCCTCAGGAAGAGGAGAAACCTCCTAAACCCGAGCTCAAACCATTACCACCATCCCTGAAATATGCATTTCTGGGAGACGGTGATACCTTTCCTGTAATCATAAGCTCTACCTTAAAGCCACAGGAAGAGGAAGCACTAATTCAAGTGCTAAAGACACACAAGACAGCTCTTGGGTGGTCCATCAGTGATCTTAAGGGCATTAGCCCAGCCAGATGCATGCACAAGATCCTATTGGAGGGTGACGCCACGCCAGTGGTTCAACCACAAAGGCGGCTGAATCCAGCCATGAAGGAAGTGGTGCAGAAGGAGGTCACTAAATTACTAGAGGCTGAGATTATTTATCCTATTTCTGATAGCCCCTGGGTAAGCCCTGTCCAAGTCGTCCCTAAGAAGGGTGGAATGACAGTGGTTCATAATGAAAAAAATGAACTGGTTCCTACAAGAACAGTTACAGGGTGGCGTATGTGTATTGATTATAGAAGGCTCAATACAGCTACCAGAAAGGATCATTTTCCTTTACCATTCATATACCAAATGCTAGAAAGACTAGCAGGTCATGAATACTACTGCTTCCTGGATGGATATTCAGGTTATAATCAAATTGCAGTAGATCCCCAGGATCAAGAGAAAACGGCATTCACATGTCCATCTGGAGTATTTGCATACAGAAGGATGCCATTTGGTCTGTGCAATGCACCTGCAACCTTTCAAAGGTGTATGCTCTCAATTTTCTCTGATATGGTAGAAAATTTTCTGGAAGTCTTCATGGATGACTTTTCAGTATTTGGAGACTCATTTAGTTCCTGTCTTAACCATCTAGCACTTGTTCTAAAGAGGTGCCAAGAGCCTAACCTGGTTTTAAATTGGGAGAAATGTCACTTTAAGGTGACTGAAGGAATTGTCCTTGGGCACAAAATTTTGAACAAGGGAATAGAGGTGGATCAAGCTAAGGTAGAGGTAATTGAAAATTTACCACCACCTGCCAATGTTAAGGCAATCAGAAGCTTTCTGGGGCATGCAGGATTTTATAGGAGGTTTATAAAGGATTTTTCAAAAATCGCCAAACCTTTAAGTAATCTGCTAGCTGCTGACACGCCATTTATCTTTGATAAGGAGTGTCTACAAGCATTTGAGACTCTGAAAGCTAAATTGGTCACAGCACCAATCATTTCTGCACCAAACTAGACATTACCATTTGAACTGATGTGTGATGCAGTGACCATGCCATTGGTGCAGTGTTGGGACAGAGGCATGACTAGCTTCTGCACGTCATTTACTATGCCAGTCGTGTTTTAAATGACGCACAGAAGAACTACACAACCACAGAAAAAGAGCTACTTGCAGTGGTTTACGCCATTGACAAGTTCAGATCCTATTTAGTAGGATCAAAAGTGATTGTGTACACTAACCATGCTGCTCTTAAATATCTACTCACAAAGCAGGATTCAAAACCTAGACTCATAAGATGGGTGTTGTTTCTGCAAGAGTTTGATATAGAAATAAAAGACAGAAAAGGGACAGCGAATCAATCTCTGAAAACTTTCTGGATGAGAAACTCTTTGCCATCCAAGAAGTGCCATGGTTTGCAGACATTGCACTACAAGGTAGTGAGATTCATACCCAAAGAGTACAGTAGGAAGCAATCAAAGAAGTTGATCACGGATGCAAAGTACTATCTTTGGGATGAACCATATCTCTTCAAGAGATGTGCAGACGGAGTAATCCGTAGATGTGTGCCTAAAGAAGAAGCACAGAAGATCCTATGGCATTGCCATGGACCACAATATGGAGGACATTTTGGAAGTGAGCGAACAGCCACAAGAGTCTTCCAATGTGGCTTCTACTGGCCTACTCTCTATAAAGATTCCCGAGTGTTCGTACTTAATTGTGACAGTTGCCAAAGATCTGGTAATATGCCTCACAGTTATGCCATGCCTCAACAAGGGATCTTGGAAATTGAGTTGTTTGATGTATGGGGTATTGACTTTATGGGGCCTTTCCCACCATCATACTCAAACACTTACATTCTGGTGGCAGTGGATTATGTATCAAAATGGGTGGAAGCTATTGCAACACCCACTAATGACACTAAGATAGTGCTAAAATTCCTCCAGAAACACATCTTCAGCAGATTTGGTACCCCTAGAGTATTAATTAGTGATGGGGGCACTCATTTCTGCAATAAACAACTTTACTCTGCTTTGGTTCATTATAGAGTTAGCCACAGGGTAGCCACTCCATATCATCCACAGACAAATGGGCAAGCTGAAGTTTCTAACAGAGAACTTAAAAGAATCCTGGAACAGACTGTGATTAACCGTAGAAGGGATTGGGCAAGAAGCTTGGATGATGCTCTGTGGGCATACAGAACAGTATTCAAGACCCTAATAGGGACCTCTCAATACCAGCTTGTGCATGGAAAGGCATGTCACTTGCCAGTGGAACTGGAACATAAGGCCTACTGGGCAACTAGATTCCTAAACCTTGATGCCAAATTAGCTGGAGAAAAATGATTGCTCCAGTTAAATGAGCTAGAGGAATTTAGATTCAATGCTTTCGAGAATGCAAAAATTTACAAAGAGAAAGCAAAAAGATGGCATGATAAGAAACTGTCATCCAGAGTCTTTGAGTCAGGGCAGAAAGTTCTGCTATTTAATTATAGGCTCAGATTATTCCCCGGGAAATTGAAATCCCGGTGGAGAGGACCATATGTGATTACAAGTGTGTCACCAATTGGATACATAGAGCTTCAGGATAATGATTCTAACAAAAAGTTTATTGTTAGTGGACAGAGAGTTAAACATTATCTTAAAAGCAATTTTGAGCAAGAATGCTCAAAACTGAGGCTTGATTAAAGCTCAGTACTAGTCCAGCTAAAGACAATAAAGAAGCGCTTGCTGGGAGGCAACCCAGCCATTTACAAAGTTTATTTGTTAATTAATTGATTTTTACAGGTATATGTCAAATATCTTAAAGGTAAAATAGCAATTGCTTAAATTCACAGAGTTACAGAAGGATTCGCAGGATAAAGCAGCAAAAAGGAAGCTCACTGGTGCAAAAAAGCCAGTAAAAGCTATTTTAGGCGTTGAACGCCCAAAAGAAGCATCCACTGGGCGTTCAACGCCAATAAGGATAGCCATTTGGGCGTTAAACGCCAGAAAGAAGCATCTTCTGGGCGTTGAACACCAAAAAGAAGCACCTTCTGGGCGCTTAATGCCAGATTTACAGCATCCTAGGCATTTAGAAAAACGCCCAGTGACAAAGGACTTCCTGCGTTCAATGCCAGAAGGAAGCAACAGCTGGGCATTGAACACCCAGGAGAAGCAGCGTTTGGGTGTTTAACGCCAGGATGGTGGGGAGGAGGTAAATTCGTTTTTTCTTCACAAATTTTTAATTTTTTGTGTTTCAATTCATGATTTCTTGCATAAACACGTTCCAAATTCTCATCCTTCAATTCCAAAAATTTTAATCCTAATTTCTAAAAACCCTAATTTCTAAAATCCCTTTTTCAAAAATATCAAATGTATCTTAATCCATAAACACAAATCTTTTTCCAATCCAATCCAACTCTTTCTCAAATTTTTCAAAATTCAATTATCTTTTAAAATCTTTTTCAAAATAAAAATTCAGATTTATCTTTTCCAATATCATTCACAACATTTTATTTTTAAATTATATCTTTTTCTTATCATATTTATCTTTCATAAATCATATCTTCTATCTTATCTTTTTTAAAATTTTCGAAAAACCCACCCCCTCCCTTTTAAATCCCATTCAGCCTCCCCCTTCTCATCCACTATTCCACACTAGAACTCCTTCTATCCCTCTCCTTTCTTTTCTTTTGCTTGAGGACAAGCAAACCTCTAAGTTTGGTGTGTTCATCCGTGATCACAAAAACATACTCACTTAGATCATGGCTCCTAAAGGAAAACAATCCACTCCAAGAGGCAAGAAAGAGAGTATTCTAAAACCACTTTGGAATCAAGGGAAGTTCTTAACCAAAGAACATTCAGACCATTACTACAAAATAATGGGTCTAAGATCAGTGATCCCAGAAGTCAAGTTCGATCTGAAAGAAGATGAATATCCGGAGATCCAAGAGCAAATTTGAAACAGGAACTGGGAAATCCTAGCTAATCCTGAAACAAAAGTAGGAAGGAATATGGTTCAGGAGTTCTATGCTAATTTGTGGCAAACAGACAGGCAAAGAATATCTGGAACTGCCCTCTATGACTATCGGACCTTGGTCAGAGGAAAGATTGTTCACATCCACCCTGACAAAATCAGGGAGATCTTTAAGCTGTCTCAGCTGAAAGACGACCCAGACTCCTTTAATAGGAGAATCATGAGAACAAACAAGGGCGTGACTTGAGGGAACTGAAGCGTCAGAAATTAATTCTTGAAGGACCAAGCACCCCACAGACTAGAGGAACATCCACTTCCCAAAATACAAGTTGTTGAGTTCTAATCTTAGCTTTAACTCTGTGATAGTTGTTACTATAGGAATTTACCTTAGAAGTTATATAGGAGTAGTGGTAATTAGTATATCTATTTTGATTTTATTTTCAATTAAGTTATAATTTATTTTTCTCATCATCATCAAACATGAATAAAATAGTAGATTTTTAAAATAAAGAGGTAATGTATATCTTTCGAGTTCATAATAAGAAAAATTATAATTAATTATATTTGGTGGAAATACTTTTTGTCTTCTGAATGAATGCTTGAACAGTTCATATTTTTTATCTTGAATTTTATGAACGTTAAAATTATTGGCTCTTGAAAGAATGAGGAACACGAGAAATATTATTGCTAATCTGAAAAATTATGAATTTGATTCTTGAAGCAAGAAAAAGCAGTGAAAAAAAAAAGAGAGAGCAAGAGGTAGAAAAAGCCAATAGCCCTTTAAACCAAAAGGCAAGGGTGAAAAGGATCCAAGGCTTTGAGCATCAATGGATAGGAGGGCCCAAGGAAATAAATCCAGGCCTAAGCGGCTAAATCAAACTGTCCCTAACCATGTGCTTGTGGCATGCATGTCCAAGTGAAAAGCTTGAGACTGAGTGGTTAAAGTCATGATCCAAGGCAAAAGAGTGTGCTTAAGAACTCTAGACACCTCTAATTGGGGACTTGAGCAAAGCTTAGTCACAATTTGAAAAGGTTCACCCAGTTATGTGTCTGTGGCATTTATGTATCTGGTGGTAATACTGGAAAACAAAGTGCTTGGGGTCACGGCCAAGACTCATAAAGTAGCTGTGTTCAAGAATCAACATACTACACTAAGAGAATCAATAATACTATCTGAATTCTGAGTTCCTATAGATGCCAACCATTATGAATTTCAAAGGATAAAGTGAGATGCCAAAACTGTTCAGAAACAAAAAGCTACTAGCCTCGCTCATCTAAATTAGAATCTGAGCTTCACTTAAAACTCTGAGATATTATTGCTTCTTAATTTCTTTTTATCCTATTTTATTTATCTAGTTGCTTGGGGACAAGCAACAGTTTAAGTTTGGTGTTGTGATGAGTGGATATTTTATACGCTTTTTGGGGGTAATTTCATATATATTTTAGCATGTTTTAATTAGTTTTTAATAGAATTTTATTAGTTTTTAAGAAAAAATCATATTTCTTGATTTTACTATGAGTTTGTGTGTTTTTCTGTGATTTCATGTATTTTTTGGCTGAAATTGAGGGAGCTGAGCAAAAATCTGATTTAGGCTGAAAAAGGACTGCTGATGCTATTGGATTCTGACCTCCCTGCACTAAGAATGGATTTTTTGGAGATGCATGAGTCCAATTGGCGCGTTATCAATTGGGTTGGAAAGTAGACATCTAGGGCTTTCCAGCAATATATAATAGTCAATACTTTGCGCAATGATAGACGACGTAAACTGGCGTTCAGCGCCAGTTCTATGTTGGAGTTTGGCGTCCAGCGCCAGAAACAGGTTACAAGTTGGAGTTCAACGCCAACAACACATTAAAACCTGGCGTTCAACTCCAAAAACAGCCCAGGCACGTGAGAAGCTTAAGTCTCAGCCCCAGCACACACCAAGTGGGCTCCATAAGTGGATTTCTGCACTAATTATCTTAGTTTACTCATTTTCTGTAAACCTAGGTTACTAGTTTAGTATTTAAACAACTTTTAGAGACTTATTTTGCATCTCATGACATTTTTAGATCTGAAATTTGTACCTTTTAGCAGCATGAGTCTCTAAACCCCATTGTTGGGGGTGAGGAGCTCTGCAGCGTCTCGATGAATTAATGCAATTATTTCTGTTTCTCCATTCAAACATGTGTGTTCCTATCTAAGATGTTCATTCGCGCTTCACTATGGAGAAGGTGGGATCGACCCTTACTCACGTAAAGTATTACTTGGACGACCCAATGTACTTGCTGGTTAGTTGTGCGGATTGCAAAAGTGTGATTGCAATTTCGTGCACCATGTGACTACTAATGTGGTTCTTTCTTGCTTCCTTTGTCCTGATATCAAGCAAATAAAGTGCATCAAAGCTCTAGCCCAAGTCATGAGATTATGCATCATCAATTTGTCATTCAATCCTAGCAAAATCCTTATGAAATCATGTAAAATTCACAATAGTTGCTTGAATCAAGGTGTAAGTGTATTTTCATCCAAAACTTGCCTTATTCACTAAGAAAATGCATGAAACTACCCTAAAATAGTAAAGAAAAGGTCAGTGAAATTGGCCTAGATTCCCTGGCATCACCAATCAAGAGGAACAACAACTCCTTAATGTTATCCGAAAGTACAAGAAGGAGATTGGATGGAGTCTAAGTGACATTGTGGGGATAAGCCCTCGAGTATGACTTCATAGAATCTTTTTGGAAGAAGGTGCTAAGCCAATCCGTCAACCACAAAGACAGTTAAACCCCACAATCCTTGATGTAGTCAAGAAAGAAGTAACTCGTCTCTTGGAAGCATACATCATCTACCCCATCTCAGACAATGAGTGGGTGAGCCCAGTGATGATCAGATTTTTGTGTGGTCTAGAATTTCATAATAAATTCTCGTTGCAAGTATAGTTTCTAAAATAACAATAATCTTTTCATATAAAAATTTGGTTGTCACAAGTAACAAACCCCTAAAAATATAAACCGAAGTATTCAAACCTCGGGTCGTTCTCCCTAGAAATTGCAATAATGTGTTCTTGTCATTGGCTATGAAGTATCTTTGGGGTTTTTTGAGATAAGAATCAAGAAATGTAAATGGCAAAGGAAACAAACTAACAATTAACAAAGCTCTTGGCAAGGAATGAGAATTGGAAGTCCTATCATTATTATCATCCTCAATTGTGATGAGAATTGTTCATAGCCTCCACTTAGCTAACCTCTAACTATGAAGGAAAGCCAAGTGGATATAATCAACTTGATTCCACAAGTCCTAGTAAAATCATAAGAAAGACTAGCTTTAGTGGCATTCAAGTCAATTAGCAACTCTCAATCATCAATCAACAAAAGAGTTGGATAACTCAAGAGTCTCCAATTACTCAACCTAGGCCAAGAGGAGAAATATCTACTCTAAAATCCTTTCAAGCATTTTATCAAACACTTGGAAGGCATAAAAGGAAAGCATAGTAGAATGACAACAAGAATGAAATCTAATAACTACTAATTGCAGGGAAATTAACAACAACAATCAATTAAAGCACAATTAACATGAATTACCTCAAGTTGCATTAAAAGAAAACAAAAGGAACAAGAGTGTATCAACAACAAAGTAAACAAAATAGAGGAAATTACAACAAGAGAATAGAAGAACAAGATGTAACAACAAGAAATTGAGAAGGAAAAGTAATTGAGAAGAAGAATTAAACCTAGATATAAGAGAAGAGCTTAAACCTAATCCTAATCCTAATTCTAGAGAGAAGAGAGAGCTTCTCTCTCAAGAAAACTAACTATAACTACTTCTAAAACTAATTGGTAACTAACTAGTTCATTCCTCTTCAATCCTTGAGTTAAATAACATCAGAAATGAGTTGGATTGGGCCCAAAATGCTTCAGAAATTGCTGGCCATGAGTTGCCTTTAGTGAGTCATGTGCAGCTTCCCACGCATACACATACATCACACATACGCATCTCTAAACGCCAGGCAACTATGACAAATCTTATATCATTTTGAAGCCCTGGATGTTAGTTTCCAACACAACTGAAACTGCCTCATTTGGACCTCTATAGCTCACGTTATGATCAATTAAGTGCAAAGAGGCCAGGATTGACAACTTTGCAATTCCTTCATTTCTTCATGAGTTCTCCATTTCTACATGCTTTTTCTTCATTCCCTTAATTCCAATCTTTGCCTTCTAAACCTGAAATCACTTAACAAACATATAAAGGCATCTAATGGACTCAAGGTGAATCAAATTTAGCTTTTTTAAGACCTAAAACACATGTTTTCACTCTTAAGCACAATTAAAGGAGAATAACAAAAACCATGCTATTTCATTGGATAAATGTGGGAGAAGGTGATAAAATCCTCTAAATTCAACACAAGATAAACCCTAAAAATAGGGTTTATCACCCGGTCCAAGTAGTGCCAAAGAAATCTGGGGTAACCATGGTGGAAAGTGGGGAGCTTGTTGCAACCCGAATTCAAAATGGTTGGCGAGTGTGCCTTGATTACCTCCGTCTGAATCAAGAAACAAGGAAGGACCATTACCTGTTACCATTTATTAATCAGATGTTGGATCCCTTGGAAGGTAAATCTCATTACTGCTTCTTGGACGGATAGGCTGGATACTTCCAAATTCATATAGCTCTTGAAGATCAGCAAAAAACTACTGTTGTAACACCCTAATTACCCTAAGCCTTATCTCAAGCCATAAAGCAAAGGTTAATCAAAGGCTACGACAATTCTAAATCTTATACATAAATATATATCGAAGGAATGACAATTCTAGAAGCCCAACGAAGAAAATAAGCTCAAATACGGAATTTGAAAATTGCAAAACGTACACTCGAAGTTACAAACTTAATGCACAAGATATAGGTATAATATACCAAAATATAAGAGTATAATAATTATAAGATACTAGTCTAAGCCTGGGAGTTTAGGCTGACTAGTTCAATACTGACATACAAAGTTTTGAAAGTAAAACAACTTATACAATATCTCTTTCTCAAAGTAAGCCTCTATGGTAAAAGTAAACACAAAAGTGAGAGAAATAAACAAAATAATCCAAAAAGACTTCAAAAATATATCTAGGATCCTCCGCTCTGTCAAGATCAAAGCAACTCACCGAGGTGGGTTGGGACCTGCATCTGAAAAATAACAACAGAATATGGTATGAGAACCGAAGGTTCTCAATATGGTAACAGTGCCCAATGATGTAAGATATAAGACTCTGGGATGCCAGAGACAATCCTAGAGCTTCATATCCATTACAAGAATCAAGCTTAAAGCATAACTAAAATTAAAACCATAACTTTAAAACTTAACATTTATAAAATAGGGTAAAATATCTTAAGGAATTTCTAACTATCAAATCACCGCTGTCCCACAGCCTTCACTAGCCTAACCGCCATGCGATCCCATTGCCACCGCCTACCGAGCCTCCTCAATCCTAGTAGAAAGCACAAATAATTACATACAAGTAATACACAGAAATAATCAAGTATAGCAAGTAAATCAAGAAGCAATTATGCATGTTATACAAGTAGGCATAGTATGCAAGTAGACAAAGCAAGCAACCACATAGAAAATGCACATGATGAATGTCTGCCCTATTGGCTGTGATATCACGTAGTCGGTTCAACTGCCAATCCGACACATCTCCATGGAGATGTCACCCTTCGGAATCATAATGGGAACCCTCGAGATATGGTGCTCGGAACACCCTCCAGGATTTTGTGCCTGCACACTCTAGTGGTCTGAAGGGATGCGAGTGGGATACTTTTGCCATGGACCTCACATCTCAACGTAAGTGGGACAAACTACCACCTTTATGCTGCCACCGGTATCTCGACAGGCGGGATCCAACAAAGCCGTCCCTGCCAGGCGCATAGCGTTCAACAATCTCAGTATACAATAATGGAACAACGATTTTCATATATCATTTTTCAGTGCATCAGTAATCCACCATTCCGCTCTGAGTCCTAGACTCATCTCAATCATACTCAGTTCATAATTCCACCAATTATCATGTCAATCGTAATTACAGTACTCCGCCATCTCACCTAAGTTATCCATCCTCAATACACCAGAAAGCTAAGCCTCCATTCTCTAACTTTTCAAGGTGATACCAAATTAAATCTCCTAAAAACCCTTCTATGTTTTGATACTCGAAAATAAGAGAAAGAATCTTATATAAGTGTCACGGAAGCCTACAAGCTTGTTTGGAAGGTGAAACAGTTGAAAACAAAGTTTTTATTAAAAAATAGGCATGTGCGTACACACAGGGGTGTGCGTGCGCACACCCAAGAGGATTTTCAAGATGTGTGTGTACGCATAGAGGTGTGCGTACACACAGGGAGTAAAAATTTCAACTCTGTTCATCCGCACAAGGCATGCGAACGCCCTCACCATAGTGCACCTTGCAACGTGTGTGTGCGAACAGGGATGTGCGTGCGCATAGCTTGCAAAATTTTGTTGGTTGTGTGCGTGCACAGGTCGTGCTAGCACTCTCAATAGCAAGCCTTGCCCTGTGTGTGTGTACGCACAAGACTGTGCGTGCACACACTTTCAAAAACACACAGGATGTGCGTTCGCACACAAACCAGAAATCACAAATTCTGCAACATTAACAGAATTCAAATTTCAACACCAAACTTTCAACGATCATATATTTCTCTAAAAAATTTAGATTTTCACAAAATTTAAACCATTTTAAAACTTGTTAAATTATCTTTCATTTGATATAAAATGTATTAAATTTCAAAAATAGTAGGCCAAGATATGATCCATTGAAGTTCATCAAATATTCATTTTTTCAAAAGTTCACTAAATTCTCAACTTACCACAACTTTCAACCAAAACCAAACCAAAACCCCACCAAACTCCAATAGACAATATAACTTGCCTTCTTACACCACAACTCACCATTCATACAATTTTCATTGACATTATACATTCCTCAACCTTAATTATCAATTATTTCATACTAAACATTTATCTCAACCAACACAATCATCCACCATCATGATATCACCAATAATCATCATTATTAATCCTCATTCAACCCCAATCTCAAGCTTGAACATTATTTTATCAACATCCACACCGCAATTCTTAAAATAGCCAAAATTATAACATCATCATACATCATCATTCAACAAGTCAACAACCAATATAATCCAAACCTATCCTATGGATCACTAGCTTAAGTGTCTAGAAATATTATATATTACATAGAGGAAACCAAAACTATACCTTGGCTAATTTTCAATATGCACAAAACACCAATTTGAGTCTAAGCAAGCTTTCAACGCAAAATCAAGTCACTAACAATTCACTAACTAACTCCAACAAGCATCAACAACTAATTTTTCCAAGCTATACACATTAATTACCACAAATCAATACCTAGGGTTCTTAATTATTCAATTTCACAAGGGATAAGAGTGAGCTTACCTTATCCACAGTTGATTAGGACAAAACTCACTGGAAACCAAGTGCTAGAGTGTACCTAAACACCCAAAACACAAGATTTCACTCAAAACCAAAATCCCAAAACTCGAATTTCACAAGGGCACCAAACTGGGCAGGGAATTTTGAGTTCTTATCTACACAAGTAGAATAGAACTAACGGGTTTGATGAGAGCTTTGTGTAGCTGCTGACGGCATGGGAATCGGAGCACCGTAGCTCGAGATATGGCCACCGGAAGAGATGAGTGAATAATGTTTTAGCTCTCTTCTCCCTCTCCTCTAAATGCAGCTGCAAGTTTGGTGTTTAATGAGGTTATGGGCTGTATTAGGGTTCATGTGAGTGTTTTTATATGTTCGGTTTGGGCCCAACTTAGGCCCGGTCTAACCCGTTAGCGTTTTTGGTCCGTTTGACCCAATTTCGGGTCAAACCTTTAAAATTAGCGCTCAGTTTCCAACTTTAATTTATTTTCTAAGTTTTCTACTATTTTCACTGCGGTCACATAGTACTAGACAGATCTAAGCCAGTACTGCCAGTTAAATTACCGGTACGCATTTTTACGTAATTTTCCGAAGAAAATTACATTTTCCAACTCAGAAAAATCTACTGAGTCCAAAAATCATTTTTATATTTTTTAATTAATATTCTAAAATTTTGAACCTATTCTGGAGAATTAAATTATTATTATTTTACGTTAATTAATTGGTTAATTAATTCGAGATTCTTACACTCTCCCCACCAAATAAGAAATTTTATCCTCAAAATTTGGTTTACCCATCTCCATCATTAAACGTTCCCTCAGCTCAAAACTACATCTTACTATGCTTCTTTTCATCCCTCCATAGCAACTCAGATTCCTATTTACATCCTTCATTCCTATTTATAATGCCATATCTTAACCGAATTCAAGCCTATGCTGTACTCATCCTTTTTACTCTTAGATTCCCTCAACTCAACTTCCATACTACATCGGCCTTTCAACTCAATATGTTCCAGGCCCGTTTCTCAAATAAATCATTTTCCATCTCAATCCTAAACCTAAAGTCACCACGCTCAATTATCGCAATTCTTACCTTTCAAACTCGACAATTGTACTCACCTGCTATCTAAATCCAAATTAGTCACCTACCCTCATGTTCACATCCTATTCTAAACCATTCTAATCTTACAACCACAATTAAACCTAATTCTTAGAAAACTTTTACTTACATTAACCCACTAACTCTTCAAGTATTCAAGTCTAAGATACTTTTAGTCATCTTCCTTCGACCTCTATTCACAACTATAATGTGCCATTTCTTTTTGCAAGCTTCTGCTGCGCCACTCTGATTTTTAATTAGTAATTAACTAATTAATCCAAATGTTCAATCAAGTCATACATCATTATAGGATTACAAAACCTTGGATTAATTCTGAACTCTCTCAACTTAACCCAAATAGTGTTTATGCTCATCCTAAGACCATGTCATAATTTAGGGCCTTATAGCATCTCTATGCCTCCTTCAATGGCTCATTAAATCCTCAATCTCTATAATTGTATTAACTATTACCTAGAACCTCAAAAACAACTAGGGTATCTATTCTGGTTGTTCATCCTTACTTTAAGTGCAACGCTACAACTCGACATACTAAACAACCTACGAGTTTTCACTTATCATAACTAAATCAAATGTTAAACTCAGCCAAAAATTCAAGCCGAAAATTTATTCTCACTTATTTTTCTCTTTCTCTACTTACCTCTACACTCAAATGATGCACTAGGTACCAAATGTTACATCAATTATCCTAGAATCTACTCGTAAAAACCAAAATCCAATGTGGATATCCCTAGGTGGTAACTTATCCTAAAATCATGGTCCTTTAGTAATTTCATCCATTTCCATGGAGGTAGTTCCTCCTTGTTCCACATATTCATCACAAGCACAAACGCAGCAGGCTCCAGATCGTGAGTCAGAGAATTTACATCGTGTGGCCTCAACTATCGTGATGTATCAACCATTACCTTCTGATGTTACATCGGAATGCACTTCAAGATTTTCCTATGAAAGTACCAATAAATTTTTAATGGTCTATGGGGTTCAAGTAGTGCAAACACTAGTGCTGTGGACAATCTTTCTTTTAAGTTTTGAAGAATTTTCCCTCATAATCTAACATTCGCACCAAGGGGGACCTTTGTGTGTCGACTGAATCATCGGTAATGCTATTTACAAAATCAAAGCTTCACAACACCTCATAAGATTGCACGCTCACTGGTTTCATCGTTTGTGTTCAGAAGTTGCATCCTAAGGAATTAACTCATCGATGATTGCATCTAAGGATGGCATACAATGCCGAAATAAGACCAAGTTATTTGAAGGGATACCGAGCTAAAAAAAAGCAAACAATTTCAAATGGTATCCGTAAGAAATTGAAAAAGTACATTATGTTGTGTTTAGACAAGGTTGTAAAGAATAAGAAAATGCACCAGAAAGAAAATTAGAGTGCACCTTAAGAAAGGTATTCCAAATTACAAATCCTTAGAAGAAACAATAAGGCACATTGAATCATAATATGTCTCTATTGATGAGTTATCTCAACAGTAATCTCTCTCACACTTGATTGGGTTAAAATGAATTTAGCCTCATGTCAACGAATACAAGGTTCGCGTGAGGATATGTGCAAACAAGGAATAGGATTTAGTAAGGCTCAATTTATTCACCAAAATGGATTCCAAAATAAAGAGCGCTAAGGCAATTTACAAGGGAAAAGATAGATCGGTTCAGAAGGATGTATTCGTGCTTTCATTCGTATAAGACCTCACACCGTCATTAAGATCACCATGCTTCCGTAACATCACTCTGACACATTGGTCTTTATGAAGTGGATTATTTGCACACGCCAACCAAAAACGTCCCTAAGTTATGTCGGCTCTAGTGGCAATACTTTACATGACACAAGTGAGCTTGGTCCTAAAATGAATACTAGGTTTGACAACTTTATTCTGAAACCTTTCTCTCTGTCACAAGCTATGAGTAAACACGGTGTTCCAATACCACACAATGCAACTAAAGTTTTATGACCAATTATACACCTACTGATGACCGGATTTCACTCACTATAAACTAAATCCGTTCTTTGGCAAGCGCACCAAATATCGTCAAGTAATAACCCACTAGGAGTGGGGTCGAATCTACAGAGATTGGTAGATTTGATCAATTTTAATCAATGGGTGAATTAGTCAAGCTAATCAAGAATGATTATGAGTGCAGAATTCTAGAAGCATAATTGTAAATGACTGAAAAATAAAAGAAAGCAATAAAGTGCAGAAACGTAAAGAGCAAGAAAGTAAAAGACAGAAACATAAATGCTAAATTATAAATGAGAATGGGGTGATTGCAAAAATTAAAGAAAGCTATAAGGAATGGGGAAGATAAGAATAGGGAAAATTCATTGGAGTTGGGGTATATTGCTCTCTTTGGATCAATTTTTAGGTCATCTCATCTTCAATCATGCAACTCATTGACCACTTGGTAATCATGATTGATTGAACCCCTATTCCTTGGTGATTCAATCTCTCAAATCTTGATAATCACCCAATTCCTTAGTCTAATTTCTCATGAAGAGAGATAGGCTTGGTCCCTGATTTTACCACACATCATCATAGATCTAAATATTTGGGCAGATTTTATGTCACCGTATCCAATGCCAAAACCCAGATCTACTCAATGTGAGAAGGGATTTCAAGCATGCTTCCATGTTTCCTTTTCTAAGGTTCCCATGAAACCCAATTTGTATTCAACCTCTTTTCTAAGATGATTGAACACTAAGAATTAAGAACCAAATTCCTTCTAGCAAATCAAAGAGAAGATGAAGAGAAGAAGAAATTCACTGTTTAATTAATCCATTAAGTACAATAGAGCTCCCTCCCCCAATGAGAGAGAAGTTAGCCACTCATAGCTCTCAGGTACAAAGCAGAAATTCAAACTGGAAAAATAAAGTTAAATACAGAAGTGATAGAAAAGTGAAAACTCTCCAAAAATCTCCAGAAGCTAAAACTACCAAAAGTCCCAAAAAGTCCTTTCCTAATTCAAGTTACCACCTATTTATACTAGTTTTCTGTGAGTCTTCAGGTGTACTTGCAATATCTCAAAGTGGGCCTTTCACCTTTTTAATCAATACGATCCAATTGGCCGAATATTCTGCTTCCAGGAGAGTGTAGTGCTTTTCAAGAGAGCGAAGCGCTCTTGCACCCACGCGTACGCGTCATACATGCGCTCTCCAAGAGAGTGTAGCGTTTGCGCCAAGAGCGCTCTCCCACGTGTACGCGTCATACATGCGCATGCGTGGATTGCACAATGTCACTTTCACGCTGCCGCTCCATCCACGCGTTTGCATGCTTGTTCACAAATTTTACACCCACGCATCAATAGCAAAACTTTGAATCCCACTTCAAGAGTTGTCGTAGGCGTTCCTTGAAAGAGAGTGTAGCGCTTTTTGCTGAAGAGCGCTGACCCCCCCATGCGTACGCATCCCCCATGCGTGCGCGTGGCCTGTCGAGAATGCTGTTCCACGTATACACGTCACCTGCACATATGCTAAAGAATGTAGCGCTCTTTCAAAGAGAGCGCATCGTTCAGGGTCATGCTACAGGTGAACGTAGAGTTTTCCATTGAGCGTAGCGCTCTTCCTATTGTGCTTCTCTATTTTATTCTTTTCACCTGAAAATTCATGCAACAACTTATTTCAAAGCAGTGTCCTATAATTTTATCATATAGTTCATATAATTGCATCATTTCAATGAGATTTTATCAAGTCTATGGTCCTTTTAGATAAGAGAAAAAGATAGATGATAAAAGTCATCACAACAGGAAACTTAAATTTTGCTTGTCCCCAAGCAAATCAATGTGAATTGTTCTAACTGATTGAGACTTGACCCTTAAGAAACTGTACTCATAATTAAAGATGTAGACTAAGTATCAAATCATGCATGAACTTTATTATTGCTTTTATATCATAATGAATTCCCAAACCTTTGAGGACCTTTCAAATGCATGCTTTTAGAGCCCTTTCTATTGATTGTCACCTTGAAGTAGTAGGAATTATTATTTCACTTTTGATTGCTCTTTTCTCTTCATTCTCCTTTTGTTTCCATGATTGACCACGACTCTAAGTGTTTTGTCTCAAGACAACCCTTTAGGTTAAGCTTTCAATCAACACTCCCAAACCAGTTGGTTTTAGAGTACTAGGTGTTGAAACACCCCTAAGAATTTACTTGCTCAGGTCTCTCTTCTTGACATATCTTCACCAAAAGCATCTACTAGAATCTTGGCTCTTTGAGCTATTTGTTCCTTTCTTTTATCCTAGTAGTTGATGCTTAGAGCCTTGGGTCTTACTTACTAATTCTAGGTTCTATTGATATTCAAGGGTCATTGGTGCACGAAATTGTGATCATCAACAATGGCTCCAAAGGCTTGGTGCTCTCATACGTGAATCACACTTTGTCACAACTTCGCACAACTAACCAGCAAGTGTACTGGGTCATCCAAGTAATACCTTACGTGAGTAAGGGTCGATCCCACAGAGATTGTTGGTATGAAGCAAGCTATGGTCATCTTGTAAATCCCAGTCAGGTGGATTTAAATGGATTAAGAGATTATTGGTTTAAATAATGATAATAAAATAAATAGAAAATAAAGATAAAGTTACTAATGTAATTCAATGGTGGGAATTTCAGATAGGTGTATGGAGGTGCTGTGTTCCTTCTGAATCTCTACTTTCCTACTTCTTCCTTCTAGTTTTTTATCACTCCTTTCTATGGCAAGCTGTATGTAGGGCATCACCATTGCCAATGACTACATCCCATCCTCTCAGTGAAAATGGTCCAAATGCTCTGTCACAACACGGCTAATCATCTGTCGATTCTCAATCAAGTTGGAATAGAATCCAGTGATTCTTTTGCATCTGTCACTAATGCCCAGCCTTCAGGAGTTTGAAACTTGTCACAGTCATTCAATCCCGGAATCCAACTCGGAATACCACAGACAAGGTTAGACTTTCCGGATTTCGATGAATGTCGTCATCAATTCTAGCTTATACCACGAAGATTCTGATCAAGGAATCCAAGAGATATACGCCCGGTCTAAGGTAGAACGGAAGTGGTTGTCAGTCACGCGCGTTTGATCGGGTGGAAATTGTCTTGCAACAAATTTCCTTTCGGCAAGTGTACCGAATTTGTCGTCAAGTAAAAACTCACAATAGAGTGAGGTCGAATCCCACAGGGATTGATTGATCAAGCAACTTTAATTAGAGGAGTGTTCTAGTTGAGCGAATCTATGAATACAGTTGATAATTGCAGAAATTAAAATGGCGTGAAAGTAAATGACTGAAAGTAAATAGCAGAATTGTAAATGGGAATGGGGGAATTGCTCATAAAAGTAAATTGCAGAAATTAAAGAGAATGGGTAAGATCAGAAATAGGGAGTTCATTGGGCTTAGGAGATGTTGCATTCTCCAGATCAAATTCATTTTCTTCTCTTCCTCAATCAATGCACTCATTGATCTCCTTGGCAATCTTAAGTGATTGAACCACAATTTCTTGAAATTCAATCTCTCAAATCTTGATCAATAGCCAATTTCTTGGTCAATTGCTCATGCGAAGAGATGAAGTGTGGTCACTGATTATACCACATGCACTTCCCAAATCAAGTGTTTAGAGGGTTATAGCCACATACCCATCCACACTCAATTTGGTCCAGCATGAGAAAGAATTTCTAGCTAATCTCTTCATTCCTCTTTCAAGGATCCCAAGAGATCCATGTTTGAATAGCTTCTTTTCCAAGATAACTATCCAATTGGATGAAGATCGAAAGCTTTCAAGTAAAATCAA
>NC_029772.3:46283238-46285773 GCF_000817695.3 Arachis duranensis | reverse complement strand
ATTATATATCGTTGGAAAGCTCTGAATGTCAGCTTTCTAACGCAACTAGATTCACCTCAATTGGACCTCTGTAGCTCAAGTTATGCTCCTTTGAAGTGGACATGGTCGCTGGCATGGTCGCCAACGTTAATGAAAATGTTGAGTCTCAATAACGCTAGCGATTTCCCGTTTTTGAAGCTCAAACTTAGTGTCCACCCCATACTATTATATATTGTTGGAAAGCCCTGGATGTCTACTTTCCAATGCTTTTGGAAGCGCATCATTTGGAGCTCTACAACTCGAGTTATACCTCTTGGAAGGTGAAGAGGTCAGTTGGCCTTAATACAGGTTGATACCATGTTCATCATTGCACTTTCGGGGCAGGTTTTCTCCCTCAACTTTAGTGTCAACCATGTAGTGCCACATATGTTTGGAAAGCTCTAGAATCCTACTTTCCAATGCCATTGGAATCACTTCATTTGGAGCTTTGTGGCTCAAGTTATGCATGTTTGAAGAAGGCATGGTCAGGCTGCCAGGTGGGACTTTTGCCCACATTAACTTCCACGTTAACTAAGTTAACGTGGGAGTTAACGTGGCTCATTGTGGCTTGTGTGGCTCCTTCCAACGTTAGTGACAATGTTGAGTGTCACTAACATTGGCCATCACCTTCTTTCATCCACGTTAGCTTCCACGTTAACTAAGTTAACGTGGAAGTTAACGTGGCTTCCTTGGGGGTTGTGTGGTTGCTTCCAACATTAGTGACAATGTTGGGTGTCACTAACGTTGTCGACCACCCTTACCTCTTATGTTAGCTCCCATGTTAACCAAGTTAATGTGGGAGTTAACGTTGCATTTTGCACTTAGGCCAACGTTAGTGACAATGTTGAATGTCACTAACGTTGGCTTCCTTCCCCTTTTTAACGTTAGAGGCCACGTTAACTAAGTTAACGTGGACTCTAACGTGGCCACTTATGAGCTTGGTCCAACGTTAGTGATAATGTTAAGTGTCACTAACGTTTGCTCCATTTCCTTTCTTCAAAGTTAATGCCACTAACGTTCCAACTTTCCTTCCTTCCACGTTAGTGCCCACGTTAGTGTAACTAACGTAGCCACTAACGTGGCTCTTCTCTGCTTCTTTTTGCCTGAAATCAAACAAACAGAGTGCATCAAAGTCTTACTCTTAATCATGGGATCATGCAACATCCAATTTATCATATAATTCATGCAAAATCCTCATGAAATCATGTAAAGTGCACAATGTATACTTGAATCAAGAAGTAAGTGAAATTCTACCCAAAACTAGCTTATTTCCTAAGAAAATGCATGAAACTACCTTAAAAACAGTGAAGAAAAGGTCAGTGAAACTGGCCAAAATGCCCTGGCATCAACGTTCATAGGTGAGAATGATGATGAGTGTCACGGATCATCACATTCATCAAGTTGAAGAGCAACGAATATCTTAGAACAGGAATAAATCAAATTGGATAGAAAATAGTAGTAATTGCATTAAAACTTGAGGTACAGCAGAGCTCCACACCCTTAATCTATGGTGTGTAGAAACTCCATCGTTGAAAATACATAAGTGAAAGGTTCAGGCATGGCCGAAAGGCCAGCCCCCAAAACGTGATCACATGATCAAAATACAATCCAGGATATCTAATAGACTAGTAAAAAGTTATATTTATACTAAACTAGCTACTAGGGTTTACAAAGGTAAGTAATTGCTGCATAAATTCACTTTCGGGGCCCACTTGGTGTGTGCTTGGGCTGAGCTTGATCTATCCATTAGCTGAGGCTTCTCTTGGAGTTGAACGCCAAGTTGTAACGTGTTTTGGGCGTTCAACTCTGGTTCGTGACGTGTTTCTGGCGTTTGACTCCATAATGCATCATGGAACTGGCGTTGAGCGCCAGTTTACATCGTCAAATCTCGAATAAAGTATAGACTATTATATATGCTGGAAATCTCTGGATGTCTACTTTCCAACGCCGTTGAGAGCGCACCATTTGGAGTTTTGTAGCTCCAGAAAATCCATTTTGAGTGCAGGGAGGTCCCTTGTCAGCCTCTTATCAGAGTTTTGCTCAGGTCCCTCAATTTCAGCCAGAAAATACCTGAAATCATAGAAAAACACACAAACTCATAGTAAAGTCCAGAAACGTGAATTTAGTATAAAAACTAATGAAAACATCCCTAAAAGTAACTAGATCATACTAAAAACTACCTAAAAACAATGCCAAAAAGCGTATAAATTATCCGCTCATCACAACACCAAACTTAAACTGTTGCTTGTCCCCAAGCAAATGAAAATCAATTAGGATAAAAAAAAGAGAATATACTATAAATTCCAAAATATCAATGAATATTAATTCTAATTAGATGAGCGGGACTTGTAGCTTTTTGCTTCTGAACAGTTTTGGCATCTCACTTCATCCTTTGAAGTTTAGAATGATTGGCATCTATAGAAACTCATAGTTCAAATAGTGTTAATTGATTCTCCTAGTTAAGTATGTTGATTCTTGAACACAGCTACTTTTATGAGTCTTGGTCGTGGCCCTAAG
>NC_029772.3:46280892-46283149 GCF_000817695.3 Arachis duranensis | reverse complement strand
TTAACCACTCAGTCTCAAGTTTTTCACTTGGACCTGCATGCCACAAGCACATGGTTAAGGACAGCTTGATTTAGCCGCTTAGGCCTGGATTTTAGTTACTTAGGCCCTCCTATCCATTAATGCTCAAAGCCTTGGATATTTCTTACCCTTGCCTTTTGGTTTTAAGGGCTATTGGCTTTTTCTGCTTGCTTTTCTTTTTCTTTCTAATTTTTTTCGCCAATTCTCTTTTTGTTTTCGCAAGCCTTTTGCTTTTTTACTACTTTTTCTTGCTTCAAGAATCAATTTTATGATTTTTAAGATCATCAATAACATTTTTCTTATTCATTATTCTTTCAAGTTCCAACAATTTTAACATTCATAAACAACAAGATCAAAAATATGCACTGTTCAAGCATTCATCAGAAAACAAAAATTATTGTCACCACATCAATATAATTAAATTAAATTCAAGGATAAATTTGAAACTCATGTACTTCTTGTTCTTTTGAATTAAAAACATTTTTCATCTAAGAGAGGTGAAGGATTCATGGAATTATTCATAGCTTTAAGACATAGTTACTGAATACTAATGATCATGAAGTAGAGACACAAAACATAAATAAACATGAAGCATAAAAATCGAAAAACAGAGAAATAAGAACAAGGAATGAGTCCGCCTTAGTGAGGGTGGCGCCTTCTTGAAGAACCAATGGTGCTCTTTGAGCTCCTCTATGTCTCTTCCTTGCTTCTGTTGCATGATCCCTAGTAATTTTGGTGGTCCTATCCTTAGTTGCTCCCAATAATTGTGTGGAGGACAATTTATCCCCTGAGGTATCTCAGGGATCTCTTGATGAGGGAATTCCTCATGCTCTCTCGATGTGTAGTCAAATGCTTCTTCTACTGAGCTATGGACCCTTGAGATGAATCTCTCCATCTCCCATGACTCGGAGGTGGAAGCTTTTTGTCTTCCCTTTTCTCTTCTTCTCTTTTTTTTCTATTTTTTTTTGAGGTTTCTCTGGCCTTAGGTTCCATCAATGGTTATGGAAAAACAAAAAGCTTATGCTTTTACCACACCAAACTTAAAATATTGCTCGCCCTCGAGCAAGAGAAGAAAGAAGAGAAGAGGAAGAAGAAACTACGGAGGAGAGGGGGAGAGGTGTATTCGGCCATGTAGGGTGGGTTTGGGTGGGAAAGAGATTTTGAATTTTGAATGTAGGTGGGGTGTATGAGGAAGAGTGGATGGATGTGAGTGGTGAATGAAAAACAGAAGGGATGACCGTGAATGGAGAGAGAGAGGGTGAGATAGGTGGGGATCCTGTGATGTCCACAGATCCTGAGATGATACTGTGGGGTTCACAGATCCTGAGGTGTTCCTGTGGGTCCACAGATCCTGAGGTGTCAAGGATTTTTATCCCTGCACCAATTAGGCATGTAGAATGCCTTTGCATACATTTGTGGCGTTTAAACGCCGAAGTGATGCTCATTCTGGGCGTTCAACACCCATGTGCAGCATGTTTCTGGCGTTGAACGCCAGGTCCATGCTTGTTTCTGGTGTTCAACACCAGATCCATGCTCTATTCTGGCGTTGAACGCCAGCCAGATGCTCCTTACTGGCGTTTAAATGCCAGTAAGTCCTTCCTCTAGGGTGTGATTTTTCTTCTGCTATTTTTGATTCTGTTTTTAATTTTTGTATTTTTTTTCGTGACTCCACATGATTATGAACCTAATAAAACACAAAATAACAATAAAAAAATAAAATTAGACAAGTAAAAATTGGGTTGCCCCCCAATAAGCGCTTCTTTAATGTCAATAGCTTGACAGTGAGCTCTCATGGAGCTTCACAGATGTTCAGAGCATTGTTGGGACCTCCCAAAACCAAACTTAGAGTTTGAATGTGGGGGTTCAACACCAAACTTAGAGTTTGGTTGTGGCCTCCCAACACCAAACTTAGAGTTTGACTGTGGGGGCTCTGTTTGACTCTGCATTGAGAGAAGCCGTTCATGCTTCTCATTACCAAATAACTTTGCATTTAGCTTCATGATGGCTCCTAGATATTGAGCAACTTGCTCTCCAGTCACATCTTCATCCTCTTCAGAGGAAGAATAGTCTTCAGAGCTCATGAATGGCAGAAGGAGATTTAATGGAATCTCTATGGTCTCTATTTGAGCCTCAGATTCCTTTTGGTCCTCAATAGGGAACTCCTTCTTACTTGAGAGACGTCCCATGAGGTCTTCCTCATTGGGATTCACGTCCTCCCCCTCCTCCTTGCATTCGGCCA
>NC_029772.3:46280083-46280762 GCF_000817695.3 Arachis duranensis | reverse complement strand
AAACTTAAAGTGGCCTTAGACAGATCAGAGACTAAGTTTGCTAAATTAGAGGAGCTCTGCTCAGAATTCTCTGTCTGTTGCTGAGAAGATGATGGAAAAGGCTTGTTATTGCTGAGCCTATTTCTTCCACCATTATTAAAGCCTTGTTAAGGCTTTTGTTGATCCTTCCATGAGAAATTTTGATGATTTCTCCATGATGAATTATATGTGTTTCCATAAGGTTCACCCATGTAATTAACCTCTGCCATTGCAGGGTTCTCGGGATCATAAGCTTCTTTAGAGGCTGCCTCTTTAGTATTGTTGGATGCATTTTGCCATCCATTCAGACTTTGAGAAATCATGTTGACTTGCTGAGTCAACACTTTATTCTGAGCCAATATGGCATTCAGAGCATCAATTTCAAGAGCTCCCTTCCTTTGAGGCGTCCCACTATTCACGGAATTCCTCTCAGAAGTGTACATGAATTGGTTATTTGCAACCATGTCAATAAGTTCTTGAGCTTCTGCAGGCGTTTTCTTTAGGTGAATGGATCCACCTGCAAAATGGTCCAATGACATTTTGGAAAACTCAGATAGACCATAATAAAATATATCTAATATGGTCCATTCTGAAAACATGTCAGAAGGACACTTTTTGGTCATCTGCTTGTATCTTTCCCAAGCTTCATAGAGGGATTCAC
>NC_029772.3:46254786-46279973 GCF_000817695.3 Arachis duranensis | reverse complement strand
AGAGTCCAGGCTATCTTTAGGTTGTGAGTCCAACCATGTTCTAGCTCTGTCTCTTACAACAAAAGGGGAAAGCATGAGCCTGTAGACTTCAGGATCTACTCCATTCGTCTTAATAGTCTCACAAATCTGCAAGAACTCAGTTAAAAACTGATAAGGATCTTCAGATGGAAGTCCATGAAACTTTCAGTTCTGTTGCATTAAAGCAACTAATTGAGGTTTCAGCTCAAAATTGTTTGCTCCAATGGCAGGAATTGAGATGCTTCTTCCATCAAACTTGGACGTGGGTTTAGTAAAATCACCAAGCATCCTCCTTGCATTATTGTTGTTGGGTTCGGCTGCCATCTCCTTCTCTTGTTCGAAAATTTCAAAAAGGTTGCCTCTGGATTGTTGTAATTTAGATTCTCTTAGTTTCCTTTTCAGAGTCCTTTCAGGTTCTGGATCAGCTTCAACAAAGACGCCTTTTTCCTTATTCCTGCTCATCTAAAAGAGAAGAGAAAAAGAAAAAGGAAGAGGAATCCTCTATATCTGGACAAGGAGGATCCTTATTATTAGTAGAAGAAGAAAGGAATAAGAGTGGAGAATCCAATCACAAGGGTGAAGATAGAGGCAGTGATTGGAGATGAAGAGAGGTGAAGAGAAGTGTTAGTAAATAAATAAATAAATAGAAGAAGAGAAGAGAGGGAGAAATCAAAAATAATTTTGAAAAAGTAGTTAATGATTTTCGAAAATTAAAGATAAGATATAATTAAAATTAAAATTTAAAACAATTAAAAAGAAATTTTGAAAAAGAGATGAGATATTTTCGAAAATTAAAGAGGGAAAAGTAGTTAGGTGGTTTTGAAAAAGATAAGAAACAAACAAAAAGTCAAATAGTTAGTTGAAAAAGATATTAAAATCAAATTTGAAAAGATAAGAAGATAAGAAGTTAGATAAGATATTTTGAAAAAGATAAAATTTTGAAAAAGATATGATAAAAAGATAAGATAAGAAGATATGATAAAAAAATAGGATTGAAAAAGATTTAATTTTTAAAATTAAAATTAATTACTTAACTAACAAGAAACTAAAAGATATGGTTCTTAGAATTTAAAGATTGAACCTTTCTTAACAAGAAAGTAACAAACTTCAAATTTTTGAATCAATCATATTAATTGTTAGCATAATTTCGAAAATCAAGATAAAATTAAGAAAAAGATTTTTGAAAAATATTTAAAAAGATTTTCAAAAATTAATGAGAAAAATGAAAAAGATTTAATTTTTGAAAAAGTTTTAAAAAGATAAGATTTTTTTTAAAATTGAAAATTTGACTTGACTTGTAAGAAACAACTAATTTTAAAAATTTTTGACCAAGTCAACTCAAATTTTTGAAAATTTGGAGAGAAATAAGGAAAAGATATTTTTTTGATTTTTAAATTTTTAATGATGAGAGAGAAAAAAATTAAAATTAAAACGTCATAATTGTGTTTTTCTCTTTTCTTTTTGGATCAAAACAAGGAATGCATGCAAGAACACTATGAATGTCAAGAAGAACTCCGAGAACACTTTGAAGATCATGATGAACATCAAGAACATATTTTTGAAAAATTTTTTATGCAAAGAAAACATGTAAGACACCAAACTTAGAATTCTTTAATGCATGGACACTATGAATGCAAAAATGCATATGAAAAACAACATACAACACAAAACAAGAAAACATCAAGAACAAACAAGAAGACTTGTCAAGAACAACTTGAAGATCATGAAGAACACCATGAATGCATGAATTTTCGAAAAATGCAAGAAAATTTTTTAAAGCATGCAATTGACACCAAACTTAAAAATTGACTCAAGACTCAAACAAGAAATACAAAATATTTTTGGTTTTTATGATTTTATGATTTTTTTGTATTTTTATTATTTTTTCGAAAATTATATTTTTGAAAAACGAAAATAAAGAAAAAAATTTTTGGAAGATTTTTGAAAACTTTTTTTTTAAAGGAAAATAAAAAGAAAATTACCTAATCTGAGCAACAAGATGAACCGTCAGTTGTCCATACTCGAACAATCCCCGGCAATGGCGCCAAAAACTTGGTGCACGAAATTGTGATCATCAACAATGGCTCCAAAGGCTTGGTGCTCTCATACATGAATCACACTTTGTCACAACTCCGCACAACCAACCAGCAAGTGTACTAGGTCGTCCAAGTAATACCTTACGTGAGTAAGGGTCGATCCCATAGAGATTGTTGGTATGAAGCAAGCTATGATCATCTTGTAAATCCCAGTCAGGTGGATTTAAATGGATTAGGAGGTTATTGGTTTAAATAATGATAATAAAATAAATAGAAAATAAAGATAAAGTTACTCATGTAATTCAATGGTGGGAATTTCAGATAGGTGTATGGAGGTGCTGTGTTCCTTCTGAATCTCTGCTTTCCTACTTCTTCCTTCCAGTTTTTTATCACTCCTTTCTATGGCAAGCTGCATGTAGGGCATCATCGTTGTCAATGGCTACATCCCATCCTCTCAATGAAAATGGTCCAAATGCTATGTCATAGCACGGCTAATCATCTGTCGGTTCTCAATCAGGTAGGAATAGAATCCAGTGATTCTTTTGCGTCTGTCACTAACGCCCAGCCTTTAGAAGTTTGAAGCTCGTCACAGTCATTCAATCCCGGAATCCTACTCGAAATACCACAGACAAGGTTAGACTTTCCGGATTCCCATCAATGCCGTCATCAATTCTAGCTTATACCACGAAGATTCTGATCAAGGAATCCAAGAGATATGCGCCCGGTCTAAGGTAGAACGGAAGTGGTTGTCAGTCACGCGCGTTCATAAGTGAGAATGATGATGAGTGTCACGGATCATCACATTCATCAAGTTGAAGTGCAACGAATATCTTAGAACAGGAATAAATCGAATTGGATAGAAAATAGTAGTAATTGCATTAAAACTTGAGGTACAGCAGAGCTCCACACCCTTAATCTATGGTGTGTAGAAACTCCACCGTTGAAAATACATAAGTGAAAGGTTCAGGCATGGCCGAAAGGCCAGCCCCCAAAACGTGATCACAGGATCAAAATACAATCCAGGATATCTAATAGACTAGTAAAAAGTTCTATTTATACTAAACTAGCTACTAGGGTTTACAGAGGTAAGTAATTGATACATAAATGCACTTCCGGGGCCCACTTGGTGTGTGCTTGGGCTGAGCTTGATCTATCCATTAGCTGAGGCTTCTCTTGGAGTTGAACGCCAAGTTGTAACGTGTTTTGGGCGTTCAACTCTGGTTCGTGACGTGTTTCTGGCGTTTGACTCCAGAATGTAGCATGGAACTGGCGTTGAGCGCTAGTTTACGTCATCAAATCGCGAATAAAATATGGATTATTATATATTTCTGGAAAGCTCTGGATGTCTAATTTCTAACACCGTTGAGAGCGTGCCATTTGGAGTTCTGTAGCTCCAGAAAATACATTTCGAGTGCAGGTAGGTCAGATTTTAACAGCATCAGCAGTCCTTTGTCAGCCTCTTATCAGAGTTTTGCTCAGGTCCCTCAATTTCAGCCAGAAAATACCTGAAATCACAGAAAAATACACAAACTCATAGTAAAGTCCAGAAATGTGAAATTAGCATAAAAACCAATGAAAATATCCCTAAAAATAACTAGATCATACTAAAAACTACCTAAAAACAATACCAAAAAGCGTATAAATTATCCGCTCATCAGTCATCCTTAGCATCTACTTGTAATGTCCCCTAGGTATGAGAAAAAGATAGATTCAATCCAAGAAGAGGCCAGATCCAACATGAGGAATGAAGGGGCATCAATGTCAAAATTGGAAGCACAAGTAGGAAGCTTATCCAAGCAGATACCAATGCCTACACACGCATTCCCTAGTGATACCATGGCCAACCCAAGAGGGGAATGCAAGGCCATCACACTAAGAAGTGAGAAGGTAGTAAATGAATCATCATCAAGTCACAATAAGCAAGAAGAAGAAGCTGCAAGTGAACCAGGAATCAAGGAGGAAGAAGAGACATCTACCCCAGCTTCACCCAAGCAAACCTTGAAGCCTTATATTCCAAAGACACCTTAACAACAGAGGTTGAGAAAAGATGGGAATGATAGCCAATTTTCTAGGTTCCTAGAAATCTTTAAAAAGCTCCAAATTAACATACCCTTTTACTGAGGCATTAGAGCAAATGCCACTTTATGCCAAGTTTTTAAAGGAGCTCATGACAAGGAAAAGAAACTAGAGAGAAAAGGAAATTGTAGTACTCACTGAGGAATGTAGTGCCATCATACAGAAAAAGCTTCCACAAAAGATGAAAGATCCTGGGAGCTTTCAAATTCCCTGTATAATAGGGGATATCAACATTGAGAAAGCACTATGTGATCTAGGAGCCAGCATCAACCTTATGTCCTTGGCCATGATTAAAAGAATGAGGATAGAAGAGGCCAAACCTACTAGAATGGCTCTTCAATTAGCTGATAGGACATTCAAATTTCCCCATGGTGTGGTGGAAGATTTGCTGGTAAAAGTGAGAGAGTTAATATTCCCAGCTGATTTTGTTGTACTTGATATGGAGGAAGAAGCTAACACATCAATTATCTTGGGAAGACCATTCTTAGCTACTTCTGGAGCTATAATTGATGTACAAAAGAGAGAGTTAGTCTTGAGGCTGCATGAAGAGAATATGGTATTCAATGTCTTCAAGGCAATGAGCTATCCGAAGGAGTTTATTGGTGAATGCAAGATGGTGGACACAATGGAGAAGCTAGTTCAAGGAGTCCTAGAAGAGGAACACTGTGAAGAAATTATGGAGCAAGACCCACAAACTTCAGGTGGTGAACTACTACGAGAAATCACAGAAAGTTCAATCATAATAGACAAGGCAAGCAAGAAGGAAATGGAAGCACCAAAGTTGGAGTTGAAAACCCTGCCACCAAGCTTGAAGTATGCTAACTTGGGAGATAATGGCACATATCCAGTGATCATTAATTCAAGCTTGAGTAAGGAACAAGAAGAAGAGCTTATCAATGTGCTGAGACAACACAAGGATGACATAGGATGGACACTTTCAGATTTAAAAGGGATTAGTCCTTCAATGTGCATGCACAAAATCCTTCTTGAAGAAGGTGCTAAGCCCTCAAGACAGCCACAAAGAAGATTGAACCCAACAATGAATGAAGTAGTCCAAAAAGAGGTGATGAAGTTATGGCAAGTAGGGGTGATCTATCCAATCTCAGATAGCCCTTGGGTGAGCCTAGTACCAGTAGTTCCAAAGAAGGGAGGAATCACAGTTTTGCCAAATGAGAGAAATGAGTTGATACCAACAAGAACAGTGATCGGATGGTGCATGTGGATAGATTATAGAAAGATTAATGAAGCCACAAAGAAGGATCACTTTCCTTTACCCTTCATGGATCAAATGTTAGAGAGGCTTGCTAGACATTAGTACTATTGTTTCTTGGATGGATACTCAGGCTACAACCAGATTGTAGTAGACCCTAAAGACCAAGAGAAGACTTATTTCACTTGCCCTTATGGTGTTTTTGCATATAGACGCATGCCCTTTGGTTTGTGCAATGCATCTGCCACATTCCAAAGGTGCATGCTCTCCATATTTTCTGACATGATTGAAAAGTTTATTAAAGTGTTTATGGATGACTTTTTTGTATTTGGTGATTCATATTCTAAGTGCTTGCACCACCTTGCCTTGGTGCTAAGGAGATGCCAAGAAACTAACCTAGTTTTGAACTGGGAAAAGTGCCATTTTATGGTCACTGAAGGGGTGGTTCTTGGCCACAAAATCTCTAAAAGAGGCATAGAGGTGGACAGAGCTAAGGTGGAAGTCATTGAAAAATTACCCCCACCTTTCAATGTCAAAGCAGTTAGAAGTTTCCTAGGACATGCTAGGTTCTATAGAAGGTTTATTAGAGATTTTTCAAAGATTGCCAAACCTTTAAGTAACTTGCTAGTCTCTAATGTACCATTTATCTTTAATAGAGAATGCATGAAGGTTTTTGATGAGCTTAAAAGTAGGCTCTCCTCTGCACCTATTATAGCACCACCTAGCTGGGATTTGCCTTTTGAATTGATGTGTGATGCATCAGACATTGCTATTGGTGCTGTTCTAGGACAAAGGAGAGACAAGCTAGTGCATGTCATCTATTATGCTAGTAAAGTTCTTAACGAGAATCAAAGGAACTACACCACCACAGAGAAGGAACTTCTTGCTATAGTCTTTGCATTTGATAAGTTTAGATCATATCTTATTGGTTCTAAAGTCATTGTGTTTACTGACTGATGCACGAAATTGTTATCACCAGGCATAGCTCCAATAACTTGGTGCACAATACCATGATTCACACGTCTCTTCACAACTTCGCACAACTGACCAGCAAGTGCACTGGGTCGTCCAAGTAATACCTTACGTGAGTAAGGGTCGATACCACGGAGATTGTCGGCTTGAAGCAAGCTATGGTCATCTTGTAAATCTCAGTCAGGCAGATTCAAATGGTTATGGAGTTTTGATAATTAAAAGATAAATAAACATAAAATAAAGATAGAGATACTTATGTAATTCATTGGTGGGAATTTCAAATAAGCATATGGAGATGCGTTATTCCTTCTGAATCTCGCTTTCCTAATGTCTTCATTTAATCATTCATACTCCTTTCCATGGAAAGCTGTATGTTAGGGATTACCGTTGTCAATGGCTACCTCCCGTCCTCTCAGTGAAAATGGTCCTCTACGGTTTCTGTATGGCTAATCAATTGTCGGATTTCTCGTCTCGGATGAAAAATACCAGGCACAGCTACCGCATAGCTAATCAGTTGTTAGTTCTCGATCGTGTCAAAATAAGATCCAATGATCCTTTTGTGTCTGTCACTACGCCCCACAGTCGGGAGTTTGAAGCTCGTCATAGTCATCCCTTCCTAGATCCTACTCGGAATACCACAGACAAGGTTTAGACTTTTCGGATCTCAGGAATGCTGCCAATTGATTCAAGCCTATACCACAAAGATTCTAATCTCATATCAGATGCCCCATTGTCAGAGGGGAGTCGATGTGAATCATTGATTAGAAACCCAAGAGATACACACTCAAGCGATTGCAGATAGAACAGAAGTGGTTGTCAGGTATGCATTCATAAATTGAGAATGGTGATGAGTGTCACGGATCATCACATTCATCAGGTTGAAGTGCGAGTGAATATCTTAGAATAAGAATAAGCTTGAATTGAATAGAAGAACAATAGTACTTTGCATTAATACTCGAGGAACAGCAGAGCTCTACACCTTAATCTATGGTGTGTAGAAACTCCACCGTTGAAAATACATAAGTGGTAATGGTGTTCATTGGCTTCGACCCCAAAGGGGGGAACCAGAATAACCAAGACATCTAACACAATGAGAAAAAGTAATATTTAAACTAAAACTAGCAGCTAAGGTTTACAGAGATAAGTAAATAATGCAAAAATCCACTTTCGGGCCCCCTTGGTGTTTGCTTGGGCTAAGCATTGAAGCTTTCATGTGTATAGACTTTTCTTGGAGTTAAACGTCAACTTTTATGCCAGTTTGGGCGTTTAACTCCAGCTTTTATTCTGTTTCTGGCGTTTAACACCAGAATAGGGCAGGAAGTTGGCGTTTGAACGCCAGTTTGCATCATCAAAACTCGGACAAAGTATGGACTATTATATATTGCTGGAAATCCCTGGATGTCTACTTTCCAACGCAATTGAGAGCGCGCCATTTGGAGTTTTTTAGCTCCAGAAACTATATTTCGAGTGCAGGAAGGTCAGAATCCAACAACATCAGCAGTCCTTTTTCAGCCTCTAAATCAGATTTTTGCTCAGGTCCCTCAATTTTAGCCAGAAAATACCTGAAATCACAGAAAAACACACAAACTCATAGTAAAGTCCAGAAATGTGAATTTTTCTTAAAAATTAATAAAAATATACTAAAAAGTAGCTAGATCCTACTAAAAACTACCTAAAAATAATGCCAAAAAGCGTATAAATTATCCTCTCATCACTGACCATGCAGCTCTTAAATATTTACTGACCAAACAAGAGTCCAAGCCTAGATTGATAAGTTGGATCTTTCTGCTCTAAGAATTTAACATTGAAATTAAGGATAGAAGTGAAGCAGATAACAAAGTGGCTGACCACCTGTCAAGGATCCCACATGAGGATAATGAAGCACATGACCCTGCAGTGAATGAGAGCCTTCCGGATGAATAGTTGATGATGATCCAAGAAGCTCCCTAGTATGCAGATACAGCTAATTTCAAAGCCATTGGAGAATTACCTTCCAACATCAACAAGCACTTGAAAAGGAAACTCATCAATGATGCCAAGCACTACATTTGGGATGAGTCTTACCTCTTCAAGAGGTGTGCTGATGGAATTTTAAGGAGATGCATCTCTCATGAGGAAGGACAAGAGGTCCTTTGGCACTACCATGAATCCACATATGGAAGACATTTTAGTGGAGAAAGGACTGGACACAAGGTGCTATAGTGTGGACTCTTTTGGCCTACAATATTCAAAGATACAAAAGAGCTTGTGACAAGGTGCAATGAGTGTTAAAGAGCTGGCAACCTACCCAAGAAGAATGAAATGCCACAAAGATTCATCATAGAATTGGAATTGTTTGATGTATGGGGGATTGATTTCATGGGACCTTTCCCACCCTCATACTTAAATAATTACATATTGGTGGCTGTGGACTATGTGTCCAAATGAGTAGAGGCCAAAGCTACTCCAACAAATGATAACAAAGTGGTAATTAATTTCTTGAGGAAGAATATATTCAGTAGGTTTGGGGTTTCAAGAGCTCTTATAAGTGATGGGAGAACTCATTTTTGTAACAAATAACTTGAGACACTCCTCTTCAAATATGGTGTCAAGCACAAGGTAGCCACTCATACCATCAACAAACCAATGGTCAAGCTGAAATTTCAACTAGAGAGCTCAAGAGAATCCTTGAGAAGACTGTTGAAAACTCAAGAAAGGATTGGTCCAAGAAGCTAGATGATGCATTGTGGGTTTATAGAACAGCCTTTAAGACGCCTATTGGCATGTCTCCATACCAATTGGTGTTTGGAAAGGCTTGTCATCTACCAGTGGAGCTTGAACATAGAGCATTCTGGGCTCTAAAGATGTTGAACCTTGATAATCAAGCTGTTGGAGAAAGAAGATTGTTACAACTAAATGAGCTAGAAGAATTCCAAACTCAAGCCTATGAAAGTGCCAAGATTTACAAGGAGAAAACAAAGAAATGGCACGATCAAAAGCTGGAAAAAAGAGAGTTTGTAGAAGGACAAAAGGTGTTGTTGTACAATTCAAGGCTTAAGTTTTTCCCAGGGAAGTTAAAATCAAGATGGTTTGGACCCTTCACCATAGTCAAGGCCTCCCCTTATGGTCATGTGGAGCTTATGAATGAAAAGACTCAGAGGACTTTCACTGTCAATGGCCACAAACTTAAGCACTACTTGGGAGACTCACTAAAGGAGCAAAGGGTGAACTACAACCTCAGCTGAAGAAGGAAGAATCGTCAAGATAGTGACGTTAAAGAAGCACTAGTTGGGAGGCACCCCAACACTCATATCCTTTCAATTTCAAGCTTTCTAAAGTAGCTTATGTTTAAGTCACTTTGGTTGATTGGTTTTAGTTGTTAGTTGTTTTGATGATAGTTTCTTTGATTTGAACTCCAAACGTTTTTCTAGTTGCTGGAAGTACAATCTTTCATGTTACATTATGTGATGATGTTAATTGGGTTGAGAAGATGGCTGAGGAATTAAGTTTGGTGTGGCCACCAACCCACTTAATCTTTGGACTTACAACAATTTGATTAAATTTTAAGAGTAAGCTAAAAATCTAAGTTTGGTGTGGCCACCATCATGAGCCTATCACTAGATGCAAAGAACTTAAGTTTCATGTCCCATAGACACACAAAATGAATGCCATCTAGGAAGCTAAGCTTTTGGAAGCTAAAGTACACCCTAGCACAAGAAGGAGCATCTAGGATATGTCCAAGAAGAAGGATAAAGGAGCAGGAACATGTGCATTGAAGCTACACCATAATGAGCAAAGGTTGTTGAGTTTCATGTTAAAAATCTACTCTCCGAGTTTACTACTTAATGCTCTTTTTGATTTGATATGCCTGCTGTTAGTTCTAGAGTCTTTCTATGAGTCCTTGGATTTCTAGTTTTCATTTTTAGAAAAAAAATGTCTCTTGTTAAGTTTTCACTACATCAATTAAATTAGTTTATTTCCATATAGAGTCAATGATAAGTTGTTGCAAAACAAGAATAAGAGACTAAGACCCAAGTGAGCTGGATTCAAAATAAGATGAGAAACAAGTATAAAACCATGAATTGAAGTTTGGAAGTGAATAATTCATAATGAAACAGTTAGACCCACTATAATATTTTGGGTCTATGGCTACGATGTTTTTGGTCACGGTAAAAAAAGTGATTATAGACCTTCTATGGTCAAGGTTTCTCAGCGTGACAAAAAAAAAAGCTATGGTCATGGTTTTTTTGGAAAGGGTATCTATGGTCACGGTTTTTTAAAAAATGGTGGCCTAAAAGGGTCTATAGTCACGATTTTGAGGGGTGACCTAAAGGGGTTTATGGTCACAGTTTTTTACAATGACCAAAAAAGGTCTATGGTCACGGTTTTTCAAAAAAGGGTGACCTAAAAGGGTCTATGGTCACGGTTTTGGGGGTGGCCTAAAAGGGTCTATGGTCATGGTTTTGGGGGTGACCTAAAGGTGTCTATGGTCGCAGTTTTTTACAATGACCAAAAAGGGTCTATGGTCACGGTTTTGGTGGGTGACCTAAAAGAGTCGATGGTCATGGTTTTTTGGGATAACCTAAAGGGGTCTATGGTCACGGTTTTTTACATTGACCAAAAAGGGTGTATGGTCACGACTTTTCAAAAGGGTGACCTAAAATGGTCTATGTTCATAGTTTTGGAAGTGACTAAAGGAATCTATGGTCACGGTTTTGGAGGGTGATCTAAAGGGGTCTATGGTCACAGTTTTGGGGGGGTGACCTAAGGGATCTATGGTCACGGTTTTGGGGGGTGACCTAAAAAAGTCTATGGTCACGGTTTTTTGAAAAGGTGACCTAAAAGGGTCCATAGTCACGATTGTGGGGGTGACCTAAAGGTATCTATGGTCACGGTTTTGGGGAGTGACCTAAAAGGGTCCATGGTTATGGTTTTTTTGAAAGGGTGACCTAAAAGGGTCTATGGTCATGGTTGTGAGGGGTGATCTAAAATGGTCTATGATAACGGTTTTGAGAGTTAATCTAAAAGGATCTATAGTCACAGTTTTAATCATTTGAATTTAAATTAATTAAGATTTTTATATATTTTTTTATAATTTTAAATATTTTATATATTTTAAATTAAAAAATGATTTAAAACTTAATAATTATTAAGTTTTATGCTTAAAAAAAAACAAAGAAACGTCAAAACCCTAAAACTAAAGAAGCTAAGGAAACCAACGTAGCACCACCCACAATCACCCAGCAGCACGATCCTCTCCTCTCTGAAACTACACAGCATAAATGAACTAAACCTAGCCTCCATCCACCCAGCACTGCAGCCCCGCCCCCCACAACCATGGCAGTCTCTGCCGCCACTGCATCCACGCAGTCCCCGCATCTGTCCCCGTAGCCGCTGCACCTCCCTGCAACCCCACAGCCACGCAGCACCGCAGCGGCACAGCCACCGCAGGCAGATCTGCCGCCGTCGTTGGAAGCTGTGTCGCCATGATTGGAAGCTCCGTCATAGTTAATTTCAGTTTGAGATGGTGATGCGGTGTTGGGAGACACTCAAAGTTCAAAGCACATATAGTGTAAGACCCCAGATTTTGAAAACTAAACTATTTATGATTTATTTTATTTATTCCATAATATATTTTTAGAGATTTTTATATTAATTGAAAACCTTTTTATTAGTAATTTAAAATTTTAGTGATTGAAAAATAATGAGAATTTTATTTGCTTTAATTTGAATAATTAGATTTTAGAATTTTATTTTATGATTTATAGGAAATTAGTTTAATTATTTCTAGTTATTGAATTAAAGTACTTATTTAAAAATAAATTTATAAATTAATAATTAATAAAATACTTTTATAAATATTAGTGTTGGATTAAAATTAATTTTTAATTTACTCTACCACCCTTAAATTTTATTATAATTATCTCAACTGCCTCAATCCTAACCCTAATTCCAAAACACACACAAAACCCTAATCTCCACCGCCATTTACCCCCGCCACACCGCTTCCCCTTTCTTTTAACATGCAAACACACAGCAACAGAAATCAGAAGCAAGAAATAAAAAGGGAGAGAGAGATCCTAGAGTGAGGCTGCGATGGGGAAGAGAGAAGATAGCAGGGGGAACTGCTGTCGTACCACCACCGCGTCTTGATGCCGCCGTCGTCTTCCCAGTGGAGCCGTGCACGAGAGAGGAAGGCCGAAAGAGTGATAGAGATTCGAGAGAGAAGAAGAAGCAACGTTGTCACCCAGCTGCCGTGCCTCCTTACTGCCGTCGAGTCACCCATTCCCATCGCTGTTCCGGTGTCGTGGAGCCATCGCCGCCATCATCATGAGCCACACATCATAGCCGTTAGATCCACGTCGCGCCGCCGTGGCCCGAGCTTCTACCGCCGCCAAGGAAGCTCACGAAAGGAGAGAAGGAACCGCGAGCTAGAGGCGCCGTTGTCGTTGCCGTTATTGCCGCTGCTGCCACCGTGACCGCGGGTGGAGTCCGCTGTCGAGCTATGTGCCGCTGATGGTGGTGAACTAAACGTTGCCCTTGATGCTGGAAAAGAACACCGGAGTTGCTATTCTGGTTCCGATTCCTCCATTTTTGAAACTGTAACCCTCTCATCCTTATTATACTTCAAACTTGTTCCTCTGCCATGTTCTTGTTCTAATCATAGTCTGATATATTCTTATTTTAGTTCTGCCACTTTACTTCTAAATTTCTGTTACAACTAGTATTGGTGTCGATGCTGTTTTGAGACTGTTGTAGCTGTTGCTGGTTCTGTGTGAGGTTACTACTCCTGCGAGATAAGGAAAAAAGGAATTTATTGCAGTTATAGACTTCTTCGAGTTTCGATTAATTAAGGTAGGGATTTATTTTAAAATTAACTGCAAATAATTTGTGAATGTTTTGTGATTATTTGATAGAAATCAACTTGGTTTTGTTGTTATGTGTGATTAATTGGCGGAATTAGCTTTGTTTGAGGTTGTAAAAAAAGTGATTGGTGTGGTTTTGAGACTGATTTTGACTTGAGGTTGTGATTTGTGAATAATGATTTAATTGTTCGAAAGTGATTAATTACTCGAATTCCTGGTTACGCTGACTTCTTGATTTAGTTGTGGAATTGAGATTTATTTGGATATTGTTGCAAACTTGTTTGAGAATTATTGGTTACTGGATATGTTAATTTAATTTGACCGGATAATATTCTGTTGAGTGTTGAATTGATTTAGGCTTGTGCACGGTCTGGAATTATTGTAATGATGGTTTAATTGCAACTATTTTTTGAATATTGAGAATGAGTGCTTGTTGTAAACTTTGGTTATATTATCAATAAATTTTGTCACTAAATTGAATGGGTTGAGAATCTTGCTGTTCTGATTGTTGTTGAGAAGAAGGTTAGTGAATTATGGAGAGTGAGGTTTGATGAACCAAAAATAGATTGAGCCTGGATTTCTAAACTGATTTCCTAAAATTGATTTCTTAACTGAAACAATAATTTTTGAGGGTTTATAAATAATTTAAAATGACTAAAATTATATGGCTATAAAATATGTTGATTATTAAGAATTCTGTTGATTTGGTAAAACAATATTTTATTTTAATCGAATTGAAACTATTAAAACTATTTTTGCTTATTCAAGTTTCTATTATCATATGTGTGTATTTGTTGTTAAAACTGTTACTCTTCTTCTCAATTCTCATCCACCAGCACTTAAAGTGCAGATTTACACTCACATTTGCCATACCCAGAAAGCATTCGCTGTTTTTGATATAAAAAGTTTACTTTTTTTGAAAACTAGGTAGATTTGGATTCTTTGTTTTGTGTGTTACCCATAGTCAAAGATCTGATCTTTTTGGGTTTGGTCTCTTTGTATAAAAGGGGTGACTCATGTTAAGGGATTTCAGAGATCTGGGATTTATGGTTTTGACCTTGTGAATCTGAGTCCGTACAAATAGGTAAGAGTTAGAAAGACTATGTTCGAATGTTTGTATTACTTAGACTGCTTATGCTTATGTAATAATATCTACTAACACAAGTTAATTTATGATGTAAATGATGAATATTCTGTTTCTTTTTTTCGCCTAATTGTGTTGTTGTAAGGCATTATGATGCTTGCTCACATTGCTTTTTAGTTAAATGGTATCCATCAATTAAGATTCCAGGGTCTGATATATGCATGATGTTACTGATGGTGCGGAAATTGGTGAATTAAAAATTATTAAGATATATACGTTGCAAGTATAGTTCTTAACTCACCAGAAATCCACTTATCAATTTAGAAAGGTGTCATAGGAATTTAAAATTAAAATACTAGGAGTATGAATCCCAGGTCGTCTCCCAACGAGTTGCAGAAAAGTGTGCTATTTTATTAATCAGATGTTTTCAAAAAGGTTTGAGTTGAGTAAACAGGAAATAAAATTGGAGAATTTGAATAATGTAAATAAAAGCCTTGACTGGGAGTTGATTAGTTGGAAGTCCCAGTATTGTCGAATTACTCTCTAGATTAATTGATAATTAAAGGTTATCCTGTTTAGTTATCTCTTACTAGGTAAGGGAAAGTCAAACAAGTTGGAATGCTATGTCTGTTCACAAGTTGCAACCCGCTTAATTAAAAGGGATTGGTGTTAGTGACTAGAGGGAAACCCAACAATAAACCCAATTACAATCTTTCTTTTAAGTCTTCCAACTCAAGGGGTTCCTTTCAATCAACTCCCCATCACATTAGGGAACTACTCACTCATTGTGAATGTAAAATTCATAACATAAGAAAGGGAATTGAAGAAAGACATTGTAAATAAAAAATCAAAATAATCAATTAAAAATAAAAATAATCCTTGTATTAAATAATCCCAAAAATATTCCAATGGTAAAATTAAGCAAAGCAAAGGACATGGAAGAGTAAAGCCAAGTAAAGAAAACGAACTAGAATGACGAAGTCTTGATGAGGTAATAACTCTTCTCAGTATCCCAATGCAAAAAGTGGTAGAAAAATAAAATCCTAAGAACTATGAATGTCTAGAGAGAAAAAACCTAGAGGAGGAGTAAAAACTAGATCTAAAATAAAAACTGTGTAGAATGAATTTTCCTTGTGGTTTCTGCATATTCTCTGGTTCTAGTCTGCTGTTCTGGGCCGAAAACTGGGTCAAAATAGGGTCCAAAATGGCCCCCAGCGAATTCTGCAGATTATGCAGATCACGCTCGTCACGCGATCACGTCATCCATGCGGACGTGTCATTCGCGTTTTTCCCTGCCATGCGGCCGCGTCACTTCTCGCTGGTTATCTCTTCAATTTCTCGTGTTCCTTCCATTTTTGCTAGCTTCCTTTCCAATCTCCAACTCATTCATGCCCTATAAAGCCTGAAACACTTAACACACAGATTACGGCATCGAATGGAATAAAGGAGAATTAAAATGCATAATTAAAAGTCTCTAGGAAGCAGTTTTCAATCATATAATCATTTCAGGAAGGAAATATAAATGCATGCTAAATTAATGAATAAGTGGGTAAGGATCATGATAAAACCACACAAAATTAAACACAATATAAACAATAAAATAGTGGTTTATCAGTTACCTATTAATTAACGAAAAAATTGAATGTTGATGCGATTTGTTTAATGTTTCTTTCTTATCCAAATTTTGTTTGTTTGTTTGTTTTGTTACATATATTGTTGGCATCAAGGCTTTTTCTAAGAAATGGGTTCTTATATGAAAGTTGAAATGTCCAAGAAAACTCCTATTTTTGTTGTTATTAGTTTAATTAGTTTTAATTTAGGTCTTTTGTGAAATTGTAGCAGTGCAGCACTAATGCTGTCCGTTCCTTTCTTTTATTCAGTTTTTATGTATAACTGAAATTGCTCTAAGTTATTCTTAGTAATTTATGAGTGTCAAAAATAGGTAAAAATTAATGTTGCATTCTTTTAGAATTAAATTGAATAATTAATATATAGCTCAACATAAAGTTATCATCATCGGATTATTATATTTTATTGAAATCATATTAAACAACAAGGATGGCTATATGGAATTTAGTTGTCTTAGTGTTAATTATTTGAAGTACAACTAAGAAGAGAAGAAAAATTGAAGTCTTCATGCAGACTTTCTTTTTCATTTTTTGTTGGGATAATTTAATTACTTTCATGCAATTGGATTCTAAGTTCTTGTATCTTGATGGAGATAACTATGTAGGGAATACTTTTTTCTTTTATCTTTTTCTTTTCGTCTCTTTTAGGATTAGTATTTGTTAATTGATTATTTTATTTCCTACTCTCAAATGTTCTTTACCTTCTCTTGAAATTTGTTATGGCTTTGTTGTGTACAGGATAACTTTTTCGTACTGGTAAAGACAATAGGAGTTGACTAGTTGCTGCGGCACCATTTATAACAACTTCGAATGTTCTTTACTTTTTGATAAGAGACTTTATCCGATATTACATGTAATGGATAAATTACACCTTATTTTGATTAGTGTTGTAATGGATATCTAGTTTTTAATGAAATTTTTATGATTTAGATTTATTGAATTTTTCATTCTTAGATTTATTTTGTGATTATCATCATTTTGGGATGTGATTATGCTTTTAAAAAAAATTAAATTTCAAAAAACAAAATAGGCTATGGTCACCATTTAAAAATAGGGTGACCATAGATAAGCTACGACCACGGTGAAAATAGTAACCATAGATAAGGCAATGGTCACGGCGAAAAATTGTGACCATAGATAAGGCTTTGCCACAGTTTTAAGGAAGGATGACCATAGATAAGCTATGGCCACAGTGAAAACCGTGACCATAGATAAGGCTATGGTCACGGTTTTAAGGTGGGGTGACTGATGCCAGGGCATCTTGGCCAGTTTTACTAGCCTTTTCTTTACTATTTTTAGGTAGTTTCATGTATTTTATTAGGAAATAAGCAAGTTTTGGGTGAATGTACACTTACATCTTGATTCAAGCAAACATTGTGAACTTTACATGATTTCATGAGAATAATTCATGAATTGAATACCAATTTTATATAATGCAAGATCTCATAACTTGGAACAAAGCTTTGATGCACCTTGTTTATTTGATTTCAGGACAAAGGAATCATGGAAAGATCACGTTAGTAGCCACGTTAGTATCACTAACGTGACCACTAACGTGGAAAGGGAGCAAGCTTGCAATGTTAGTGGTAAAGTTATCACCACTAACGTTGCAAAAGGCCACACATCACCACATTAAGGGCCACGTTAATGTAATTAACGTGAACTCTAATGTGGATCAAAAAGAGACGCCAACGTTAGTGACAATAACTTTGTCACTAACGTTGGACCAGGCCAATATTACCTGCGTTAGTGGCCACGTTAATGCCACTAACGTGAAGGATAACGTGGAGCAAGGGATGAAGATGCCAACGTTAGTGACACTAACTTTGTCACTAACGTTGGAGATGGCGAAGTACACCCACTTTAGTGGCCACGTTAATGCAATTAACGTGAGCACTAACGTGGAAGAGAAAGAGTTTTGTAGCGTTAGTGACAAAGTTAGTGTCACTAACGCCTTCGTGTCATGGCATGCCTACGTTAATGGTCATGTTACTTACACTAACGTGGACCATTAACGTGGGAGAAAGGGCAAGAAGGTAGCATTATTGGCAAAGTTAGCGCCAATAACGCTAGTGAAGGATGGAAAGGCTATGTTAGTGGTCACGTTAGTGCCACTAACGTTGGAGGTAACGTGTCTCAAGTAGGTTGGGATGTTAGTGACAAAGTCAGTGTCACTAACATCTTCGAACCAGAATTCACGCTTAACGTTAACACCACTAACGTCCTGACTAACTGCATACCATGCATGACTCACCCTCTTGCTGCAAGCAAAGCTGAGCCCACTGCGGACTGTAACTGCTTCAACTAAAGGTCAAAGGCCCAGATCCAAGACTTGGAGAGCTAACTAGAAGATTAGAAGAGTAGTATATATAGGAGTAGTTTTGAACTAGAAAGGAGGTTGGCATTATTGGGAGCTACACTCTGTATATTTACTCTGCAATTTCTAGTTACTTTACAATGCACTTTTCTTTTACGCGTTCCATTCCCAGAGCTATGAATAACTAAACCCCTTTCATTGGGTTAGGGAGCTCTATTGTAATTTGATGGATCAATTATAGTTTTCATTCTTCCTCCTCTTTCTTTTCTCTTGATTTTGCCAGAAAGCTTTCGGTCTTCAACCAATTGGTTAGTTATCTTGAAAAAGAAACTCTCCATAATTGGATTTCCTCTGAGCCTTGGAAGAGGAATAAGGAGATCATGCTAGAAATGCTTTCTCACATTGGATTAGGTTGGGGGTTGGATGGATATCGTGACATGTAATCCTACCAATACTTTGATTTATGAAGGTGTGTGGTATAATTAGTGACCAAACTTCATCTCTTCTCATGAGCAATTAAATCAAGGAATTGGGAAATTGTTCAAGCTTAGAGAGATTGGATTGTCAAGGAATTGGGATCCAATCACCTAAGATTGCCAAGGAGATCAATGAATGCATTGATTGAGGAAGAGATGAAGATGAACTTGATCCGGAGAATGCAACATCTCCTAAGCCCAATGAATTTCCTATCTCTGATCTTACCCATTCTCTTTAATTTCTGTTATTTACTTTCATGCTCATATCCCCAATCCCCCATTTAAGATTCTGTAAATTTATATTCCATGTCATTTATCTTTCCCGCCTTTAATTTTCCGCAATTCTCACTCAATTTGGCTTAGCTTGACTAGAACACTCCTCTAATTAAAGTTGCTCGACCAATCAATTCCTGTGAGATTTGATGCACAAAAACTTATCTCTCAACAAATTTTCCTTCGGCAAGTATACCGAATTGTCGTCAAGTAAACACTCACAATAGAGTGAGGTCGAATCCCACAGGGATTGATTGGTCAAGCAACTTTAATTGGAGGAATGTTCTAGTTGAGCTAAGCAGAAATTGAGTTGATAATTGCAGAAAATTAAATGGCGGGAAAGCAAATGACAGAAAATGTAAATACTGGAAATAAATGGCAGAATGTAAATTGCAGAATCTTAAATGGGGATTTGGGGAGATGAATATAAAAATAAATGGCAGAAGGTAAAGAGAATGGGTAAGATCAGAAATGGGGGATTCATTGGGCTTAGAAGATGTTGCATTCTGTGGATCAAGTTCATTCTCATCTCTTCCTCAATCAATGCATTCATTGATCTCCTTGGCAATCTTAAGTGATTGGATCCCAATTCCTTGGCAACCCAATCTCTCTAAGCTTGAACAATTGCCCAATTCCTTGTTTTAATTGCTCATGGGGAGAGATGAAGTATGGTCATTGATTATACCACATGTATTTCCAAATCAAAGTGTTAGTAGGATTATATCTCACTATATCCATCCAAACTCCAATTTGGTCCAACATGAGAAAGCAATTCTAGCATGATCTTCTCATTCCTTTTTCAAGGCTCGGAGGAGATCCAATTATGGAGAGTTTCTTTTCCAAGACAACTAATCAATTGATTTAAGATCGAAAGCTTTCTAGTAAATCAAGAGAAAAGAAAGAGGAAGAAGAATGAAAACTATAATTGATCCATCAAATTACAACAGAGCTCCCTAACCCAATAAAAAGAGGTTTAGTTGTTCATAGCTCTGAAAATAGAAGATGATAGAGAAGAGTGCATTTTGAAAGTAAACTCGAATTTGCAGGAAAAGTAAATATACAGAATGTAGTTCCCAATAATGCCAAGCCTTTTTTTTAGTTCAAAACTACTTCCTATATATACTACTCTTCTGATCTTCTAGTTAGCTCTTCAAGTCTTGGATATGGGCCCTTGATCTTTAGTTGAAACAGTTACAGTCTTCAGTGGGCTCAGCTTTGCTTGCAGAAAGAATGTGAGTCAGGCATGGTAGGACGTTAGTTAGGACGTTAGTGGCATTAATGTTCGGTGTAAACTTGGGTTCGAAAGCGTTAGTGACAATAACTTTGTCACTAACGTTTCAAACCAATTGATCCACGTTAACTTCAACGTTAGTGGTAGTAACGGGACCACTAACGTAGCCTCTTAGCCCTTCGCAAACGTTATTGGCACTCACTTTTACCAATAACGCTGCTCTTTGTCCCTCTTTCCCACGTTAATGATCCACGTTAGTGTAACTAACGTGGCCCTTAACGTGGGCATGCCAAAGCTCGAGGGAGTTAGTGACACTTACCTTTGTCACTAACGGTTCAAAACGCCTCTTCTTCCCATGTTAGTGCTTTATGTTAATGGGATTAACGTGACCACTAACGTGGGTGTGCTTGACATCTCCAACGTTAGTGACAAAGGTAAGTGTCACTAACTTTGGGCTATCTCTTCTTATTCCACGTTAGAGTTCACGTTAATTGGATTAACGTGACTCTTAACGTGGCTATGTATGGCCCTTTGGAACGTTAGTGGTGTTTGCTTTTACCACTAATGTTGGAGCTTTCCTTTCCTTCCACGTTAGTTTCCACGTTAATGTAACTAACGTGGCAACTAACGTGGGTTATGATGGCTTTCGAAGGCGTTATTGATGATAACTTTTTCACTAACGCTGCAAGCTTGCTCCCATTCCACGTTAGTGGTCACGTTAGTGAGACTAACGTGGCGGCTAACGTGGCTCTTCTTTGCTTTCTTTGTCCTGAAATCAAACAAACAGGGTGCATCAAAGCTCTGTTCCAAGTCATGAGATCATGCATCATCCATTTTATCTTTCAATTCATGCATAATTCTCATGAAATCATGTAAAGTTCACAATGTTTGCTTGAATCAAGATGTAAGTGTATTTTACCCAAAACGTGCTTATTTACTAATAAAATGTATGAAATTACCCTAAAACAATAAAGAAAAGGTCAGTGAAACTGGCCAAGATGCCCTGGCATTACAACACCAAACATAGAGCTTGCTTGTCCCTAAGCAAGTACTTAAGCATAAGAATGATGAATGAAAGACCAAGAGAAACAAGTCCTTATTATAGAAGTCAAGTTCTTGGTTTATGGGGTTTCATGCATAGCAACTTAGGTTCATTCCTTTACTGGTTTTCAGGTCCTTATCATGCTCTTGAATACTCACTCGATTGCATCCTATGAGATCCTTATTCATTGATCCCCCCTTTCCTTTCAGGGTTTATTGCATTCTTTTAGGCTAAGTGTTTTGTGAGGGGGCGACTCTTTAAGATAAGCTTTCAGCCAACACTCCCGAACCAGTTGGTTAAAGGTGCTAGGTGTTGAGACACCCCTAAGGACCTACTCCCTCAAGTCTCTCTCCCCCATACATGCACACCACAGGCATATGGTTTGTTATTTTCTTTTCTTGAGGCCTTGGTGTCCAGCACCTCTTTGGGTTACTAAGTGTTTTGTAGCAAGGTTGCTCTTGATAGTGGATTTTTAGCTGATAATCTCGGGTTAGTTAACCCAAGTTACCAAGTGATAAAGCACTCCTGAGAACTTATTCATCCGAGCAGATCCTTTGCACACGAACACCGCAGACACATGCCTCAAGATTCAAACCCTTGGTGCCTAGCCTTATTTCTTATTATTTTTCTTTCTTTTTTTCAAACTCTCACTGTTCTTTTCCTTTTTCTTATTAGGATCTTGTTATTTAGCTAGTCTCATAGAATGTGCTTCAAGCATATGATTCAGAACATTTAGTTGCCTGTATACCTTGTTGGTGAACCAACTTAGCTAATCAATTACCACACCACAAACATTGAGAACTTGCTTCACAAGATGAACCCCACACTAGTTTTTCATAGCATTTTCTTTTATTTAGCTTAAAGGAGAAGCATACATTTTAGTAGGGTGAAAATGAAAGCCGAGAACTCAGACCAGCACACATAGACCTAAGCAATGAAATCTTAAAGATAGAATTGAAAATTCCTAAGCTACTATGGAAGCATGTTCTATTTCATACATGATTTTCCTTATTTAAACTTGAAAAAGATAGAATGAAGAAGGAACTCCACCACCTTTTACTTCTGGGGATGCTCATGTGCATTTGTTTCCTTTGTCTTTGGATCCTTCTTGATTGCTCGAATCCCCATTTCCTGTGCGCTTCCCGATCAATTTTTTCCAGAAGCCAGCATCTTCCATCTTCTTCTTCAATGCTTCCTTCTATTGTTTCACCTTTCCCTCCTCTTGTTCTGTTAGGTCTTTGTGAATTGTATCATTCCTTGGGATGGCAGAGTGCAAATTATGCATATGTCCAGCCACATAAGTCAACTTGGCCTGAGTGTTTATGTTGAATTCTTCCCTGTGTAGTTGCCGTCCTTCATTAAGCACGTTGAACTCGTTGAATGCTTTCATCTGAGCTAACTGCGTTGGTTGAGTTCTTGATGGCGTTTATCTTGACGCTCTTGCCTTTCAGTTACTTGATTGATGGCTTGGGTGAACTGGGAGTAGTGTCTTGTTGCTGCTCTATTTGTTGTTTCTGCCACTCTGGTGCACAAAATTGTGATCATCAACAATGGTGCCAAAAACTTGGTGCTCTCAAACGTGAATCACACTTTGTCACAACTTCGCACAACTAACCAGCAAGTGCACTGGGTCGTCCAAGTAATACCTTACGTGAGTAAGGGTCGATCCCACGGAGATTGTTGGTATGAAGCAAGCTATGGTCATCTTGTAAATCTCAGTTAGGCGGATTCAAATGGTTATAATGGTTTTTGAATATAAAGATAAATAAAGCATAAAATAGAGATATAGATACTTATGTAATTCATTGGTGGGAATTTCAGATAAGCGCATGGAGATACTGTGTTCCTTCTGAATCTCTGCTTTTCTACTGCTTCCATCCAATCATTCTTACTCCCTTCCATGGCAAGCTGTTTGTTAGGTTTCACCGTTGTCAATGGTTACCTCCCGTCCTCTCAGTAAAAATGTCCAAATGCTCTGTCACAGCACGGCTAATCATCTGTCGATTCTCGATCATGTCGGAACAGAATCCAGTGATTCTTTTGCATTTGTCACTACGCCTAACACTCGCGAGTTTAAAGCTCGTCACAGTCATCCCATCTCAGATCCTACTCAGAATACCACAGACAAGGTTTAGACTTTCCGGATCTTAGGAATGGTTGCCAATAATTCTAGCTTATACCACAAAGACTCCGATCTTGCGGAATGAAGGCTAAGAGATACGCGCTCGATCTAAGGTAGAACGGGAGTGGTTGTCAGGTACGCGTTCATAGATGAGAATGATGATGAGTGTCACGAATCATCACATTCATCATGTTGAAGTGCAGCGGATATCTTAGAATAAGAATAAGCTGAGTTGAATAGAAGAATAATAGTAATTGCATTAATACTCAAGGTACAGCAGAGCTCCACACCTTAATCTATGGTGTGTAGAAACTCCACCGTTGAAAATAAATAAGTGATGGTCTAGGCATGGCCGAATGGCCAGCCCCCATGAAGGTCTAAAATCGCATACATTGATTAAAGATCCATCAAAAGTCTTCGAATACAATAGTAAAAAGTTCTTTTTATACTAAACTAGTTACTAGGGTTTACAGAAATAAGTCTAAGTGCAGAAATCCACTTCCAGGGCCCACTTTGGTGTGTTCTTGGGATGAGCTTAAGCTTTACACGTGCAGAGGCTTCTCTTGGGGTTAAACTCCAAGTTGTAACGTGTTTTTGGCGTTTTACTCCAGAATACAGCATGGAACTGGCGTTGAACGCCATTTTGCGTCATCTAAACTCGATTAAAGTATGAACTATTATATATTGCTGGAAATCCCTAGATGTCTCATTTCTAACGCAGTTGAGAGCGCGCCATTTGGAGTTCTGTAACTCCAGAAAATCCATTTCGACTGCAAGGAGGTCAGAATCCAACAGCATCAGCAGTCCTTTTTCAGCCTGAATAAGATTTTTGCTCAGGTCCCTCAATTTTAGCCAAAAAATACCTGAAATTACAGAAAAATATACAAACTCATAGTAAAGTCCAGAAATGTAAATTTTGAATAAAAACTAATGAAAACAACCCTAAAAGTAGCTAGATCCTACTAAAAACTACCTAAAAACAATGCCAAAAAGCGTATAAATTATCCGCTCATCACAACACCAAACTTAAATTGTTGCTTGTACCCAAGCAACTGAAAATCAAATAGGATAAAAAGAAGAGAATATACTATAAATCCCAAAATATCAGTGAATATTAGTTCTAGCTAGATGAGCGGGACTTGTAGCTTTTTGCTTCTGAACAGTTTTGGCATCTCACTTTATCCTTTGAAATTTAGAATGATTGGCATCCATAGGAACTCAGAGTTCAGATAGTGTTATTGATTCTCCTAGTTAAGTATGTTGATTCTTGAACACAGCTACTTTTATGAGTCTTGGCCGTGGCCATAAGCACTTTATTTTCCAGTATTACCACCGGATACATAAATGCCACAGACACATGACTGGGTGAACCTTTTCAGATTGTGACTCAGCTTTGCTAGAGTCCCCAGTTAGAGGTGTCCAGAGCTCTTAAGCACACTCTTTTTGTCCAGAGCTCTTAAGCACACTTTTTTTGCTTTGGATCACGTCTTTAACCACTCAGTCTCAAGTTTTTTACTTGGACCTGCATGCCACAAGCACATGGTTAGGGACAGCTTGATTTGGCCGCTTAGGCCTGGATTTATTTCCTTGGGCCCTCTTATCCATTGATGATCAAAGCTTTGGATCCTCTTTACCCTTGCCTTTTGGTTTTAAGGGCTATTGGCTTTTTCTGCTTGCTTTTTCTCTCTTTTTTTTCTTTGCCATTTTTTTCACTGCTTTTTCTTGCTTCAAGAATCAATTTCATGATTTTTCAGATTATCAATAACATTTCTCTTTGTTCCTCATTCTTTCAAGAGCCAACAATTTTAACACTCATAAACAACAATATCAAAAGACATATGCACTGTTCAATCATTC
>NC_029772.3:46246901-46254561 GCF_000817695.3 Arachis duranensis | reverse complement strand
TACTCAAAATATAGACAAACATATAGCATAAAATCGAAAAATAGAAAAATAAGAGCAAGGAGATTAAGGAATGAGTCCACCTTAGTGAGGGTAGCGTCTTCCTCTTGAAGAACCAAAGGTGCTCTTGAGCTCCTCTATGTCCCTTCCTTGCCTCTGTTGCTTGATCCTTAGTGATTTTGGTGCTCCTATCCTTAGTTGCTCCCAATAATCGTATGGAGGAAAATGTATCCCCTGAGGTATCTCAGGGATTTCTTGATGAGAGAATTCCTCATGCTCTTGTTGAGGTCCATCAGTGGGCTCTCTTGATGTGCAGTCAAATACTCTACTACTGAGCTATGGACCCTTGAGATGAATCTTTCCATCTCCCATGACTCAGAGGTGGAAGCAATTGCCTTCCCTTTCCTCTTTCTTGAGGTTTCTCTGGCCTTAGGTGCCATCAATGGTTATGCAAAAACAAAAAAAGGCTATGCTTTTACCACACCAAACTTAGAATATTGCTCTCCCTCAAGCAAAAAAAGAAAGAAGGGAGTAGAAGGAGAAGTGAAGGAGATGGAGGTGTGTGAATGGGTGGGTTTGGGAAGGGAATGGTTTGAATTTGAATGGTGAGGTAGGTGGGGATTGATGACAAGTCATCATATACCCATTTTTCAAGCTAATTTCACTTGTTTCACTAGTTTTTATGCACTTTCTTGCAATATAAGTAAGCAATTTAGAGTGGAATTGCATGTTTTATTTGAATCAAACAACCACCCTTTAATTGATACTAAATCATGAGGTTTAAGCTAAATTTAATTGATTTTTAATTGATTTATAAACTTTGTGAATTTGGTGATACTTTGATTGGTTGTTTTGATTATTTGTAGGTGAAGAAAAGAAGAAAAGAAGAAAGTGTGGCTTAAGAAGTGTGGCCCAAGGAAGAAAATAATGTGGCAAAATGAAGAAGGGACGCCACACTGCTCTCTACAAGAGCACACTGCTCTCCAAGGGAGCACAACAAGGAACCAAGCATGCAAGGCTTCACTGCCCTGCCCACCTTGAGAGCGGAGCACAATTCTAAGCCAAGAGACAAGGAAGAGCAAAAACATTGCTCTGCCCTCCTTGGAGAGCATTATCGGGCTCTCACCAAAATAAATGAAAGGAAATTGTTCTCCAAGTGCCACCCATGGGTTTCGAACCCAAGCACATGAAGGGAAGGAAGTAGCGCTCAAATGAAAGAAAATGGCTTGTTTTCAACCACCAAGGATCGAACACAACACCTTGAGGAAGCAAGGAACTAGGCGCTACTTTGGTGCCAAGGAAACCAAAAAAAAAGGCAACAATTCCCTCCACCAAGTTTCGAACCAAGGACCCCTTGGAAGCCTCATTGCGCTACCCACAAGGAGAGCAGAGCAACACTCCTTGGTGCATGGCACACACACGCGCATCATGGCACGGCCAGGGGGATTTGAGCGCGCACATTGACTCGGCCAGCACGGACATGGAGCGCGCAAGACCCACACAAGCCACTGCTCCGCTATCCACAAGAGCAGGGCAATCTCCTGATGCCTCTCCAAGCCTTGGCGCAACATGGATCCCCACACAAAGCGTCACTGCTCTGCTCTCCGCAAGAGCAGAGCAGCCTCCTGGGAGAAACATAGGCTGAAATTCACTTAAAAATCTAATTTAATTCAATTCTTCACCCATCTTTCAAGCCCACTCAAAATTCTTATATCCAAAATAGAAAGTGTATAAATAGGTGTTAGTTAGAATTAGAAGAGAGCTTATTTTCATTTTTAATTTTCATCCTTAGTCAACTTGAGAGCTCACTTTCCATTTTTCTGCTTTAGAACTTCTGATCTTCAATTTTTATTTTCGAACTGCAATTAGCTTGAGAATTGGAGGAGAGAATTCACTTCTTCTTCCTCTGATCTTTTTGTTTTCTTTACTGGGTTTTGTTTGAGTCTTGAGTGTGAAGAATTGAGGAATTTCTGTCTCAATCTCCATTTAAGATCTATTTGATTTTCCTACTGCATAATTGAGTTAAATTCCATTCCTTTACTGCTGCAATCTTTAATTTCTCTTAAATTGCTTGTGAACTTGGATCTAGGAAGGCAATTGAGATCTAGACTTGCTATCTAGTCTCTGGAGTCCTGAGATCTGATTTTCTTTTTGGTTCTTCTACTGAACCACTGCTGCAATCAAATTTTCATTTTCTGTTTGAGCTCTAGTTAATTTTAGTTCACCTTTTGCTTTGTTAATTGCTGCAATTTACTTCTCTTACTTAAATTTTGAATTCCCAGTCCCTCAATCCCTTTTTCATTCAAGAAATTTATATTTCTTGCACTTTAAGTTACCACAATTTACATTTCTTGCACTTTAAGCTTCAGTCATTTAATTTCTTGTTCTTTAAGATTCAGTACCTTTACTTTCAATTCTCTTTAATTTCTGCAAATCATCCATCTCCCTTTACATTTCCTGCAATTTACCTTCTGTCTGCTACAAATCACTCAACCAATATGTGATTCGCTTGACTAAATCAACCACTAAACAAAAATTGCTCAATCCTTCAATCCCTGTGGGATCGACCTCATTCATGTGAGTTATTATTACTTGATGCGACCCGGTACACTTGCCGGTGAGTTTTATGTTGGATCGTTTTCCACACATCAAGTTTTTGGTGCCGTTGCCGGGGATTGAAATAGATTGACAATGATTAAGTGAAGTGGAGATCTAGATTAAGCAATTTTTTTTCTTTTGTTCTCAACTAACATATTAACTGTTTGACTATTCGCCTAAGCTAACCAAAACTTCATTCTAGCAATAGATTGAAGTTTCACTGGTCTTCTGGTTCTGTGTGTTTATTGTGGTGTGTTTGTATGTTAGGTACAAGGAGAGCTACTCCTATTTTCTCTGAAATTGACCAAAGAACTCTTCGAAGATTGAGAAGAGAAGCTAGAGGGAAGGCTATTGTTGGAGAAGAGGAGTTAGAAGAAGAAGAAGAATTCCAAGAGATGGAAGGAGATCCATCTAATCCCAATCATCCAAAAGGAGGGGCCAACAATAACCCACAACAGAGGAGAGTACTGGCCTCCTATACATTTGGAAATGCTAGACATTGTGGGAGTAGCATTCTTACCCCTAATGTCAATGCAAATAACTTTGAACTGAAGCCACAACTCATCACATTAGTCCAAAACAATTGCTCTTTTGGAGGAGGACCATTGGAGGACCCGAACCAACATCTATCCACTTTCTTGAGGATCTGTGACACAGTTAAAAGCAACGGAGTGCACCCTGACATATACAAGCTGCTGTTATTCCCATTATCTCTTAGGGACAAAGCCACTCAATGGCTAGAAACATTTCCAAAGGAGAGCATCAACGCTTGGGATGATTTGGTGAGCAAGTTTCTTGCCAAATTTTATCCCCCTCAAAGGATCATAAGATTGAAGACTGAGGTGCAGACATTCACTCAAATGGATGCTGAAAATCTATATGAGGCATGGGAAAGATATAAGACTCTACTGAGGAAATGTCCACCAGAGATGTTCACTGAGTGGGATAAGCTGCAAAACTTCTATGAAGGACTCACTCTAAAGGCTCAAGAGGCACTTGATCATTCAGCTGGAGGATCATTGCAATTGATGAAAACTGCAGAGGAATCTCAAAACCTCATTGATATGGTGGCCAACAACCACTACTTCTTTGCTCACCAAAGGCAACGCCAACCATCACAGAGGAAGGGAGTGCTAGAATTGGAAGGAGTGGATACAATTTTGGCTCAACACAAAGTGATGCAGTAGCAGATTCAGCAACAATTTGAGCAAATGGACAAGAGAATTGATAGCCTACAGGTTGCACCAGTGAGTGCCATAAGCCAACCATCAACTCTTTGGGGGCAGAATGAAGAGAACCAAGAAGAACAGCAACAAGAGCAAGTGCACTATATGCACAACCAAAATACTGGATCAAATGAGGTGTATGGTGACACCTACAATCCATCTTGGAAGAACCACCCAAACCTTAGTTGGGGAGATAACCACAACCAAAACCAACAACCATGGCAAAGGAACTCAGCTCAAAACACTCCAAGAAACAACCAAAATCACAACCAGCAGCCAACTAACCAAAATCCTTATAGAAAACCTCAAAATAATTACCCCAACTCCAACCATTACCCATCCAATAATCAACCCACTAACCAAAACACTTACCATCATCCATCAACACCCCAAAACCAACCAATCTTACAAGACTCTAAGAGGATTACTAATTTGGAGATGCTCATGGAGAAGATGATGAAGAGCCGAGAAATGACAACAAAGAACCAGGAAGCTTCCATGAAGAGCCTAGAGAGGCAGATTGGATAAATCTCCAAGCAAATTTCTATTGAGAGACCTTCAAGCTCACTACTAAGTGACACCATTCCTAATCCAAAAGAAGAGTGCAAAGCTGTGCAACTACGGAGTGGAAAGACATTGGTGGACAGTAACAAAGGGGCAACCAAGAAGTTTATGGAGAGTGACAAAGAACCAACAGAGAAAGAGGGAGCTAGCAACAAGGACATAACAAGCAAGAATGTCCCAGAAAAGCTCACTGAGAGAACAACCAACCACAAAATTTGAAGAAGGAAAAGTAGATCATGGAAGAACCAAATCCAAGACAGCAGCAAGTGGAGAAGAGCCTCACACCTCCACTACCTTATCCACAAAGATTCCACAAAGAAGCAAAGGATCAACATTTCCATAAATTCTTTGAGACTTTCAAGAAGCTAGAGATCAACATTCCCTTGGCTGAGGCATTGGAGCAAATGCCTTTGTATGCCAATTTCTTAAAGGAGCTTATCAACAAGAAAAGAAGTTGGCTGGAGAAGGAGACTGTGCTACTCACTGAAGAATGTAGCGCTGTGCTTCAAAAAGGAATCCCACCAAAGCTTAAAGATCCAGGGAGTTTTGTAGTTTCATGCACCATAGGCAAAATAACCTTAGACAAAGCTCTCTGTGATCTTGGAGCTAGTATCAACTTAATGCCCCTGTCCATGATGAGGAAGCTTGCTATAGAAGAACTCAAACCCCACTAGGATGTCACTAGTCATGGCTGATAGATCAATCAAGACACCTAATAGAATTGTGGAGAATCTGTTAGTGAAGGTTGGGGAGTTTATCTTCCTTGTAGATTTTGTGATCTTGGACACCGAAGAGGAAGGAAATAATTCAATCATCTTGGGAAGACCATTTCTAGCAACTGCAAGAGCTATTATCGATGTGGAAAAGGGAGAGATGATCTTCAGAGTACACAATGAGCAAATGGTCATAAATGTTTTCAAGTCAATGCAACACCCTCCTGAGCAAGAGAATTACCTGAGAGTGGACATGATAGAAAGCCTGGTGGAAGAAATGTTAGACATGAATCATCATGAGCAAGAAGAGGAAAGTAACCAAGAGACAATAGAGGAACAAGCAGCTGAGATCTCTATTGACAAAGAGGTGAAACCAAGCAAGAATGAAGAAGTGCAAAAACAAGAACTGAAGCCATTACCCACCCATCTCAAATATGCATTCCTTGGCACATCAGAGAGTTTCCCAGTGATCATCAATTCATCCCTGACAAAAAAAGAAGAAGGAGAACTTCTTGATGTACTCAAAGCTCACAAGGATGCTTTAGGATGGACCATTGACGACCTGAAAGGCATCAGCCCTGCAGTGTGTATGCATAAAATCCTCTTGGAGGACAATTCCAGACCAGTGGTTCAACCTCAGAGAAGGCTAAATCCCACAATGAAGGAAGTTGTCCAAAAGGAAGTAATGAAGTTGTGGAATGCATGGATAATCTATCCTATCTCTGATAGCTCATGGATAAGCCCAGTTCAAGTGGTACCAAAGAAGGGTGGGATGACAGTCATTGTTAATGAGAAGAATGAACTCATTCCCACAAGAACTGTGACAGGATGGAGGATGTGTATTGACTATAGGAGGCTGAATGATGCCACGCGCAAAGATCATTTCCCACTTCCCTTCGTTGACTAGATGCTTGAAAGATTGGCCGGCCATGCTTACTATTGCTTCCTGGATGGCTATTCTGGGTATAATCAGATAGTGGTAGATCCAAAGGACCAAGAAAAGACTTCATTCACATGTCCATTTGGAGTTTTCGCCTTTTTCAGATATGGTCGAAAAGTTTTTAGAAGTTTTCATAGATGACTTTTCTGTTTTTGGTGACAATTTCAATGCTTGCCTGAAACATCTAACTCTTGTCTTGAAACGGTGCTAAGAAACCAACTTGGTTTTGAACTGGGAAAAGTGCCACTTCATGGTGCCTAAAGGGATTGTTCTTGGTCACAAAGTTTCAAGAAAAGGGATAGAGGTTGACAAGGCAAAGGTGGAAATCATAAAGAAGCTCCCTCTACCAACCAATGTGAAATCTATTAGAAGTTTCTTGGGGCATGCAGGATTTATAGAAGGTTTATCAAGGATTTTTCTAAAATAGCTAAACCTTTGAGCAATCTGTTAATGATTGATAATCCTTTTGTTTTTTATGAAAACTGCCAGCATGCCTTTGAAACTTTAAAAAACAGACTCACAACAGCACCAATCATCACACCCCTGGATTGGGAACTACCTTTTGAACTCATGTGTGATGCAAGTGACATTGCAATTGGTGCTATGCTTAGACAAAAGAAGGGAAACTTGCATCATGTCATATATTATGCAAGTAAGGTGTTGAATGAGGCTCAAAAAAATTACACCACAACAGAGAAGGAATTATTAGCTGTGGTTTATGCATTTGATAAGTTTAGATCATACTTGATAGGATCCAAAATTGTGGTTTATACTGACCATGCTGCCCTTAAGTATTTGATGTCAAAGCAGGATGCTAAACCAAGACTTATCAGGTGGATATTGCTCCTACAAGAGTTTGACATTGAAATAAAGGACAGGAAGGGCACTGAAAACCAAGTTGCTGATCATTTGTCGAGGCTACCACAAGAAACAATTCAAAAAGCCTCCGAGCCTGTGAATGAAAGCTTTCCAGATGAACATCTTTTGCAGATCCAACAAGCACCTTGGTTTGCTGACATAGCAAACTACAAAGTGGGGAGGAAGATACCTCAAGAATTCTCTAAGCAATAAGTAAAGAAGTTAATCAATGAAGCAAGGAAGTTCTTGTGGGATGAACCCTTCCTGTTCAAGAGATGCTCTGATGGAGTGATTAGGAGGTGTATCCCTGAGAGTGAAATAAGGGATATATTGTGGCATTGCCATGGCTCAGCTTATGGTGGACACTTTGGCCCAGAAAGAACAGTTGCAAAGATATTGCAGAGTGGCTTCTATTGGCCAACTATCTTCAAAGATGCCAGATAGTTTGTTCACCAATGTAATGAATACCAGAGAGCAGGAGGATTGACAAGAAGGAATGAGATGCCTCAGAATTTCATTTTGGAATTAGAATTATTTGATCTATGGGGCATTGATTTCATGGGACCCTTTCCCCCTTCCTATTCTTTTAGATATATCCTGGTAGCAGTGAAGTATGTCTCAAAGTGGGTGGAAGCCATAGCCACAACCACCTGTGATGCACAAATTATCCTCCAATTTCTCAAGAAGCACATTTTCACTAGATATGGAGTGCCCAAGGGTCTTATTAGTGATGGTGGTGGTCATTTTTGTAACAAACAAATGGA
>NC_029772.3:46236038-46246765 GCF_000817695.3 Arachis duranensis | reverse complement strand
CTAGAGAAGACAGTAGGAAGCACAAGAAAGGATTGGGCTAGGAAGTTGGAAGATTCACTCTGGGCATACAGGACAGCTTTCAAAACTCCCATTAGAAAGTCCCCCTTTCAGCTATTATATGGCAAATCTTGTCACCTCCCTGTAGAGCTTGAACACAAAGCTTTTTGGGCTATTAAACTCCTAAATCTTGACTATGAAGCAGCAGGGGAGAAAAGGTTGTTGCAACTAAATGAGATGGATGAATTTAGGCTAGAAGCATATGAAAATGCCAAGATATACAAGGAAAAAGCCAAGAGGTGGCATGACAGGAAGATCTTGAAGAAAGAATTCAAACCTAGACAGTAAGTACTCTTGTACAACTCACGACTCAAGATTTTCCCTAGCAAGCTTAAATCTAAGTGGACTGGTCCATTTTTGGCAACCAAGGTTTTTTCTTATGGAAGTATTGAATTGCTAGACGAAGCAACAAAGAGTCAATTCACAGCAAATGGTCACAGAGCAAAGCTGTACCTAGGAGGACAATGGGACAAGGAAAAAGATGTTCAGAGCCTACAGCCTTCTTGAATCAAAAATGAAGGATGTCAAGCTAATGACAATAAAGAAGCACTTGTTGGGAGGCAACCCAACTTGAGATAGTTTTCTTTTCATAGCTTTTTCAATAAAAATATTGAATAATTAGTATGCATTGCAAGGAGCTAAGTTTGGTGTTGCACACCAAAACAATTTAAGGGAGAATGAAGGATTCTAAGTTTGGTGTTCCACCAAAATCTCATTTAAAAGAACATTCTCACTTCCTGCACAATGCTAGCTCCAAGCAATCAGACAAATTATTCAACTATTTAACTGCTTTTTAGCTTTAATTCAATAACCTTTAGCAAGGACACAAGGTTTCACATATGGTTAACTTGTTGCATCTAAGGCAGTGGTAAGGAATTAAGTTTGGTGTCCCCACACCAAAATAAATCCAAAAGACATGCTCAACTCATGCATACTAACCATTCACTTAAGGGCTTGAGATGCAAGCAACTTTTGAGAATTATGCAGAAAACTAGCCAACATTTGAAGACAATTTGCATTATGACTCAAAAGGGAGGCAACAGGAGGAAGAATGAAAAGCTGCAACTTAAAAGGTTATATTTACACTTGATCCTTGTTGTTGTGAAAAGTTTTAATTCAGGAATTCTTGAATGTCTTGCTAAAGTGTTCATCTAGTTGCAAGTGAAATTGTTTGATTAAGTATGCTGATCTGCATAATGCTTGTCATTCATCACTTAGCTTTAAATTTTGTTTTGTTTCCCATATGCTTGAATAAAAGAGAAATGTTTGAATTAGAAAGTAAATATCCAATGTGCATAAGTTAGAATGGACGTTAGTGGTGGTATGTGTTTGATTCAATTGTTAGCTCATGAAATAATTACTGCATAATGTCATTTTCATTGAAGTGTGAGCTAGCTTGCTGTCATAAAGGTTCCTATCAATAAAGAAAAAAAATCCCTTGAGAACAAAATAAAACATAAAGAAAAGGAAGAAGAAAAAGCCAATGTGGCAAGAAAAACAAAGAATAAGGCTAGGCACCAATAGCTTGGACCCTAGGACACATGCCTGTGGTGTTCTTGTACTAGGATATGCTTGGATAAGTAAATTCTAAGGGGTATTTCAAAACCTGGCCACTTAGATCAACTGATTTGGGATGGCCAAAGGCTGCTGCAACATTTGACACCAAGCCTTCAAAGAATAATAAGCTTGTTAAGCAAAATAAGAAAAGAAAAGTTATCCAGGGAGCAAGTAAAAAGTAAACCTTACAACAGCAAGCTTAGTAAGCCTTTGAGGAAAAGTGTATATTATGTAACAGCAAACAATAACTAAGTTATCATTGTTTGCATAAAAACTCCATGAACCAAGTTCTACTATATGCCTAATAAGGATATGTATGCTTTTCTTTTTCATTTCATTTTCTCTTAATTTTGATGCTTGCTTAGGGAAAAGCAAGATTTAAGTTTGGTGTTGTGATGACAAGTCATCATATACCCATTTTTCAAGCTAATTTCACTTGTTTCACTAGTTTTTATGCACTTTCTTGCACTATAAGTAAGCAATTTAGAGTGGAATTGCATGTTTTATTTGAATCAAACAACCACCCTTTAATTGATACTAAATCATGAGATTTAAGCTAAATTTAATTGATTTTTAATTGATTTATAAACTTTGTGAATTTGGTGATACTTTGATTGGTTCTCTTGATTATTTGTAGGTGAAAAAAAGAAAAAAAGAAGAAAGTGTGGCTTAAGAAGTGTGGCCCAAGGAAGAAAATAGTGTGGCTAAATGAAGGAGGGAAGCCACACTGCTCTCTACAAGAGCACACTGCTCTCCAAGGGAGCACAACAAGGAACCAAGCATGCAAGGCTTCACTGCCCTGCCCACCTTGAGAGCGGAGCACAATTCTAAGCCAAGAGACAAGGAGGAGCAAAAACATTACTCTACCCTCCTTGGAGAGCATTATCGGGCTCTCACCAAAATAAATCAAAGGAAATTGTTCTCCAAGTGCCACCCATGGGTTTCGAACCCAAGCACATGAAGGGAAGGAAAAATGGCTTGTTTTCAACCACCAAGGATCGAACACAACACCTTGAGGAAGCAAGGAACTAAGCACTACCTTGGTGCCAAGGAAACCAAGAAAAAAAGGCAACAATTCCCTCCACCAAGTTTCGAACCAAGGACCCCTTGGAAGCCTCATTGCGCTGCCCACAAGGAGAGCAGCGAAACACTCCTTGGTGCATGGCACACACACGCGCATCATGGCACGGCCAGGGGGATTTGAGCGCGCTCATTGACTCGGCAAGCACGGACTTGGAGTGCGCAAGACCCACAAAAGCCACTGCTCCGCTCTCCACAAGAGCAGGGCAATCTCCTGATGCGTCTCCAAGCCTTGGCGCAACATGGATCCCCACACAAAGCTTCACTGCTCTGCTCTCCGCAAGAGCAGAGCAGCCTCCTGGGAGCAACATGGGCTGAAATTCACTTAAAAATCCAATTTAATTCAATTCTTCACCCATCTTTCAAGCCCACTCAAAATTCTTAGATCCAAAATAGAAAGTGTATAAATAGGTGTTAGTTAGAATTAGAAGAAAGCTTATTTTCATTTTTAATTTTCATCCTTAGTCAACTTGAGAGCTCACTTTCCATTTTTCTGCTTTCAGAACTTCTGATCTTCAATTTTTATTTTCAGACTGCAATTAGCTTGAGAATTGGAAAAGAGAATTCACTTCTTCTTCCTCTGATCTTTTTGTTTTCTTTACTGGGTTTTGTTTGAGTCTTGAGTGTGAAGAATTGAGGAACTTCTGTCTCAATCTCCATTTAAGATCTCTTTGATTTTCCTACTGCATAATTGAGTTAAATTCCATTTTCTGTTTGAGCTCTAGTTAATCTCAGTTCACCTTTTGCTTTGTTAATTACTGCAATTTACTTCTCATGCTTAAATTCTGAATTCCCAGTCCCTCAATCCCTTTTTCATTCAAGCAATTTATATTTCTTGCACTTTAAGTTACCGCAATTTACATTTCTTGCACTTTAAGTTTCAGTCATTTAATTTCTTGTTCTTTAAGATTCAGTACCTTTACTTTCAATTCTCTTTAATTTCTACAAATCATCCCTCTCCCTTTATATTTCCTGCAATTTACCTTCTGTTTGCTACAAATCACTCAACCAATACTTGATTCGCTTGACTAAATCAACCACTAAACTAAAATTGATCAATCCTTCAATCCCTGTGGGATCGACCTCACTCATGTGAGTTATTATTACTTGATGCGACCCGGTACACTTGCCAGTGAGTTTTGTGTTGGATCGTTTTCCACACATCAAGGATCCTGTGGGGTCTACAGATCCTGAGGTGTCAAGGATTTCTCATCCCTGCACCATTTAGGCGTGTAGAACGCCCACTTAGTGTAATCTTGGTGTTTAACGCCAGCCTGCTGCTTGTTTCTAGCGTTAAACGGCCAAATGTAGCTTGTTTTTGGCGTTTAACACCAGCCTGATGCTTGTTTCTGGCGTTTAAACATCAGACAGCTCTTCCTCCAGGGTGTGCTTTTTCTTCTGCTATTTTTTATTCTGTTTTTAATTTTTGCAATTGTTTTGTGACTCCACACGATCATAAACCTAATAAAAACATAAGAGAACAATAGAAATATAGATAAATAAAAAATGGATTGCCTCCCAATAAGCGCTTCTTTATTGTCTTTAACTAGACTATTACTGAGCTTTAATCCAGTCTCAGTCTTAAGCATTCTTGCTCAACATTGCCTTCAAGATAATGCTTGACTCTTTGCCCCTTAACAATGAACTTTTTGTCAGAGTCACTATCATGAAATTCTGCAAACCATGGTGCTTTCTGAATGGCAAAAAGTTTCTCATCCGGAAAGGTTTCAGAGATCTCAGTAAGAGGGAGTGATAAACCACTATTTTATGGTTTATCTTGTGCTTAATTGAGTGGATTTTATCAACTCTTTACCCACTTATCAACTCTTTACCCACTTAATTGATATATAATTTGCCATAGTGGCCGTACAGATAGGCGACGCGAACGCATCATCTACGCGGACGCATCGCATCTGCGAAAATCAGCGTGGCAGATTTCGCAAACAGCGAATCCTGGGCTATTTCCGACCGAGTTTCAAGCCCAGAAAACACAGATTAATGGCTGCAAAGTGAAGGAATGAAGAAGACTTCAGATTAGGCTCTCATAATTCATAATTTTAGTTTTAGATGTAGTTTTTAGAGAGAGAGGTTCTCTCCTCTCTCTTAGGATTTAGAAATTAGGAATTTATCTCATTTTCACATCAGGTTCAATATTTCTTTATTTTGACTTCTCTTCTACTTTGAGATACTTTAATGCTTTTATTTGTATTTGATTTATGTTGTCCAATTGGCTTATGAACTTTTCCATGTTAGATTTCATTGCTACGAATGTATGTTATTTGAGGTATTCCAGATATTTATGATTTTAATTTAGCTTTCTACATTCTTGGCTTTGATTGGTTAATTGGTGGCTCTTGGGTTATCAAACTCATTGTTGATTGAAAATTGGAATTCTTCAAGAATTGATTCGAGATCCAATAACTCTAACTTTTCCCAAGGAAAGACTGGGACTTGAGGATTCGAATTAATTCATCTACTTAACTTACCTTCATAGTTAGAGGTTAACAAAGTAGGAGAAAACTCCAATTCTCATCATAATTGATAAGGATAACTAGGATAGGACTTCCAGTTCTCATACTTTGCCAAGAGTTTATGACGCCGTGACATAGCTTGGGTCACCAATCTTGGCGAGGTTAACAACCTGATGAGCGGATATTTTATACGCTTTTTGGGGGTAATTTCATGTAGATTTTAGTATGTTTTAATTAGTTTTTAGTAGAATATTATTAGTTTTTAGGCAAAAATCATATTTCTGGACTTTACTATGAGTGTGTGTATTTTTCTGTGATTTCAGGTATTTTCTGGCTGAAATTGAGGGAGTTGAGCAAAAATCTAACTTAGGCTGAAAAAGGACTGCTGATGCTGTTGGATCCTGACCTCCCTGCACTCGGAATGGATTTTTTGGAGCTACAGGAGTCCAATTGGCGCGCTCTCAACGGCGTTAGAAAGTAGACATCCAGGGCTTTCCAGCAATATATAATAGTCCATACTTTGCGCGAAGATAAACGACGTAACTTGGCGTTGAACGCCAAGTTCATGCTGCTGTCTGGAGTTAAACGCCAGAAAAACGTCATGATCCGGAGTTGAACACCCAAAACACGTCATAACCTGGAGTTTAACACCAAGAAAGGCCTCTACTCGTGGATAGCTTTAGTCTCAGCCCCAGCACACACCAAGTGGGCCCCAGAAGTGGATTTCTGCACCAATTATCTTAGTTTACTCATTTTCTGTAAACCTAGGTTACTAGTTTACTATTTAAACAACTTTTAGAGACTTATCTTGTACCTCATGACATTTTTAGATCTGAATTACATACTTTGTGACGGAATGAGTCTCTAAACTCCATTGTTGGGGGTGAGGAGCTCTGCAGCGTCTCGATGATTTAATACAATTCCTTTGTTTTCCATTCAAACACGCTTGTTCTTATCTAAGATGTTTATTCGCGCTTAATTATGGAGAAGGTGATGATCCATGACACTCATCACCTTCCTCAGTCCATGAACGTGTGCCTGACAACCACCTCCGTTCTACATCAGATTGAATGAGTATCTCTTAGATTCCTTAATCAGAATCTTCGTGGTATAAGCTAGAACTGATGGCGGCCACTCTTGAGGATTTACTGCACAACAAGTAACGCTGTTATTCTCTTTTATTTTTATAATCAAACCTAGTAATTTCATTAAATCCTTATTGGCTTCCTGACTAAGATTAATAAAATAAACATTGATTGCTTCAAACCAATAATCTCCGTGGGATCGACCCTTACGCACGTAAGGTATTACTTGGACGACCCAGTGCACTTACTGGTTAGTTGTGCGAATCACAAATTCGTGCACCACAACCCCACTATGGTGAAAATAGCCATAAACCCACCTTGGTCGACCAAGCCAAGGATGCACCTCTTACTCTCAAAGAGCCTAGAGGAAAATAAGCACACAGCTTATTTCATATTCAAAAATAAACTTCAACTCTATTTTATAAATAAAAGGTACATGAGTTATTTATACTAGTAACAGAAGGAAAAGCCTTCATAACTTGGACGATGTGGGACTAAAACATAACACAAAGTTCACTATCCTAAACAATATGGGACTTGTATTCCCTTATTACAATTAACTAATATAATTAACCTACTAACCCTACTTGCTCCTGCGTCATTCTCCCTGGGTTGAAAGAACTCCTGCGTGAAAAGACTTATGACAGCAGATAATCGATCTCATTGATGAATCCACAACAAAAGATCCTATTGGTGACTCCACACCAAAGACCCTCACTCACAAATCGGATAAAATTTTACAAGATCCGTGGCAGCAGACGATCTCATTGATGAATACACACCAAAAGATCCCATTAGCGAATCCACGCCAAAAACCTACACCACAAATCAAATAAAATTCTACTAAAGCAAGGTGAAGGCCACGAGAACCGACCTTGCTCTGATACCAAACTGACGCCGGGACGTAGCTTGGGTCACCAATCTTGGCGAGGTTAACAACCCCATTATGGTGAAAATAGCCATAAACCCACCTTGGTCGACCAAGTCAAGGATGTACCTCTTACTCTCAAAGAGCCTAGAGGAAAATAAGCACACAGCTTATTTCATATTCAAAAATAAACTTCAACTCTATTTTATAAATAAAAGGTACATGAGTTATTTATACTAGTAGCAGAAGGAAAAACCTTCATAACTTGGACGATGTGAGACTAAAACATAACACAAAGTTCACTATCCTAAACAATATGGGACTTGTATTCCCTTATTACAATTAACTAATATAATTAACCTACTAACCCTACTTGCTCCTGCGTCAGTTTATTTTGCAGTTATTATTATTTTATTTTACTTGTCATTCAACTAACCTTTTACCTTAATCAAAAACCCCAAAACATACCTTTGCATAACCAATAATAAGAACATACTTCCCTGTAGTTCCTTGAGAAGACGACCCGAGGTTTAAATACTTGGTTATCAATTTTAAAGGGGTTTGTTACTTGTGACAACCAAAACGTTTGCACGAAGGGATTTCTGTTAGTTTAGAATCTATATCTACAACGCGACTATTTTTATAAAATTCTTTACTAGCAAAAATCCTAACGTCAGGGAGGGACGTCCCTTCTACTGGTTTTATTCGGGACAGGTGATCTGCTACTTGGTTCTCTGTCCCTTTTTCGTCTCTTATTTCTATATCAAACTCTTGCAGAAGCAACACCCATCTTATGAGCCGGGGTTTTGAATCATGCTTTGTGAGTAGATATTTAAGAGCAGCATGGTCAATGTACACAATCACTTTTGATCCTACTAAATAGGATCTGAACTTGTCAATGGTGTAAACTACTGCAAGCAATTCCTTTTCTGTGGCTGTGTAGTTCTTCTGCGTATCATTTAGAACACGGCTGGCATAATAAATGATGTAGAAGCTTGTCATGCCTCTGTCCCAACACTGCACCAATGGCATGATCACTGGCATCACACATTAATCCAAATGGTAATGTCCAGTCTGGTGCAGAGATGACTGGTGCTACGACCAGCTTAGCTTTTAGAGTCTCAAATGCCTACAGACACTCCTTATCAAAGATAAATGGCATGTCAGTAGCTAGCAGATTACTCAGAGGTTTTGCAATTTTTAAAAAATTCTTTATAAACCTTATGTAGAATCCTGCATGCCCCAGAAAGCTTCTGATTGCCTTAACATTGGCAGGTGGTGGTAATTTTTCAATTACCTCTACCTTGGCTTGATCCACCTCTATTCCCTTGTTCAAAATTTTGTGCCCAAGGACAATTCCTTCAGTCACCATAAAGTGACATTTCTCCCAGTTTAAAACCAGGTTAGTCTATTGGCACCTCTTTAGAACAAGTGCTAGATGGTCAAGACAGGAGCTGAATGAGTCTCCAAATACTGAAAAGTCATCCATGAAGACTTCCAGAAATTTTTCCACCATATCAGAGAAAATAGAGAGCATGCACCTTTGAAAGGTTGCAGGTGCATTGCACAGGCCAAATGGCATCCTTCTGTATACAAATACTCCAGATGGACATGTGAGTGATGTTTTCTCTTGATCCTGGAGATCTACTGCAATCTGGTTGTAACCTGAATAGCCATCCAAAAAGCAGTAGTAATCAAGACCTGCTAGTCTTTCTAGCATCTGGTCTATGAATGGTAAAGGAAAATGATCCTTTCTAGTGGCTGTATTGAGTCTTCTGTAGTCAATACACATATGCCAACCTGTAACTGATCTTGTAGGAACCAGTTCATTCTTTTCATTATGAACCACTATCATGCCTCACTTTTTGGGGACAACTTGGACAGGGCTCACCTAGGGGCTATCAGAAATAGGATAAATAATCCCAACCTCTAGTAATTTAGTGACCTCCTTTTGCACTACCTCCTTCATTGCTAGATTCAGCCGCCTCTGTGGTTGAACCACTGGCTTAGCATCATCCTCCAATAGGATCTTGTGTATGCATCTAGCTGGGCTAATGCCCTTAAGATCAATGATGGACCATCCAAGAGCTGTCTTATGTGTCCTCAGCACTCGAATTAGTGCTTCTTCTTCCTGTGGCTCTAAGGTAGAGTTTATGATTACAGGAAAAGTGTCACCTTCTTCTAGAAATGCATATTTCAGGGATGGTGGTAATGGTTTGAGCTCGGGTTTAGGAGGTTTCTCCTCTTCCTGAGGGATTTTCAGAGGTTCTATTATTCTCTCTGGTTCCTCCAGATCAGGTTGAGCATCTTTAAATATATCCTCTAGCTCTGATTCGAGACTCTCAGTCATATTGACCTTGGTGCACGAAATTGCAATCACACTTTTGCAACCCCGCACAACTAACCAGCAAGTGCACTGGGTCGTCCAAGTAATACCTTACGTGAGTAAAGGTCGATCCCACGGAGATTGTCGGCTTGAAGCAAGCTATGGTTATCTTGTAAATCTTAGTCAGGATATCAGAAATTATCAGGATTGATTGTGAAAAGTAAAAGAGCATGAAATAAGTACTTGTTTTGCAGTGATAGAGAATAGGTTGAGGTTTTGGAGATGCTCCATCTTCTGAATCTCTGCTTTCCTACTGTCTTCTTCTTCAAGCGCTCCTTCCATGGCAAGCTGTATACAAGGGTTTCACCGTTGTCAGTGGCTACCTCCCATCCTCTCAGTGGAAATGTTCAACGCACCCTGTCACGGCAAGGCTATCCATCTGTCGCTTCTCAATCAGGCCAGAATAGAATTCAGTGATTCTTTTGCGTCTGTCACTAACGCCCCGCCTTCAGGAGTTTGAAGCTCGTCACAGTCATTCAATCATTGAATCCTACTCAGAATACCACAGACAAGGTTTAGACCTTCCGGATTCTCTTGAATGCCGCCATCAGTTCTAGCTTATACCACAAAGATTCTGGTTAAGGAATCCAAGAGATATCTACTTAATCTAAGGTAGAACGGAGGTGGTTGTCAGGCACACGTTCATAGTTGAGAATGATGATGAGTGTCACGGATAATCACATTCATCCGGTTTAAGAACAAGTAATATCTTAGAATGGAAGCAAGCATGATTGAATAAGAAACAGTAGTAATTGCATTAATCCATCAAGACACAGCAGAGCTCCTCACCCCCAACCATGGGGTTTAGAGACTCATGTCGTGGAAAGTACACAAAGAATTGTGTAAAGTGTCATGAGGTACAGATACAATGTCAAAAGATCCTATTAATAGTGAACTAGTAACCTAGGCTATACAGAAATGAGTAAATGACATAAAAATCCACTTCCGGGCCCACTTGGTGTGTGCTTGGGCTGAGCATTGAAGCATTTTCGTGTAGAGACTCTTTCTGGAGTTAAACGCCAGCTTTCATGCCAGTTTGAGCGTTTAACTCCAAGTTTTATGCCAGTTCCAGCGTTAAACGCTGGAATTTCTGAGGCTGATTTGCCACGCCGGTTTGGGCCATCAAATCTCAGGCAAAGTATGGACTATTATACATTGCTGGAAAGCCCAGGATGTCTAATTTCCAATGCCGTTGAGAGCGCGCCAATTGGGCTTCTGTAGCT
>NC_029772.3:46231915-46234210 GCF_000817695.3 Arachis duranensis | reverse complement strand
ATTTGAGTAGAATTCCTGAACCATATTTCTTCCAACCTTTATCTCAGGATTGGTTAGAATTTCCCATCCTCTGTTTCAAATTTGCTCTTGGATCCCCGGATATTCATCTTCTTTCAGATCAAATTTAACTTCCGGGATCACTGACCTCAGACCCATTATTTTGTGATAATGGTCTTCATGTTCTTTGGTTAAGAACTTCTCTTGATTCCAAAGATTCTTTGGATTATTCTCTTTCTTTCCTCTTAAATTGGTTTGTTTTCGTGTTGGAGCCATGATCTTGATGAATCTTGGCTTAGTGATCACGGAAAAGCACAACAAACTTAGAGGTTTGCTTGTCCTCAAGCAAAAGAAAGGAAAGAAGAGAGAGAGGAGAAGAGCAAATTCGAATGGTGTGGGGGAATAAGGAGGCCGAGCGTGTTTTTATAAGGGGGGGAGAGATTTCGAAAAATTGGAAGGAGATTTGAGAAGATGTGAAGAGATTTTGAGAGATTGGTGAGTTTTTGAACAAGATTTGGGATTGATTTGAGAGATTTGAAGAATGATTTTTGATTTTTGAAGATTTGAAAGTGAATGATGAAAGGTTGAGATGTATTTATGTAGAAAAGTATGGGTAAGAAAAGGAAAATTTGAAAAAAAATTAATTGGAAATCAAAATCTTGGTCCCCCACCTTTCTGGCGTTAAACGCCCAGAATGGCACCCATTCTGGCGTTTAACGCCCATTTGTTGCCCATTGTGGGCGTTTAACGCCCAGCCAAGTACCCTGGCTGGCGTTAAACGCCAGAATTCCCTTTATCACTGGGCGTTTTGCTAAACGCCCAGGATACTGCACACCTGGCGTTAAACGCCCAGAATGGTGCCCATTCTGGCGTTTAACGCCCAAAATGGCACCTTTACTGGCGTTAAACGCCCAGAATGGCAGCCATTCTGGCGTTTAACGCCCAAAATGCCCCTTACTGGCGTTTTTTCGCCAGTAAGCTCTTTTTCTCTGCTTTTTGTGCTGAATCCTTCTGTAACTCTGTAAATTCCTTCATTTTTGATACTTACCTTTGTAAAAACAAAACATATAACCTGCTAATGACTGGGTTGCCTCCCAGCAAGCGCTTCTTTACTGTCTTTAGCTGGACCTTTACTGAGAGTTACTCAAGTCTCAGTTTTGAGCAATCCTGCTCAAAATTGCCTTCAAGATAATGCTTGATCTCTGTCCATTAACAATGAACTTTTTGTCAGAATCAATATCCTGAAGCTCAACATATCCATATGGTGACACTCCTGTAATCACATACGGACCCCTCCACCGGGATTTGAGTTTTCCTGGAAACAATTTGAGCCTAGAGTTGAAGAGCAGGAGAGGTTCCTATAGGAGTTTTGAATGCTGTTTTGTATGCCCACAGAGCATCATCCAAACTCTTTGCCCAATCCTTTCTTCGGGCTATCACAGTCCGTTCTAGGATTCTTTTTAGCTCTCTGTTAGAGACTTCAGCTTATCCATTTGTCTGTGGATGATACGGAGTTGCCACTTTGTGGCTAATTCCATATCTAACCATAGCAGAGTACAGCTGTCTATTGCAGAAATGAGTGCCCCCGTCACTGATTAGTACTCTGGGAACACCAAATCTGCTGAAGATGTGTTTCTGGAGGAATTTCAGCACGGTCTTGGTATCATTAGTAGGTGTAGCAATTGCTTCTACCCACTTAGATACATAGTTCACTGCCACCAGAATGTAATTGTTTGAGTATGATGGTGGGAATGGACCCATGAAGTCAATTCCCCATACATCAAACAATTCTATCTCTAATATGCCTTGTTGAGGCATGGCATATCCGTGAGGCAAGTTACCAGCTCTTTGGCAGTTGTCACAGTTACGCACAAACTCTCGGGCATCTTTATAGAGAGTAGGCCAGTAGAAGCCACATTGGAGGACTTTAGTGGCTGTACGCTCACTTCCAAAATGTCCTCCATACTGTGATCCATGGCAGTGCCATAGGATCCTTTGTGCTTCTTCTCTGGGTACACATCTATGGATCATTCCGTCTGCACATCTCTTAAAGAGATATGGTTCATCACAGAGGTAGTACTTGGCATCTGAAATTAATTTCTTTCTTTGCACTCTGCTGTACTCCTGGGGTATGACCTCACAGCTTTATAATTTGCAATATCTGCAAACCATGGAGCTTCCTGAATGGCAAAGAGTTGCTCATCTGGGAAAGTCTCTGAGATCTCAGTAGAAGGGAGGGACGCCCCAACTACTGGTTCTATTCGGGACAGATGATCAGCTACTTGGTTCTCTGTCCCT
>NC_029772.3:46226818-46228288 GCF_000817695.3 Arachis duranensis | reverse complement strand
CAATTAGTTAATTAAAAAGATTTTGAAAACAGCAATTAAAAAGATATGATTGAGAAATTTTTATGAAAAAGATTTGATTTTTGAAAAGAGGAAAGAGAAAAACAACAAAATGACACCAAACTTAAAATTTTTAGAAAATCTAACACTAATTTTTTTGAAAATTTTAAAGGAAAAACACAAAGAGGATACCAAACTTAGAATTTTTAAGGATCAAAAAGGGACTAAGGACATGCAAATTCGAAAATTAAAAGAAAAATAAAAGCATGCAATTGACACCAAACTTAAAATATGAAACTAGACTCAACTAAAAGACTCTAAACCAACAAAAATAAAACAGTCCTAATCTAAGCAACAAGATAAGCCGTCAGTTGTCCAAACTCGAACAATCCCCGACAACGGCGCCAAAAACTTGGTGCATGAAATTGCAATCACATTTTTGCAACCCCGCACAACTAACCAGCAAGTGCACTGGGTCGTCCAAGTAATACCTTACGTGAGTAAGGGTCGATCCCACGGAGATTGTCGGCTTGAAGCAAGCTATGGTTATCTTGTAAATCTTAGTCAGGATATCAGAAATTATTAGGATTGATTGTGAAAAGTAAAAGAGCATGAAATAAGTACTTGTTTTGCAGTGATAGAGAATATGTTGAGGTTTTGGAGATGCTCCATCTTCTGAATCTCTGTTTTCCTACTGTCTTCTTCTTCAAAAACGCAAGGCTCCTTCCATGGCAAGCTGTATGCAAGGGTTTCACCGTTGTCAGTGGCTACCTCCCATCCTCTCAGTGGAAATGTTCAACGCACCCTGTCACGGCACGGCTATCCATCTGTCGGTTCTCAATCAGCCCGGAATAGAATCCAGTGATTCTTTTACGTCTGTCACTAACGCCCCGCCCTCAGGAGTTTGAAGCTCGTCACAGTCATTCAATCATTGAATCCTACTCAGAATACCACAGACAAGGTTTAGACCTTCCGGATTCTCTTGAATGCCGCCATCAGTTCTAGCTTATACCACGAAGATTCTGATTAAAGAATCCAAGAGATATCTACTTAATCTAAGGTAGAACGGAGGTGGTTGTCAGGCACACGTTCATAGGTGAGAATGATGATGAGTGTCACAGATCATCACATTCATCAAGTTGAAGAACAAGTAATATCTTAGAACAAGAACAAGCGGAATTGAATAGAAGAACAATAATAATTGCATTAATACTCGAGGTACAGCAGAGCTCCACACCTTAATCTATGGTGTGTAGAAACTCCACAGTTGAAAATACATAAGTGATAATAGTGATCATTGGCTTCGGCCCCAGAGAGGGAACCAGAAGAACCAAGATGATAATACAATAGTAAAAAGTCCTATATATAGATAACTAGTAGCCTAGGGTTTACAGAGATGAGTAAATGACATAAAAAAATCCACTTCCGGGCCCACTTGGTATGTGCTTGGGCTGAGCATTGAAGCATTTTCGT
>NC_029772.3:46215034-46226780 GCF_000817695.3 Arachis duranensis | reverse complement strand
AACAGCATCAGCAGTCCTTTTGTCAACCTTTTTCAGAGTTTTGCTCAAGTCCCTCAATTTCAGCCAGAAATTACCTGAAATTATAGAAAAACACACAAACTCATTGTAAAGTCCATAAATGTGAATTTAACATAAAAACTAATGAAAACATCCCTAAAAGTAGCTCAAACTTACTAAAAACTACTTAAAAACAATGCCAAAAAGCGTATAAATTATCCGCTCATCAGACCTCTTCCACTAGAGAGTCAATATTATCAATGCTCATGCAATCATCTGGGGTGTCTGGATGCTGCATAGCTTTGACAACATTCAACTTAAACTCATCCTCATTGACTCTCAGGGTTAATTCCCCTTTTTGGACGTCAATGAGGGTTCGTCCAGTTGCTAGGAAAGGTCTTCCTAGAATGAGAGTTGCACTTTTGTGCTCCTCCATTTCCAGCACCACAATGTCAGTGGGAAAGGCAAATGGCCCAACCTTGACAATCATGTCTTCAATCACGCCTGATGGGTATTTAATAGAGCCATCAGCAAGTTGGTGGCATATCCGGGTTGGTTTGACTTCTTCAGTCAAACCAAGTTTTGTGATAGTAGATGCAGGTATTAGGTTGATACTTGTCCCAAGATCACATAGAGCTTGCTTGGTACAAGTTCCCTCTAATGTGCATGGTATCATAAAGCTTCCGGGATCTTTAAGCTTTTCTGGTAAGCTTTTCAGAATGACTGCACTGCATTCTTCAGTGAGGTAAACGTTTTCAGTTTCTCTCCAATCCTTCTTATGACTTAAGATCTCTTTCATGAACTTAGCATAAGAGGGTATTTGCTCAAGTGCCTCTGCAAATGGAATCTTTATTTCAAGAGTCCTGAGATAGTCTGCAAAGCGAGCAAATTGCTTATCCTGTTCCGATTGGCGGAGTTTCTGAGGATAAGGCATCTTGGCTTTGTTTTCCTCAACCTTAGTTGCTGCAGGTTTATTTCCTACAAAGGTGGTTGGGAAAGCCTTCTTAGAGGGGTTGCTATCAGCACTTGCAAGTGTCTGATCCCTCACTGGCGTTTGAATGCCAGGGTTGGAAGCTGCATTGGCGTTGGACGCCAACTCCTTTCCTGTTTCTGGCGTCTAAACACCAGAACTAAGCTTCCATTGGGTGTTTAACACCAACTCCTTGCCTGTTTGTGGCGTCTGAACGCCAGAACTGAGCATGGGTTGGGCGTTCAACGCCAGCTCTCCACCCTTTTCTGGCATTTGAACGCCAGAATTGTTCCTCTCTGGGCTCTTACTATCCTCAGAGGGATTTTGGATAGCAATTGTTTATTTCTTGGCTTCTTGCTGCCTTGAAGTGAGGTATTTAATGTTTTCCCACTTCTGAATTGAACTGCTTGGCACTCTTCTGTTATTTGTTTTGATAACTGCTGTTTTGTTTGCTTCAACTGCACTTCCATATTCATATTAGCCATTCTTGTTTCTTGCAATATCTCCTTGAATTCGGCTAGCTGTTTTGTTAGAAAATCTAATTGCTGATTGAATTCAGTAACTTATTCTGCAGGACTGAGTTCAGCAGTTACTATTTTAGCCTTTTCTTTCATGGAAGGTTCACTGCTTAGGTACAGATGCTGATTTCTGGCAACTGTATCAATGAGCTCTTGAGCTTCTTCATTCATCTTTCTCATGTGGATAGATCCACCAGCTGAGTGGTCTAGAGAAATCTGAGCTTTCTCTGTAAGCCCATAATAGAAGATGTCTAACTGCACCCACTCTGAAAACACTTCAGAGGGTCATTTTCTTAGCATCTCTCTGTATCTCTCCCAGGCATCATAAAGGGATTCATTATCTCCTTATTTAAAGCCTTGGATGCTCAGCCTTAGCTGTGTCATCCATTTTAGAGGGAAATATTGATTCAGGAATTTTTCTGACAGTTGTTTCCATGTCCTTATGCTAGCCTTAGGTTGTTTATTTAACCACCTCTTAGCTTGGTCTTTTACAGCAAATGAAAACAGTAATAATCTATAGACATCTTGATCTACTTCTTTATCATGTACTGTATCAGTAATTTGTAAAAATTGTGCCATAAACTCTGTAGGTTCTTCCTGTGGAAGACTGGAATACTGGCAACTTTGCTGCACCATGATAATGAGCTGAGGATTCAACTCAAAACTACTAACTCCTATGGAGGGTATACAGATACTACTCCCATATGAAGCAGTAGTGGGGTTAGCATATGACCCCAGAATCCTTCTGGACTATTCATTTCCACTAAGGTCCATGATAGAGAAAGGGAGATGATATGGATTTATTTTGTTTATTTTATTATATAAGAAAAATAATTTTCGAAATAATAAAATGAAATAAAATACAAATTTAAATAAAAAATAAAAAATAAAAAATTTCAAAATATTTTATGAAGATTTTCAAAAAAGTGAGGAGAGAGAAAGTGGTTAGGATATTTTTGAAAAGATGTGTTTTGTTTTAAAAAAATCTTAAAAGGATAAGATTTTAAAAAATTTTGAAATTGAAATCTGAATTTTTATGAAAACAAATTCGAAATAGTTGCTTAAAAATAGTTAGAAAAGATATTTTTTATTTTTGAATTTTATTATGAAAGAGGAAAACACACAAAAGACACAAGACTTAAAATTTTCAAATCCAATGCTCCTTGTTTTCGAAACACAAGGAAGACTCAAGAACACTTTGAAGACTCACAAGAACAACAAGAACAAAAGATAGAACACCAAACTTAAAATTTTTAGAAAACCAAAATAAATTTTCGAAAATTAAAGAAAATTAAAAAGAGAACACCAAACTTAAGGTTTGGAACAAGATTTAATCAAAGAAAAATTAATTTTGAAAAAAGTTTTAAAAGGAAGATACCCAATTGCCAAGAACATAAGCCAATGCTCTAGCCAACTGAGCTATAAATTTAACGTGTTTTAACAAGGTATTTAATAAATAAAAATGTTTGAAAACTAAAAATTTGAAAATGCATAAGAAAAATAAGAAAAGACACAAAACAAGACAAACCAAAGATCAAACAAGAAAAAATTGACAAGAACTATTTGAATATCAAGGAAGAACAAAGAGCATGGAATTCGAAAATTGAAAGACAAAGAAAAGAATGCAATTGACACCAAACTTAAAACATGACACTAAACTCACAGAAAAACTAAAAATAAAAAAATACTAAGACCCAAAAGACAAAATTTTCATAATCTAAGCAACAAGATTCACCGTCAGTTGTTCAAACTCAAACAATCCCCGGCAATGGTGCCAAAAACTTGGTGCACGAAATTGTGATAATCAACAATGGCGCCAAAAACTTGGTGGTCTCAAACGTGAATCACACTTTGTCACAACTTCGCACAACTAACCAGCAAGTGCACTGGGTCGTCCAAGTAATACCTTACGTGAGTAAGGGTCGATCCCACGGAGATTGTTGGTATGAAGCAAGCTATGGTCATCTTGTAAATCTCAGTTAGGCAGATTCAAATGGTTATAATGGTTTTTGTATATAAAGATAAATAAAGCATAAAATAGACATAGAGATACTTATGTAATTCATTGGTGGGAATTTCAGATAAGCGCATGGAGATATTGTGTTCCTTCTAAATCTCTGCTTTCCTATTGCTTCCATCGAATCATTCTTACTCCCTTCCATGGCAAGCTATCTGCTGGATTTCAACGTTGTCAATGGTTACCTCCTGTCCTCTCAGTGAAAATGGTCCAAATGCTCTGTCACAGCACGGCTAATCATCTGTCGGTTCTCGATCAAGTCGGAATAGAATCCTGTGATTCTTTTGCGTCTGTCACTAAGCCCAACACTCGCGAGTTTGAAGCTCGTTACATTCATTCCATCTCAGATCCTACTCGAAATACCACAGACAAGGGTTAGACTATCCAGATCTTAGGAATGGCTGCCAATAATTCTAGCTTATACCACGAAGACTCCGATATTGCGGAATGGAGGCTAAGAGATACGCGCTCAATCTAAGGTAGAACGGGAGTGGTTGTCAGGCACGCGTTCATAGGTGAGAATGATGATGAGTGTCACGGATCATCACATTCATCATGTTGAAGTGCAGTGGATATCTTAGAATAAGAATAAGCTGAGTTGAATAGAAGAATAATAGTAATTGCATTAATACTTGAGGTACAGTAGAGCTCCACACCTTAATCTATGGTGTGTAGAAACTCCACCGTTGAAAATACATAAGTGATAGTCTAGGCATGGCTGAATGGCCAGCCCCCATGAAGGTCTAAAATCGCATACACTGATTAAAGATCCATCAAAAGTCTTCGAATAGAATAGTAAAAATTTCTATTTATACTAAACTAGTTACTAGGGTTTACAGAAATAAGTCTAAGTGCAGAAATCCACTTCCGGGGCCCACTTTGGTGTGTGCTTGGGCTAAGCTTGAGCTTTACACGTGTAGAGGCTTCTCTTGGGGTTAAACGCCAAGTTGTAACGTATTTTTGGCATTTAACTCTCGTTTGTGACGTGTTTCTAGCGTTTTACTCTAGAATGCAACATGGAACTGGCGTTGAACGCCAGTTTGCATCATCTAAACTCGAATAAAGTATGGACTATTAAATATTGCTGGAAATCCCTGGATGTCTACTTTCCAAAGCAGTTAAGAGCGCGCCGTTTGGAGTTCTGTAGCTCCAGAAAATCAATTTCGAGTGCAGGGAGGTCAGAATCCAACAGCATCAGTAGTCCTTTTTCAACCTGAATCAGATTTTTTGCTCAGATCCCTCAATTTCAGCCAGAAAATACCTGAAATCACAGAAAAACACACAAACTCATAGTAAAGTCTAGAAATGTGAATTTTGCATAAAAACTAATGAAAACATCCCTAAAAGTAGCTAGATCCTACTAACAACTACCTAAAAACAATGCCAACAAGCATATAAATTATCCGCTCATCACACTCCCCTTGTTGATTCATCCAATTAGAGAGTAGTTCTTCTTGACAATCCATCCTTTGGGGTTGAAAGTGTAGTTGTTGTTCTTGCCCCTCCATATATCTCCTTGCTGGATCCTCAATGGCTCCTTGAATGTGAACCAGATTTATATTGGTTGGATCATATTGCTCTTCTTGCTGATATTCTGTGTGTTGGGGTTCTTCTTGATGAGGTTCTTCTTGGTGCGGTTCTTCTTGGGATGTTCTTTTCCTTATCTGAGGCCTTCTTCGTTGTTGAGCGGGTGTCACATAGGTTATACGCTGGAGCATAACTAACCTCCCAGGGTTTACCCATTTTGGATTGCTATCTTCGAAGACTACCTTGGCTTTTATACAAAGTATAAGGATGGTACTGGGGTAGCAAAGTCGAGCACTCGGATCATTCTTCTCAGTTGCGTCTTGGATTCTCTCAGCTATAATTTCATGCACATTGATGTATCCACCCATTCATTATGCAATGTACCATAGTAGCTCGAGCAATGTTGACCTCAAATTGTTTGAGGCTAGGGGGATAGATCTCCTCATGAGCTCAAACCATCCCTTGGCTTTCGGAATTAGGTATCCTCTCCTAATAAACCGTGGCCTCTTATCTGAATACATTTCCCAATCTGATCCTATAACACACATGTCATTCACAATTTCTTCAAGTTCATCATTGTCAGGCCCATTACTTATTCTTGCTTGATAACTAGGCTCAACAAAATATTGTGATATCAGATGAAGAGTCTTCATTATAGCATTAGGACTGAAGTCCACCTCTGTTCCACTCACGTAGCTTTTGAAGGTAGGAGCCCTGGTAAGGTCTTCTCTGGCTACATTGGCATAGAACTTCTTGATGAGGTTTGCATTTATCTTTGTTTCTGGGTTCATGAGCTCTTGCCAACCCCTCCGTTCGATCTTCTCTCTAATCTGTGGGCACTCATCATTGTTGAACTGGAATGTCAATTCTGGCAATATTTTTTTGTTTTTTATCTGTCCAAATTGGAGCTCATGAAAGGCAGTCTTGAACCTCCCTTCATCAAAAGGAATGCTCTCCACTGGTTCCTTTCCCTTTCGCCTCTTGGAGCTTGATGATGCCATGAGTAGGAGTTGGTATGTGAAGGTGTTGAGAAGTATGGATTGATGATGGAATTCGGCTGGATTAAGATAGGGTGTAGCTGGAGGATTGTGTTAACGTGTTTTTGGATGAAGGAAGAAGTGTTAGGTGTGTGTTCTGAAAGAGAGAAGAAAGATGAAATGAAAGGGCATTTGAATACGGACGGTTATAGAGTGGGGGTCATTTATATAGGAGGATGAGGGGTAATTGAAGGGTATGGATTGATAGTAAAAACAATGGTGGACGGCTGGGGTTTGGCATGAAATGAGCACAAGGATCACCACTTTTATGAAGTGATTGATTCGGTCTTCAAGGATATCATTTTTCCAATGTTGCATGGGAATACTTCCCAAGGTACTCCATTTGAAGACATGTGTATAGTCCCCCTTTTGAAGTGGCCGAACCCCCTTCTTCATTTGTCCCATCAATTTCATCCAATCTTTCCTTCATTTCTCCTACAAGATAAAAGGAAAAAAATGAGTTTGAATGGTGGTGGCAAAAGTTAGAGAGTGGAATAACTACTTTTTAAATTTTTTTTTTGTTTTTAAATAACTAAATGCTATTCATGAATGCAACCCAACGAACTGATTGAGTGTTCATGTATGCAATTATTGGTGACACCAAACTTAGTTTGTGAGCATATAGTGTAGAAAGAGTTGATTAAGGCTCTAAGATTGACATGATATGAATTGTGTTCATGCCCTGTTAGTGTGCCTTGAACACCAAACTTGTTGTTCACTATATGTTGCACACAAAGACTCTTCTATGCATTTGTCAAAGTTGGTTTGGAATTCATGAATCTTGCTTTATTAACTAATATTAAAGGCTTAAAGGAAAGGATATAAAACATGGGTTGCCTCCCATGAAGCGCTTCTTTAGCGTTATTAGCTTGACGTTTGGCCTTTGTCAGGGTAGTTGGTAAAGCCTAAAATCTTCCCCTCTTGCAGTGAATCTATTTCCGTTGGCTTTATTAAGAATCTCCACATGTTCCAAGGAGAGAATTTTGCTGACGGTGTACACTTGAGGTAGCTGAGATGGAATGGTGGGGAGATGAGGTGGGATAGATGGGAAATGAGCAGAGATTACTTCATCCCCTGGAGAGAAATCCTCTGTACGGATCTTCTTGTTTCTCCATCCCCTTGGTGCCTTCTTCCTTGTTTCTTTTAATGCTACCCTGCTCTTTGTGGCCTTTTTTTACAGGGAAATATTGTTGCTGGTCTCATATGACTCCGGTGGGTTTAGCTCCTGTTGGGTTTCCCTTAGCTATTGTGTCTTCTGACTGTATTATTTGTCAACTAAAGGGATTCTTAGGTGTATTATTTATGCTTCTGTGCTTGTTTCTTCCACCAATGCCTTATTGTGATCCTCCCTTGATTCCTTGTTTTCTTGATCTGCTTCTTGTGAGGGTTTGAAGACATTGAAGGTAAGTTTTTCATCATGTATCCTCAGTATTAGCTCTCCTCGCTCCATATCTATAAGTGCTCTGGCTGTGGCTAGGAATGGTCTCCCCAATATGATTGGATGGATGCGACTCTCTTCCATCTCAAAGATATCAAAGTCTGTGGGAAGGAAGTAGTTCTCAACCTTCACCAACACGTTTTCAACCACTCCTATTGCTTGTTTTTGAGTTTTGTCAGCCAACTTGATGATTACATCCGTGGGCGTTAGCTCATTGATTTGAAGCTTCTTCATGAGGGATAAAGGCATTAAGTTTATGCTTGCTCCCAGGTCACAGAGTCCCTTATCAATCCTTGTTTCTCCTATAGCACAAGGGATGTGAAAACTCCCTGGGTCCTTCTTTTTGGTAGGCAACTCTGTTTGAATGAAAGCACAGCACTCCTTATTCATCACTATTGTTTTCCCTCCCTTTAGTGAATTTTTCTTGGTCAGCAGCTCTTTTATACACTTAATGTATGAAGGCATTTGTTGGAGAGCCTTGATGAATGGTATGTTAACATGGAGAGATGCAAACATATCGAGGAACTTTGAGTACTGACGATTGGATTTCCTATCGGTAAAGAAATTCACAAATATAATCGCGTTGTAAGTATAGCTTCTAAACCAACAGAAAATCCTTTCGTACAAACATTTGGTTGTCACAAGTAATAAACCCAATAAAATTCATAAACCGAAGTATCCAAACCTCGGGTCATCTTCTCAAGGAATTACAAGGAAGTATGATTTTTTATTGGTTATTATTTTTGGGTTTTTGAAAGATTGAATAAGAAAAATAGATTGCAGGGAATTAAATCAATAGCAAAGAAAACTCTTGACAAGGTGTGAAAACTGGAAGTCCTATCCTAGTTATCCTTATCAATGGTGATGAGAATCATATTTTGCTCCCACTCATTCAACCTCTAACTATGAAGGTAAGTCAAGTGGACAAATCAATTTAACACCTAAAGTCCTAGTCAACTCCTAAGGAAAGACTAGAGTTATAGGAATCTAAATCAATCAGCAAAGCTAACAATTATCAATCATTATGAGTTTGACAACTCAAGAGTTACCAATTAATCAACCAAAGCCAAGAATGTAGAAAGCCAAATTAAAATCATATATCTGAAAATACCTCAAATTATATTAGTTAAGAAAATCCTAACATGAAAAGTTCATAAGCCAATTTGGCAACATGAATCAAATACAAATGAAAGCATTGGAATAAATAAAAGCATAAAAAGAATTAAAGTAAAGGAACATTAAACCTGATGTGAAGAAATCATAGCCTAATCCTAATAGAAATCCTAAATCCTAATCCTAATCCTAAATCCTAAGAGAGAGGAGAGAGCCTCTCTCTCTAAAAACTACATCTAAAACCTAAAATTGTGTGTATGAAAGTTGTATCATGTATATTGATGAATGGTTGGATTCCTCAATTTATAGCTTTTAATCTATGTTCTCTGGGCTTGGATTTGGACCAAAAAGGATCCAGCAGTTGCTGGGGCTGACTTCTGCCATTTCTGCAGATCGCGCACGTCACGCGTCCACGTGGGTCACGTGGTCGCGTCATCTAGAGTGTTGCTCTTCCATGCGGTCGCATCAGTCACGTGTCCGCGTCATCTGTGTTTCGCATGAGCCACGTGTTCGCAAAGCACGCATTCGCGCAGATGCCACTTTTCGCAAAGCACGCGTTTGCGTCGTCCACGGGGACCCGTCGCTGCCAGTTTCTTCAATAACTCCATTTTATGCTTTCCTTTCATTTTTGTATGTTTCCTTTCCATCCTTTAAGTCATTCCTGCCCTATAAAACCTGAAAGTACTCAACACACAAATCACGGTATCAAATGGTAATAAAGGATAATTAAATTTAATATTTTTAAAGCATAGGAAACATGTTTTCTCATATGTCATATCATAAGGAAGGGATTGTAAAACCATGCAAATTCATATGAATAAGTGGGTGAAGAGTTGATAAAAACACTCAATTTAAGCACAAGATGAATCATAAAATAGGGGTTTATCAACCTCCCCACACTTAAACATTAGCATGTCCTCTTTCTAAATCCAAGAGAAAAGAGTAAAGGTAAAATGATGGAATCTTATGCAATGCAATCTATTCTAAATGCAAGCTACCTAAATGAGTCATGCAATTCTAGTTATTATCCACTTGTATATAAAGCTTACATGTAGTTAAATTAATCTATATCTTCAAGGAATCATATATGTACAATTGAGGCCAAATCATTTTAAAGCACAGTCACAATTGAGTTGACTTAAGATAGTTCACAACTTGCAAGAAAATTAGTAATTAAACATGGATATATGAGAATGAGCGGTTGAACCCTCATTGGATTTTGTGTTTACTCTCTAATCACTCAGTGTTTGGGGTTAATCACTCTCTTTTTTTCTAGTCATGCTTTCTAAAACTTTGTTTTTCATCTAACCAATTAACAAATATGGAATATAGACATACGAAAATCATGAGGTCTTTTCCTAGGTTGTAATGGGGCTAAGGTAAGGGTAATGGTGTACATATAAGGCTTAAGTGCGCTAACAAAGTGAATCCTTGATTAGTCTAAGATCTCACTTAACATACATACTTTATAATTTTCAAAATTCTTTACCTAGCCACCCAAATTTTACCACTTTTGTATTTGATGAGCGGATAATTTATACGCTTTTTGGCATTGTTTTTACGTAGTTTTTAGTAAGTTCAAGCTACTTTTAGGGATGTTTTCATTAGTTTTTATGATAAATTCACATTTCTGGACTTTACTATGAGTTTGTGTGTTTTTCTGTGATTTCGGGTAATTTCTGGCTGAAATTGAGGGACTTGAGCAAAACTCTGAAAAAAGGCTGACAAAAGGACTACTGATTCTGTTGGAATCTGACCTCTCTGCACTCGAAATGGATTTTCTGGAGCTACAGAACTCCAAATGGCGCGCTCTTAACGGCGTTGGAAAGTAGACATCCAGAGCTTTCCAGCAATATATAATAGTCCATACTTTATTCGGGAATTGATGACATAAAGTGGCGCTCAACGCCCAGTACATGCTGCTGTCTGGAGTTAAACGCCAGAAACACGTCACAACCCGGAGTTGAACGCCAGAAACACGCTATAACTCGGCGTTCAATTCCAATAAAAGCCTCAGCTCGTGGATAGATCAAGCTCAGCCCAAGCATACACCAAGTGGGCCCCGGAAGTGAATTTATGCATCAATTACTTACCTCTGTAAACCCTAGTAGCTAGTTTAGTATAAATAAGACTTTTTACTAGTGTATTAGTCGCCTTTTGACCATGTTTCATCTTTGGTCTCAGTTTTGTTTTATTCTTCATCTTAAAAGGCCATTGATCACGTTTTAGGGGGCTGGCCATTCGGCCATGCCTGAACCTTTCACTTATGTATTTTCAACGGTGGAGTTTCTACACAATATAGATTAAGGGTGTGGAGCTCTGCTGTACCTCAAGTTTTAATACAATTACTATTACTTTCTATTCAATTCTCTTTTATTCTTATTCCAAGATATACGTTGCACAACAACTTGATGAATGTGATGATCCGTGACACTCATCATCATTCTCACCAATGAACACGCGTGACTGACAACCACTTCCGTTCTACCTTAGGCCAGGCGCATATCTCTTAGATTCCCCAATAGAATCTTCGTGGTATAAGCTAGATAGATGGCGGCATTCATGGGAATCTGGAAAGTCTAACCTTGTCTGTGGTATTCCGAGTAGGATTCCGGGAATCTGGAAAGTCTAATCTTGTCTGTGGTATTCCGAGTAAGATTCCGGTATTGAATGACTGTGACGAGCTTCAAACTTCTGAAGGCTGGGCGTTAGTGACAGACGCAAAAGAATCAAGGGATTCTATTCCAACCTGATTGAGAACAGACAGATGATTAGTCGTGCTGTGACAGAGCATAGGACCATTTTCACTGAGAGGATGGGATGTAACCATTGACAACGGTGATGTCCTACATACAGCTTGCCATGGAAAGGAATAAGAAGGATTGGATAAATGTAATAAGAAAGTAGAGATTCGAGGGGAGCACAACATCTCCATATGCCTATCTGAAATTCCTACCATGGAATTATATGAGTAACTATTTACTATTTTATTTTCTGTTTATTATTTATTTTCAAACTTATCATAAACCATTTAATCTGCCTAACTGAGATTTACAAGGTGACCATAGCTTGCTTCATACCAACAATCTCTGTGGGATCGACCCTTACTCACGTAAGGTATTACTTGGA
>NC_029772.3:46213948-46214935 GCF_000817695.3 Arachis duranensis | reverse complement strand
AATCACAATTTCGTCCACCAAGTTTTTGGCGCCGTTGCCGGGGATTGTTCGAGTATGGACAACTGACGGTTCATCTTGTTGCTTAGATTAGGTAATTTTCTTTTCAAAAAAATTTTTCAAAATTTTTCTTTTCTTTTTTGTTTTTTCCAAAATATATTTTCGAAAAACATAATAATAAAAATCCAAAAAAATTAGAAAATAAAAAAAAATTGTGTTTCTTGTTTGAGTCTTGAGTCAATTTTTAAGTTTGGTGTCAATTGCATGCTTTAAAAAAATTTTTTTCTTGCATTTTTTGAAAATTCATGCATTCATGGTGTTCTTCATGATCTTCAAGTTGTTCTTGAGAAGTCTTCTTGTTTGATCTTGATGTTTTCTTGTTTTGTTTTGTTTGTTGTTTTTCATGTGCATTTTTCGTTTGTTAGAGTCCATGCATTAAAGATTTCTAAGTTTGGTGTCTTGCATGTTTTCTTTGCATCAAAAATTTTTTCAAAATTATGTTCTTGATGTTCATCATGATCTTCAAAGTGTTCTTGGTGTTCATCTTGACATTCAAAGTGTTCTTGCATGCATTATGTGTTTTGATCCAAAATTTTCATGTTTTGGGTCATTTTTATGTTTTTATGTTTTTCTCTTTCATCATTAAAAAAATTCAAAAAAATCAAAAATATATTTTCCTTATTTCCCTCCAAATTTTCGAAATTTTGGGTTGACTTGGTCAAATATTTTTAAAATTAGTTGTTTCTTACAAGTCAAGTCAAATTTTCAATTTTAAAAATCTTATCTTTTCAAAATCTTTTTCAAAAATCATATCTTTTTCATTTTTTATTATTTTCGAAAAATTCCAAAAATCTTTTTCAAAATATTTTCAAAATCTTTTTCTTATCTTTATATCTAATTTTCAAAAATATGCTAACAATTAATGTGATTGGTTCAAAAATTTGAAGTTTGTTACTTTCTTGTTAAGAAAGGTTCAATCTTTAAGTTCTA
>NC_029772.3:46211898-46212526 GCF_000817695.3 Arachis duranensis | reverse complement strand
ACACTTCTAATTTAGTCAATCTAGTCTCTGATCTGTCAAAGGCCACTTTCAGTTTCATGAGTGAAACAAGATCCTCCATCAGAAATCTGGAGGCACAAGTGGGCCAGTTGAGTAAGAAAGTCATTGAAACTCCTCCTAGTATTCTCCCAAGCAATACAGAAGAGAATCCAAAAGGAGAGTGCAAGGCCATTGATGTAATCAATATGGCCGAATGCAACAAGGGAGGAGAAGGACGAAAATCCTAGTGAGGAAGACCTCCTGGGACATCTCTCAAGCAAGAAGGAGTTTCCTATTAAGGATCCAAAGGAATCTGAGGCTCATATAGAGACCATAGAGATTCCATTAAATCTCCTTCTGCCATTCATGAGCTCTGAAGACTATTCTTCCTCAGAAGAGGATGAAAATGTGACTGGAGAGCAAGTTGCTCAATATTTAGGAGCTATCATAAAGCTGAATGCCAAGTTGTTTGGTAATGAGACTTGGGAAAGTGAACCTCCCTTGCTCATTAGTGAACTGGATACATGGATTCAGCAAACTCTACCTCAATAGAGATAAGATCCTGGCAAGTTCTTAATACCTTGTACCATAGGCACCATGACCTTTGAAAAAGCTCTATGTGATCTGGGGT
>NC_029772.3:46209672-46211718 GCF_000817695.3 Arachis duranensis | reverse complement strand
CATATCCCTGCTAATTTCATAATCTTAGACACTAGGAAGGAAGAGGATGAATGCATTATCCTTGGAAGACCTTTCCTAGCTACAGCAGGAGCTGTGATAGATGTCAACAGAGGAGAATTAGTTCTTCAATTGAATGGGGACTACCTTGTGTTTAAGGCACATGGCCATCCCTCTGTGACAAAAGAGAGTAAGCATGAAGAGCTTCTATCAGTTCAGAGTCAAGAAGAGCCCCACAGTCAAACTCTACGTTTGGTGTTAAGAGGCCACAACCAAACTCTAAGTTTGGTGTTAAGACCCCATATCCAAACTCTAAGTTTGGTGTTGGGACTATACAACATTGACCTGATCACCTGTGAGGCTCCATGAGAGCCCACTGTTAAGCTAATGACATTAAAAGAGCGCTTGTTGGGAGGCAACCCAATTTTTATTTATCTAATTTTATTTTTATTTTATTGTTATTTTGTGTTTTATTAGGTACATGATCATGAGGAGTCACGAAAAAATTTATTTATCTAATTTTATTTTTATTTTATTGTTATTTTGTGTTTTATTAGGTGCATGATCATGTGGAGTCACGAAAAAAATATAAAAATTAAAAACAGAATCAAAAAAATAGCAGAAGAAAAATCACACCCTGGAGGAAGGACATACTGGCGTTCAACGCCAGTAAGGAGCATCTGGCTGGCGTTCAACGCCAGAACAGAGCATGAATCTGGCGCTGAATGCCAGAAATAAGCAACATCTTGGCGTTTGAACGCCAGGAATGTGCCTTGAGGAAAGCTGGCGCTGAACGCTAGTAACAAGCATGGAACTGGCGTTCAACGCCAGAAACATGCTATACATGGTCGTTGAACGCCCAGAACATGCTACACATGGGCGTTGAATGCCCAGAACGTGCATCACCCCGGCGTTTAAATGCCAGAATGGTATGCAAAGGCATTTTGCATGCCTATTTGGTGCAGGGATGTAATTCCTTGACACCTCAGGATCTGTGGATCCCACAGGATCACCTCAGGATCTATGGCCCCACAGGATCATGTCAGGATCTGTGGACCCCACAGGATCCCCACCTAACATATTCCCACCTTACCTCCTAATCCTATAACACTCTTCCCCATGTCACACTTCCCAACAACTTCAATCTCTCTTTCCAATTATCCCCTTCACCACTCACATCCATCCACTCTTCCGCATAAACCCCACCTACCTTCAAAATTCAAAAACACTTTCCCACCCAAACCCACCCTACATGGCCGAACCTACCCTCTCCCCTTTCCCTATATATACTCTTCCATTCTACTTCATTTTCACACAACACAAACCCCCTCTTCTACACCTTGGCCGAAACACCATCCCTTACTCTCATCCATATTTTCTTCTTCTTCTTCTTCTTTTCTTTCTTCTCTTGCTTGATGGCGAGCAATATTTTAAGTTTGGTGTGGTAAAAGCATAAGCTTTTTGTTTTTCCATTATCATCAATGGCACCTAAGGCCGGAGAATCCTTTAGAAAAGGAAAAGAGAAGACAAAAGCTTCCACCTCCGAGTCATGGGAGATGGAAAGATTCATCTCCAAAAGCAATCAAGACCACTTCTATGATGTTGTGGCAAAGAAGAAGGTGATCCCTGAGGTCCCTTTCAAGCTCAAGAAAAATGAGTATCCGGAGATCCGACATGAAATCCGAAGGAGAGGTTGGGAAGTCCTAACCAACCCCATGCAACAAGTCGGAATCTTAATGGTTCAAGAGTTCTATGCCAATGCATGGATCACTAGGAACTATGATCAAAGTATGAACCCGAGTCCAAAGAATTATCTCACAACGGTTCGGGGGAAATACTTAGATTTTAGTCCGGAGAATGTGAGGTTGGCGTTCCACTTGCCCATGATGCAAGGAGATGTACGCCCCTACACTAGAAGGGTCAACTTTAATCAAAGGTTGGACCAAGTCCTAATGGACATATGTGTGAAAGGAGCTCAATGGAAAAGAAACTCCAAAGGCAAGCCAGTTCAACTAAGAAGACTGGACCTCAAGCCTGTGGCTAGAGGAT
>NC_029772.3:46208591-46209435 GCF_000817695.3 Arachis duranensis | reverse complement strand
GGTGCACGGAATTGTGATCATCAATGGCGCCATCAACATGGTACGCTCAATTGCAATCTCAACTATTTATCACAACTTCGCACAACTAACCAGCAAGTGTACTGGGTCGTCCAAGTAATAAACCATACGCGAGTAAGGGTCGATCCCACGGAGATTGTTGGTATGAAGCAACCTATGGTCATCTTGTAAATCTCAGTCAGGCAGACTCAAATGGTTATGGATGATTTATGAATAAAACATAAAGATAAAGATAAAGATACTTATGTAATTCATTGGTAAGAATTTCAGACAAGCATATGGAGATGCTTTGTCCCTTCCGTCTCTCTGCTTTCCTACTGTCTTCATCCAATCCTTCTTACTCCTTTCCATGGCAAGCTGTATGTAGGGTTTCACCGTTGTCAGTGGCTACCTCCCATCCTCTCAATGAAAATGTTCAACGCACCCTGTCACGGCACGGCTAATCATCTGTCGGTTCTCAATCAGGTTGGAATAGAATCCAGTGATTCTTTTGCGTTTGTCACTAACGCCTAGCCTTCAGGAGTTTGAAGCTCGTCACAGTCATTCAATCATTGAATCCTACTCAGAATACCACAGACAAGGTTTAGACCTTCCAGATTCTCTTGAATGCTGCCATCAATTCTAGCTTATACCACGAAGATTCTGATCAAGGGATCCAAGAGATAAACATTCAAGCCTTGTTTGCTTGTAGAACAGAAGTGGTTGTCAGGCACTCGTTCATAAGTGAGAATGATGATGAGTGTCACATAATCATCACATTCATCATGTTCTTGGGTGCAAATGAATATCTTAGAACAAGAATAAGCTGAATTGAATAGAAGAACAA
>NC_029772.3:46207536-46208428 GCF_000817695.3 Arachis duranensis | reverse complement strand
GATCTAAGAACTAGACGTCCAAAGATGATCAAAGGATCTAAAGTGATCCAAAGATGAAAATACAATAGCAAAAGGTCCTATTTGTAGAGAACTAGTAGCCTAGGTTTTACAGAGATGAGTAAATGACATAAAAATCCACTTCCGGGCCCACTTGGTGTGTGCTTGAGCTGAGCATTGAAGCATTTTCATATAGAGACTTCTCTTGGAGTTAAACGCTAGCTTTTGTGCCAGTTTGGGCGTTTAACTCCCATTCTTGTGGCAGTTCCGGCGTTTAACCCTGGGATTTCTGAGGGTGACTTTGTACGCCAGTTTGGGCCATCAAATCTTGGGTAAAGTATAGACTATCATATATTGCTGGAAAGCCCAGGAAAAAGTATGGACTATTATACATTGCTGGAAAGCCCAGGATGTCTACTTTCCAATGCCGTTGAGAGCGCGCCAATTGGGCTTCTTTAGCTTCATAAAATCCACTTCGATTGCAGAGAGGTCAAAATCCAACAGCATTTGCAGTCCTTTTCAGCCTCTGAATCAGATTTTTGCTCAAGTCCCTCAATTTCAGCCAGAAAATACCTGAAATCACAGAAAAACACACAAACTCATAGTAAAGTCAAGAAAAGTGAATTTTAACTATAAACTAATAGAAATATACTAAAAACTAACTAAAACATACTAAAAACATACTAAAAACAATGCCAAAAAGCGTACAAATTATCCGCTCATCACAACACCAAAATTAAATTGTTGCTTGTCCCCAAGCAACTGGAAATCAAATAAGATAAAGAGAAGAGAATATGCAATGAATTCCAAAAGCATCTATGAAGATCAGTATTAATAAGATGAGCGGGGCTTTTAGCTTTTTGCCTCTGAATAGTTTTGGCATCTCACTCTATCC
>NC_029772.3:46206023-46207175 GCF_000817695.3 Arachis duranensis | reverse complement strand
CGTATTCACTGCTTTTTCTTGCTTCAAGAATCATTTTTATAATTTTTCAGATCCTCAGTAACATGTCTCCTTTTTCATCATTCTTTCAAGAGCCAACCATTCATGAACAATAAATTCAAAAGACATATGCACTGTTTAATCATACATTCAGAAAACAAAAGTATTGCCACCACATCAAAATAATTAATCTGTTATAAAATTTAAAATTCATGCAATTCTTCTCTTTTTCAATTAAGAACATTTTTCATTCAAGAAAGGTGATGGATTCATAGGACATTCATAACTTTAAGGCACAGACACTAAGACACTAATGATCATGAGACACAAACATAGATAAACATAAGCATGAAAATTCAAAAAACAAGAAAATAGAGAACAAGGAAATTAAAGAACGGGTCCACCTTAGTGATGGTGGCTTGTTCTTCCTCTTGAAGATCTTATGGAGTGCTTGAGCTCCTCAATGTATCTTCCTTGTCTTTGTTGCTCCTCTCTCATGATTCTTTGATCTTCTCTAATTTCATGGAGGAGGATGGAATGTTCTTGGTGCTCCACCCTTAGTTGTCCTATGTTGGAACTTAATTCTCCTAGGGAGGTGTTAATTTGCTCCCAATAGTTTTGTGGAGGAAGGTGCATCCCTTGAGGCATCTCGGGGATTTCATGATGAGTGAGATCTCTTGTTTGCTCCATCCTTTTCTTAGTGATGGGCTTGTCTTCATCAATGGGGATGTCTCCTTCTATGTCAATTCCAACTGAATAACAGAGGTGACAAATGAGATGAGGAAAGGCTAACCTTGCCAAGGTAGAGGACTTGTCCGCCACCTTATAAAGTTCTTGGGCTATAACCTCATGAACTTCTACTTCCTCTCCAATCATGATGCTATGAATCTTGATGGCCCGGTCTAGAGTAACTTCAGACCGGTTGTTAGTGGGAATGATTGAGCGTTGGATAAACTCCAACCATCCCCTAGCTACGGGCTTGAGGTCATGCCTTCTCAATTGAACCGGCTTTTCTCTTGAATCTCTCTTCCATTGGGCGCCCTCTTCACAAATGACTGTGAGGACTTGGTCCAACCTTTGATCAAAGTTGACCCTTCTAGTGTAAGGATGCTCATCTCCTTGCATCATAGGCAAGTTGAACGCCACCCTCACACT
>NC_029772.3:46204892-46205965 GCF_000817695.3 Arachis duranensis | reverse complement strand
TATTCACTCTTTTTGAGTTTGAAAGGGACCTCGGGGATCACCTTCTTCAAGGCCACAACTTCATAGAAGTGGTCTTGATGCACCCTTGAGATGAATCTCTCCATCTCACATGACGCGGAGGTGGAAGCTTTTGCCTTCCCTTTCCTCTTTCTAGAGGTTTCTCCGGCCTTGGATGCCATAAATGGTTATGAAAAAACAAAAAGCAGTGCTTTTACCACACCAAACTTAAAAGATTTGCTCGTCCTCGAGCAAAAGAAGAAAGAAGAGAGTAGAAGAAAAAGAAATAGAGGAGATGGAGATGGCTTTGTGGTTCGGCCAAAGGGGGAGAAGTAGTGTTTAGGTTGTGTGAAAATAAAGGAGTGAAGATGGATTTATATACGGGTGGAGAAAGGGGTAGGGTTCGGTTATGGGAGGGTGGGTTTGGGAGGGAAAGTGGTTTGAATTTGAATGGTGAGGTAGGTGACGTTTTATGAAGGATGGATGTGAGTCGTGAAGAGAAAGATGGGATTTGGTGAATGGGTGAAGAAGAAGAGAGAGGGTGGTGGGGTAGGTGGGGATCCTGTGCGGTCCACAGATCCTGAGGTGTCAAGGAAAAGTTATCCCTGCACCAAGTGGCGAGCAAAAATGCTCTTCATGCCAATTCTGGCGTTAAACGCCGGGCTGGTGCCCATTTCTGGCGTTTAATGCCAACATCTTGCCCTTTCTTGGCGTTTAACGCCAGTCTGGTGCCCCTTTCTAGCGTTAAACGCCCAGAATGGTGCCAGACTGGGCGTTAAACGCCCATTTGCTACCCTTACTGGCATTTAAACGCCAGCAAGGTCTTCCTCCAGGGTGTGCTATTTTTCTTTCTGTTTTTCATTCTGTTTTTGCTTTTTCAACTAATTTTGTGACTTCTCATGATCATCAACCTACAGAAAATATAAAATAACAAAGGAAAATAGATAAAATATAACATTGGGTTGCCTCCCAACAAGCGCTTCTTTAATGTCAGTAGCTTGACAGTGGGCTCTCATGGAGCCTCAAAGATACTCAGAGCAATGTTGGAACCTCCCAACACCAAACTTAGAGTTTGA
>NC_029772.3:46203997-46204855 GCF_000817695.3 Arachis duranensis | reverse complement strand
TTTGCTGTGGCTAGGAAGGGTCTGCCAAGGATGATGGATTCATCCATGCACTTCCCAGTCTCTAGGACTATGAATTCAGCAGGGATGTAATGGTCTTCAACCTTTACTAGAACATCCTCTACAAGTCCATAAGCCTGTTTTCTTGAGTTGTCTACCATCTCTAGTGAGATTTTTGCAGCTTGTACCTCAAAGATCCCTAGCTTCTCTATTACAGAGAGAGGCATGAGGTTTATACTTGACTCTAAGTCGCACAGAGCCTTCTTAAAGGTCATGGTGCCTATGGTACAAGGTATCAAGAACTTCCCAGGATCTTGTCTCTTTTGAGGTAATTTCTGCCTAGACAAGTCATCCAGTTCTTTAGTGAGCAAAGGGGGTTCATCCTCCCAAGTCTCATTACCAAATAACTTGTCATTTAGCTTCATGATTGCTCCAAGGTACTTAGCAACTTGCTCTTCAGTGACATCTTTGTCCTCTTCAGAGGAAGAACACTCATCAGAGCTCATGAATGGCAGAAGTAAATCCAATGGAATCTCTATGGTCTTGGTGTGAGCCTCAGATTCCCATGGTTCCTCATTGGGGAACTCATTGGAGGCCAGTGGACGTCCATTGAGGTCTTTCTCAGTGGCGCTCACTGCCTCTTCATCCTCTCCATGTTCGGCCATGTTGATGGCCTTACATTTTCCTTTTGGATTCTCTTCTGTATTGCTTTGAAGAGTACTAGGAGGGAGTTCAGTAATTTTCTTGCTCAGCTGTCCCACTTGTGCCTCCAAGTTTCTGATGGAGGACCTTGTTTCATTCATGAAACTGAGAGTGGCCTTAGATAGATCAGAGACTATATTTGCTAAGCTAGATGGATTC
>NC_029772.3:46203123-46203907 GCF_000817695.3 Arachis duranensis | reverse complement strand
ATTGCTAAACCTGTTTCTTCCACCATTATTGTTGTTGAAACCTTGTTGGGGTCTCTGTTGATCCTTCCATGAGAGATTTGGAAGATTTCTCCATGAAGAATTATAGGTGTTTCCATAAGGTTCTCCCATGTAATTCACCTCTTCCATTGAAGGGTTCTCAGGATCATAAGCTTCTTCTTCAGATGAAGCGTCCTTAGTACTGTCTGGTGCAGCTTGCATTCCAGACAGACTTTGAGAAATAATATTGACTTGCTCAGTCAATATTTTGTTCTGAGCCAATATGGCATTCAGAGTATCAATCTCAAGAACTCCTTTCTTCAGATTCGTCCCATTGTTCACAGGATTCCTTTCAGAAGTGTACATGAATTGGTTATTTGCAACCATTTCAATCAGTTCTTAAGCTTCGTGTAGGCGTCTTCTTCAGATGAAGAGAGCCTCCAGCAGAACTATCCAATGACATCTTGGACAGTTCAGACAGACCATCAAAGAAGATACCTATGATGCTCCATTTAGAAAGCATGTCAGAAGGACACTTTCTGATCAATTGTTTGTATCTTTCCCAAGCTTCATAGAGGGATTCGCCTTCCTTTTGTCTGAAGGTTTGGACTTCCACTCTAAGCTTACTCAATTTTTGAGGTGGAAAGAACTTTGCAAAGAAGGCATTGGCTAGCTTTTCCCAAGAGTTCAGGCTTTCTTTAGGTTGTGAGTCCAACCATATCCTAGCTCTGTCTCTTACAGCAAAAGGGAATAGCATAAGTCTGTAGACCTCAGGGTCAACCCCATT
>NC_029772.3:46199856-46203077 GCF_000817695.3 Arachis duranensis | reverse complement strand
ATGAGGATCTTCCAATGGAAGTCCATGAAACTTGCAGTTCTGTTGCATTAGAGAAATTAATTGAGGCTTAAGCTCAAAGTTGTTTGCTCCAATGGCAGGGATAGAGATGCTTCTCCCATAGAAGTCGGGAGTAGGTGCAGTAAAGTCACCCAGCACCTTCCTTGCATTGTTGGCATTGTTGTTGTTTTCGGCTGCCATGTCTTCTTCTTTGAAGATTTCTGTTAGGTCATCTACAGAGAATTGTGCTTTAGCTTCTCTTAGCTTTCGCTTCATGTTCCTTTCAGGTTCAGGGTCAGCCTCAACAAGAATGCTTTTGTCTTTGCTCCTGCTCATATGAAAGAGAAGAGAACAAGAAAATATGGAATCCTCTATGTCACAGTATAGAGATTCCTTGAGGTGTCAGAGGAAAAGAAAAATAGAAGGAAGAGGTAGAAAATTCGAACTTATCAAGGAAGATGGAGTTCGAATTATGCATTAAGGAATAGTGTTAGTCCAGAAATAGAAGGATGTGAAAAGAGGGGAAGAAATTTTTAAAAATAAATTAAAAACATTTTAAAAACATTTTGAAAAACACTAATTGATTTTCGAAAACCAAGATTGGAAAAGAAATCAAGTGATTTTTGAAAAAGATTTTGAAATTAGAAATCAAAAAGATATGATTGAGAACTATTTTGAAAAAAGATGTGATTAAAAAGATATGATTGAAAAGTTATGGTTTTAAAGAGATATGATTGAAAAAGATTTGATTTTGAAAAATTTTGAAAACCTGAAAAAAATTTGAATTAAAATCAGAATCTTCCCTCTTGTGCCATCCTGGCGTTAAACGCCCAGAATGGTGCACATTCTGGCGTTTAACGCCCAAAACTCACCCCTTTTGGGCGTTAAACGCCCAGCCAGGCACCCTGGCTGGCGTTTAAACACCAGTTTTCCTTCTTTACTGGGCGTTTTTAACGCCCAGCTTTTTCTGTGTAATTCCTCTGCAGTATGTTCTGAATCTTCAATTCTCTGTATTATTGACTTGAAAAGACACAAATTAAAAATTTTTTTGGATTTTTAATGATGAGGAAAAATCAAAATGCAACTAAAATCAAATAAACAATGCACCAAACTTAAAAGTTTGTATACTACTGACACTAACAAGTTGAGAATGCATATGAGAAACAACAAAACACACAAAACAAGAGAATTTAAAGATCAGAGCAAGTAAATCATCAAGAACAACTTGAAGATCACTAAAGACACATGAAAAATGCAAGAAGAACAGAAACATGCAATTGACACCAAACTTAAAATGAGACACTAGATTCAAACAAGAAATCTTTTTGGATTTTATGATTTTGTAATTTTTTTGGTTTTTTTCGAAAATTAAGTGGAAATGAAAATAAAGATATCAAAATTCTTAATGAGAATTCCAGGAATCATGCAATGTTAGTCTAAAGGAATTAGACATGGCTAGCCAAGCTTCAGCAGCACATTGCATTCAAGAGCTAAATTGATGAAGATCAATCAGCTTTGGTGATGATAAGAACCTCACCTTGAAACACTAGAATTCATTCTCAAGAACTCTGAAGAAAAATACCTAATCTAAGCAACAAGATGAACTGTCAGTTGTCCAAACTCAAACAATCCCCAGCAACGGCGCCAAAAACTTGGTGCACGAAATTGTGATCATCAATGGCGCCATCAACATGGTACGCTCAATTGCAATCTCAACTATTTATCACAACTTCGCACAACTAACCAGCAAGTGCACTGGGTCGTCCAAGTAATAAACCTTACGCGAGTAAGGGTCGATCCCACGGAGATTGTTGGTATGAAGCAAGCTATGGTCACCTTGTAAATCTCAGTCAGGCAGATTCAAATGGTTATGGATGATTTATGAATAAACATAAGGATAAAGATAGAGATACTTATGTAATTCATTGGTAAGAATTTCAGACAAGCGTATGGAGATGCTTTGTCCCTTCCGTCTCTCTGCTTTCCTACTGTCTTCATCCAATCCTTTTTACTCCTTTTCATGGCAAGCTGTATGTAGGGTTTCACCGTTGTCAGTGGCTACCTACCATCCTTCTCAGTGAAAATGTTCAACGCACCTTGTCACGGCACGGCTAATCATCTGTCGGTTCTCAATCAAGTTGGAATAGAATCCAGTGATTCTTTTGCGTCTGTCACTAACGCCCAGCCTTCAGGAGTTTGAAGCTCATCACAGTCATTCAATCATTGAATCCTACTCAGAATACCACAGATAAGGTTTAGACCTTCCGGATTCTCTTAAATGCCGCCATCAATTCTAGCTTATACCACGAAGATTCCGATCAAGGGATCCAAGAGATAAACATTCAAGCCTTGTTTGCTTGTAGAACAGAAGTGGTTGTCAGGCACTCGTTCATAAGTGAGAATGATGATGAGTGTCACATAATCATCAGATTCATCATGTTTTTGGGTGCAAATGAATATCTTAGAACAAGAATAAGCTAAATTGAATAGAAGAACAATAGTAATTGCATTAATACTCGAGGTACAGCAGAGCTCCACACCTTAATCTATGGTGTGTATAAACTCCACCGTTGAAAATACATAAGAACAAGGTCTAGGCATGGCCGAATGGCCAGCCTCCCATGATCTAAGAACTAGACGTCAAAAGATGATCAAAGGATCTAAAGTGATCCAAAGATGAAAATACAATAGCAAAAGGTCCTATTTGTAGAGAACTAGTAGCCTAGGTTTTACAGAGATGAGTAAATGACATAAAAATCCACTTCTGGGCCCACTTGGTGTCTGCTTGAGCTGAGAATTGAAGCATTTTCGTGTAGAGACTTCTCTTGGAGTTAAACGCTAGCTTTTGTGCCAGTTTGGGCGTTTAACTCCCATTCTTGTTCCAGTTCCGGCGTTTAACGCCGGGCAGTTTTGAGCTGATTTGGGACGCTGGTTTGGGCCATCAAATCTCGGCCAAAGTATGGACTATTATACATTGCTGGAAAGCCCAGGATGTCTACTTTCCAACGCCATTGAGAGCGCGCTAATTGGGCTTCTTTAGCTCCAGAAAATCCACTTCGAGTGCAGGGAGGTCAAAATCCAACATCATCTGCAGTCCTTTTCAGCCTCTGAATCAGATTTTTGCTCAAGTCCCTCAATTTCAGCCAGAAAATACCTGAAATCACAGAAAAACACACAAACTCATAGTAAAGTCCAGAAAAGTGAATTTTAACTAAAAACTAATA
>NC_029772.3:46198014-46199596 GCF_000817695.3 Arachis duranensis | reverse complement strand
AGGACATAGAAGAGCTTAAGGACATTGTTGGTCCTTCAAGAAGAAGACGCCACTAAGGTGGATTCATTCCTTGTTCTTAGTTCTTTCTGCTTTTCAGTTTTTATGTTGTGTTCATTTATGTTTTGTGTCTCTACTTCATGATCATTAGTGTTTAGTAACTATGTCTTAAAGTTATGAATAATTCCATTAATCCTTCACCACTCTTAAATGAAAAATGTTTTTAATTCAAAAGAATAAGAAATACATGAGTTTTGAATTTATCCTTGAATTTAATTTAATTATATTGATGTGGTGACAATGCTTTTTGTTTTCTGAATGAATGCTTGAACAGTGCATATTTTTTATCTTGTTGTTTATGAATGTTAAAACTGTTGGCTCTTGAAAGAATGATGAACAAAGAGAAATGTTATTGATAATCTGAAAAATCATAAAATTGATTCTTGAAGCAAGAAAAAGCAGTGAAAAAGCAAAAGCTTGTGGAAAAAAAGTGGCAAAAAAAATAGAAAGAAAAAGAAAAAGCAAGCAGAAAAAGCCAATGGCCCTTAAAATCAAAAGGCAAGGGTAAAAAGGATCCAAGGCTTTGAGCATCAATGGATAGGAGGGCCCAAGGAAATAAAATCCAGGCCTAAGCGGCTAAATCAAGCTATCCCTGACCATGTGCTTGTGGCATGCAGGTCCAAGTGAAAGCTTGAGACTGAGTGGTTAAAGTCGTGATCCAAAGCAAAAAGAGTGTGCTTAAGAGCTTTGGACACCTCTAACTGGGGACTCTAGCAAAGCTGAGTCACAATTTGAAAAGGTTCACCCAGTTATGTGTATGTGGTATTTATGTATCCGGTGGTAATACTGGAAAACAAAGTGCTTAGGGCCACGGCCAAGACTCATAAGTAGCTGTGTTCAAGAATCAACATACTTAACTAGGAGAATCAATAACACTATCCAAAATTCTAAGTTCCTAGAGAAGCCAATCATTCTAAACTTCAAAGGAAAAAGTGAGATGCCAAAACTGTTCAGAGGCAAAAAGCTACAAGTCCCGCTCATCTAATTAGAATTAATATTCATTGATATTTTGAAATTTATAGTATATTCTCTTCTTTTTATCCTAATTGATTTTCAGTTGCTTGGGGACAAGCAACAATTTAAGTTTGGTGTTGTGATGAGCGGATAATTTATACGCTTTTTGGCATTGTTTTTGGGTAGTTTTTAGTAAGTTCAAGCTACTTTTAGGGATGTTTTCATTAGTTTTTATGTTAAATTCACATTTCTGGACTTTACTATGAGTTTGTGTATTTTTTTGTGATTTCAGGAAATTTCTGGCTGAAATTGAGGGACTTGAGCAAAACTCTGAAAAAAGGCTGACAAAAGGATTACTGATGCTGTTGGAATCTGACCTCCCTGCACTCGAAATGGATTTTCTGGAGCTACAGAACTTCAAATGGCGCGATCTCAACGGCTTTGGAAATTACACATCCAGAGCTTTCCAAAAATATATAATAGTCCATATTTTATTCGGGAATTGACGACGTAAAGTGGCGCTCAACGCCAAGTACATGCTGCTGTCTGGAGTTAAACGCCAGAAACACGT
>NC_029772.3:46192650-46197320 GCF_000817695.3 Arachis duranensis | reverse complement strand
CCATTGACAACGGTGATGTCCTACATACAGCTTGCCATGGAAAGGAGTAAGAAGGATTGGATGAATGTAATAAGAAAGTAGAGATTCGAGGGGAGCACAGCATCTCCATATGCCTATCTGAAATTCCCACCATGGAATTATATGAGTAACTATTTACTATTTTATTTTCTATTTATTATTTATTTCATACTTATCATAAACCATTTAATCTGCCTAACTGAGATTTACAAGGTGACCATAGCTTGCTTCATACCAACAATCTCTGTGGGATCGACCCTTACTCACGTAAGGTATTACTTGGATGACCCAGTACACTTGCTGGTTAAGTTGAACGGAGTTATGATCACACCAGGGATTATTAAGATCCCAATTTATCATACCATGATCTCTTTGGGGTATTTTTGATTTCATACAAGTACAAAGAGACCAACTTTAAGGATCACAATTTCGTCCACCAGTATTGCATACTCATGTTCCAAAATTGCTTTTGAATTTTGTCCCATGTGCATTGATTCTTTTTATTTTGCATTAGGAAAATTTTTGTATCCCCTTATTTAATTACTTAAAAAATTAAATTTTTGTTCAATGCACATGGTAATTTAATTATTTTGATTTTCATATGAGCATGCTTCCCAAATTTTTGAAATAGCTTATTCAATTTAAATCCCTACTTCGTTTCTATCATCCCATGTTCCCATAAAATTTTCCACTCTTAAATTATACACAATATCTATCTTAAGCTAACCAAGGATTCAACTTGGAATTTTCATTTTGTCTTTCTGCTTAAGGCTAGTAATGTGGTTATGAAATAGAAGGGGGTTAAAAGGCTCAAGTGGGCTAACAAGGATGGCATAAAAGGTAGGTTTATTTGGGACAGGTGAGCATAAATACAAATAATGGCCTCAATCATCTCTTGGTATGTATCTATATTCTATAATTGGACATACAGGTTAAAACAAAATAAAGATTGCAAGCATAGAAAAGAAGTGCGAAACACACAGGAATGAAATTTATAGTTTGATGTAACCATACAATTAAGCTCAAAACTCACGGGCTGTGTGTTCTCTAGCTCATAAATCATATATCAGTTATATATGTCATGCAAGTAGAAATCAAGAGTTTCTATTTAACTCAATGTAAATCTTAAGGTGCCCCTTAAAATCTTAGTGTTCCTTCTTGAAGAAATGTTGTTAACTAACTAACATGTAATGCTATATATACAAGGTGTGTGGATTGTTTTAATTTACTAAAGTTCCTAGCTTACTCTTTTATTTTCAATTAAACCAATGTATCATATGCTAAAAGGGCAAACTATACTAATAAATCTACTTAATATATAACTAGTAAACTAAAAAGTGCAAATTAAGCTAAAATATCTAAGATATATACAGCCCAAAGTGCAGAATGCAAAAATACAGCAAAAGCAAAAGAAAAATGTGCAAATAAAATACAGAAAATGAATAAAATAAGATAAGAGTCTATAGTGGTTCACCAAAAAATATATGCCAGAGATGGCGACCTCCCCACACTTAAATAATAGCATCGTCCTCAATGCTCACTTAAACTAGGTGTGAAGAAGTGTCATCTCCGGAAGGATGAGCTGCTGGTGTCTCGGTGGTAGGCTGAGGGTCTGCAGTCTCCGTGAGTGTAGGAGGAGCAGTCTGCTGAAGCGGAGGCTCTGTCTGTAAAGAAATCTCCGGATCTGCAGCTTGTAGGTGGTGGTGCTCCTCATGGTGTGGTGCAGCCTGCTCAGCCCGGGTATGTGCCTCCTCCTCAAGATCGCTCGCCTCCTCCTCAGATGTCTCTGAAGGTGTGTCGGGCTCTGAAGGTATGTCGCCACCAGATTGGATCATCAGCTTGAGGTGCTCAAAGCGTCTCTTGTGGCGAGGCTCAGACCTCTCAAAACGTCTCATGTTGCGATGTTCATACCTCTCAAATTGCTGCTGGTGGCGGTGCTCTGATGAGCGGATAATTTATACGCTTTTTGGCATTGTTTTTAGTATGTTTTTAGTATGTTTTAGTTAGTTCTTATTATATTTTTATTAGTTTTTATTTAAAATTCACTTTTCTGGACTTTACTATGAGTTTTTGTGTTTTTCTATGATTTCAGGTATTTTCTGGCTGAAATTGAGGGACATGAGCAAAAATCTGATTCAGAGGCTGAAAAATGACTGCATATGCTGTTGGATTCTGACCTCCCTGCATTCAAAGTGGATTTTCTAGAGCTACCGAAGCCCAATTGGCGCGCTCTTAATTGCTTTGGAAAGTAGACATCCTGGGCTTTCCAGCAATATATAATAGTCCATACTTTTACCGAGATTTGATGGCCCAAACCGGTGTTCCAAATCAGCTCAAGACTGCCCGGCGTTTAACGCCGGAACTGGCACAGAAATGGGAGTTAAACGCCCAAACTGGCACAAAAGCTAGCGTTTAACTCCAAGAAAAGTCTCTAAACATGGATGCTTCAATGATCAGCCCAAGCACACACCAAGTGGGCCCGGAAGTGGATTTTTACGTCATTTACTTATTTTTATAAACCCTAAGCTACTAGTTCTCTATAAATAGGACCTTTTGCTATTGTATTTTCATCTGGGTAGCTATCTTCGAGTAGTCTTATGCTATCTTAGATCATGGGGCTGGCCTCACGGCCATGCCTAGACCTTGTTCTTATGTATTTTCAACGGTGGAGTTTCTACACACCATAGATTAAGGTGTGGAGCTCTGCTGTACCTCGAGTATTAATGCAATTACTATTGTTCTTCTATTCAATTCAGCTTATTCTTGTTCTAAGATATCACTTGTTCCTCAACTTGATGAATGTGATGATCCGTGACACTCATCATCATTCTCACCAGATTGTGGGGCGTTAGTGACAGACGCAAAAGAATCACTGATTCTATTCCGACATGATCGAGAACTGACAGATGAATAGTCGTGCTGTGACAGAGCGCGTTGAATATTTTCACTGAGAGGACAGGACTGTAGCCATTGACAACAGTGATGCCCAACATACAGCTTGCCATGGAAAGGAGTAAGAAGGATTGGATGAAGACAGTAGGAAAGCAGAGAGACGGAAAGGACAAAGCATCTCCATACGCTTATCTGAAATTCTCACCAATGAATTGCATAAGTATCTCTATCTTTATTTTATGCTTTATTCATAAATCATCTATAACCATTTGAATCTGCCTGACTGAGATTTACAAGATGACCATAGCTTGCTTCATACCAACAATCTCCATGGGATCGACCCTTACTCGCGTAAGGTTTATTACTTGGACGACCCAGTGCACTTGCTGGTTAGTTGTGCGAAGTTGTGATAAAGAGTTGAGATCGCAATTGAGCGTACCATGTTGATGGCGCCATTGATGATCACAATTTCGTACACCAAGTTTTTGGCGCCGTTGCTGGGGATTGTTCGAGTTTGGACAATTGACGGTTCATCTTGTTGCTTAGATTAGGTATTTTTCTTCAGAGTTCTTAAGAATGAATTCTAAAGTTTCAGATGATGTTTTCATCATCACCAAAGCTGATTGATTCTCATCAATTTAGCTCTTGAATGTAATGTCCTGTTAAAGCTTGGCTAGCCATGTCTAATCTTTTTAGACTAAAGCTTTAGACTAACATTGCATGATTCCTGGAATTCTCATTAAGAATTTTGATATCCTTATTTTTTTTCCACTCAATTTTCGAAAAAGCACAAAAAAATTTATAAAATTATAAAATCAAAAATATTTTATGTTTCTTGTTTGAGTCTAGTGTCTAATTTTAAGTTTGGTGTCAATTGCATGTCTTTATTCCTCTAATTTTTGAAAATTACATGCATTGTGTTCTTCATTGATCTTCAAGTTGTTCTTGATGATTTCCTTGATCTGATCTTTAAATTCTCTTATCTTGAGTGTTTTGTTGTTTCTCATATGCATTCTCAATTTGTTAGTGTCAATAGTATACAAACTTCTAAGTTTGGTGTCTTGCATGCATTGTTTATTTGATCTTAGTGGCGTTTTGGTTATTCCTCATCATTAAAAATTCAAAAAAAATTTTTAAATTGTGTCTTTTCAAGTCAATAATACAGAGAATTGAAGATTCAGAACATGCAGCAGAGAAATTACACAGAAAAAGCTGGGCGTTCAAAACGCCTAGTGAGGAAGGAAAACTGGCGTTTAAACGCCAGCCAGGGTACCTGGCTGGGCGTTTAACGCCCAAAAGGGTAGCACTTTGGGCGTTAAACGCCAGAATGGATACCATTCTGGGCGTTTAACGCCATGATAGCACAAGAGGGAAGATTTTGTTTTTAATTCATATTTTTTTCAAAGTTTCCATAATTTTTCAAAATCAAATCTTTTTCAAATCATATCTTTTCAATCATATCTTTTCAAAATCAATTTCTTTCCATTTTCAAAAATACTTGCTAACAATTAATGATTTGATTCAAAACTTTCAAGTATGTTGCCTTTTCTGTTGAGAAAGGTTTAATGTCTGAATCATGTCTTTTAAATTTCTTGTTAGCCAAGTCATTAATTTTAAAAATCAAATCTTTTTAAATTGTTTTTCAATCTTAATCACATCTTTTTCAAAATTGTTTTCAATCATATCTTTTTGATTTCTAATTTCAAAATCTTTTTCAAAAATCACTTTATTTCTTTCTCAATCTTAGTTTTCGAAAATCA
>NC_029772.3:46188930-46192556 GCF_000817695.3 Arachis duranensis | reverse complement strand
TTCTTCCCCTCTTCTCACATCCTTCTATTTATGGACTAACACTATTCCTTAATGCACAATTCGAACTCCATCTCTTTTGATAAGTTCGAATTCTTCTACCTCTCCTTCTATTTTTCTTTTCCTCTGACACCTCAAAGACTCTCTATACTGTGACATAGAGGATTCTATATTTTCTTGTTTTCCTCTCTTTCATATGAGCAGGAACAAAGACAAAAGCATTCTTGTTGAGGCTGACCCTGAACCTGAAAGGACCTTGAAGCGAAAGCTAGGAGAAGCTAAAGCACTACTCTCTGTAGAGGACCTAACAGAAATCTTCAAACAAGAAGACATGGCAGCCGAAAATAACAACAATGCCAACAATGCAAGGAAGGTGCTGGGTGACTTTACTGCACCTACTCCCGACTTCTATCGGAGAAGCATCTCTATCCCTGCCATTGGAGCAAACAACTTTGAGCTTAAGCCTCAATTAGTTTCTCTAATGCAACAGAATTGCAAGTTCCATGGACTTCCATTGGAAGATCCTCATCAGTTTTTAGCTGAATTCTTGCAAATTTGTGACACTGTCAAGACTAATGGGGTTGACCCTGAGGTCTATAGACTTATGCTATTCCCTTTTGCTGTAAAAGACAGAGCTAGAACATGGTTGGACTCACAACCTAAAGAAAGCCTGGACTCTTGGGAAAAGCTAGTCAATGCCTTCTTGGCAATGTTCTTTCCCTCAAAAATTGAGTAAGCTTAGAGTGGAAGTCCAAACCTTCAGACAGAAGGAAGGTGAATCCCTCTATGAAGCTTGGGAAAGATACAGATAATTGATCAGAAAGTGTCCGTCTGACATGCTTTCTGAATGGAGCATCATAGGTATCTTCTATGATGGTCTGTCTGAACTGTCCAAGACGTCATTGGATAGCTCTGCTAAAGGATCTCTTCATCTGAAGAAGATGCCTACAGAAGCTCAAGAACTCATTGAAATGGTTGCAAATAACCAATTCACGTATACTTCTGAAAGGAATCCTGTGAACAATGGGACGAATCTGAAGAAAGGAGTTCTTGAGATTGATACTCTGAATGCCATATTGGCTCAGAACAAAATATTGACTCAGCAAGTCAATATGATTTCTCAAAGTCTGTCTGGAATGCAAGCTGCACCAGGCAGTATTAAGGACGCTTCATCTGAAGAAAAAGCTTATGATCCTGAGAACCCATCAATGGAAGAGGTGAATTACATAGGAGAACCCTATGGAAACACCTATAATCCTTCATGGAAAAATCATCCAAATCTCTCATGGAAGGATCAACAGAGACCTCAACAAGGTTTCAACAACAATAATGGTGGAAGAAACAGGTTTAGCAATAGCAAGCCTTTTCCATCATCTTCTCAGCAACAGACAGAGAATTCTAAGCAGAGCCACTCTGACTTAGCAACCATGGTCACTGATCTAATCAAAACCACTCAAAGTTTCATGACTGAAACAAGGTCCTCCATTAGAAACTTGGAGGCACAAGTGGGACAGCTGAGTAAGAAAGTTACTGAACTCCCTCCTAGTACTCTTCCAAGCAATACAGAAGAGAATCCAAAAGGAGAGTGTAAGGCCATCAACATGGCCGAAATTAGAGAGGAGGAAGAGGCAGTGATCGCCACTGAGGAAGACCTCAATGGACGTCCACTGGCCTCCAATGAGTCCCCCAATGAGGAACCATGGGAATCTGAGGCTCAAAATGAGACCATAGAGATTCCATTGGACTTACTTCTGCCATCGAACTCCCTTTGCTCACCAAAGAACTGGATGACTTGACTAGGCAGAGATTACCTCAAAAGAGACAGGACCCTGGAAAGTTCTCAGTACCTTGTACATTAGGCACCATGACCTTCGAGAAGGCTCTGTGTGACCTAGGGTCAAGCATAAACCTCATGCCTCTCTCTGTAATGGAGAAGCTATGGATCTTTGAGGTACAAGCTGCAAGAATCTCACTAAAGATGGCAGACAATTCAAGAAAGCAAGCTTATGGACTTGTAGAGGATGTTCTGGTAAAGATTAAAAACCATTACATCCATGCTAACTTCATAGTTCTAGAGACTGGGAAGTGCATGGATGAATCCATCATCCTTGGCAGACCCTTCCTAGCCACAGCAAAGGCTGTGATTGATGTTGACAGAGGAGAATTGATCATTCAAGTGAATATAGAATCCCTTGTGTTTAAGGCTCAAGGATATCCCTCTATAACCATGGAGAGGAAGCATGAAGAGCTTCTCTCAAAACAGAGTCAAACAGAGCCCCCGCAGTCAAACTCTAAGTTTGGTGTTGGGAGGCCACAACCAAATTCTAAGTTTGTGTTGAACCACCACATTCAAACTCTAAGTTTGGTGTTGGGAGGTTCCAACATTGCTCTGAACATCTGTGAGGCTCCATGAGAGCCCACTGTCAAGCTACTGACATTAAAGAAGCGCTTGTTGGGAGGTAACCCAATGTTATATTTATCTATTTTCCTTTTGTTATTTTATATTTTCTGTAGGTTGATGATCATGTGAAGTCACAAATCAATTGAAAAAGCAAAAACAGAATAAAAAATAGAAAGAAAAATAGCACACCCTGGAGGAAAACTTACTGGCGTTTAAATGATAGTGAAGACAGCAAAATGGGCGTTTAACGCCCAGTCTGGCACCATTCTGGGCGTTTAACGCCAGAAAGGGGCACCAGACCGGCGTTTAACGCCAGGAATGGGCAAGAAGCTGGCGTTAAACGCCAGAAAAGGGTAGTAGCCTAGCGTTTAATGCCAGGATTAGCAGAAAGGGCATTTGACATGCCACTTGGTGCAGGGATGAGTTATCCTTGACACCTCAGGATCTGTGGACCCCACAAGATCCCCACCTACCCCACCACTCTCTCTCTTCTTCACCCATTCACCAATCACCTCAATACCTCTTCCCAAAAAAAAAACCCTCACCTATCAAATCCCACCATTCTCTTCACCACTCACATCTATCCTTCATAAAACCCCACTTACCTCACCATTCAAATTCAAACCACTTTTCCTCCCAAACCCACCCATAATGGCTGAACCCTACCCCTCTCTCCACCCCTATATAAACCCTTCTTCACTCCTTCATTTTCACATAACCTAAACACTACTTCTCCCCTTTGGCCGAAACACAAAGCCCCCCATCTATCTCATATCTTTCTTCTTTTTCTACTCTCTTCTTTCTTCTTTTGCTCGAGGACGAGCAAACCTTCTAAGTTTGGTGTGGTAAAAGCGTTGCTTTTTGTTTTTCCATAACCATTTATGGCACCTAAGGCCGGAGAAACCTTTAGAAAGAGGAAAGGGAAGGCAAAAGCTTCCACCTCCGAGTCATGGGAGATGGAGAGATTCATCCCAAGGGTACATCAAAACCACTTCTATGAAGTTGTGGCCAAGAAGAAGGTGATCCCCGGGTCCCTTTCAAACTAAAAAAGTGTCAACTTTGATCAAAGGTTGGACCAAGTCCTCATGGATACCACTAAGAAGAGGATGGAGCAAACAAGAGATCCCACTCATGGACATGAGGAAACTCCTCATCATGAAATCCCTGAGATGCCTCAAGGTATGCACTTTCCTCCACAAAACTATTGGGAGCAAATCAACACCTCCCT
>NC_029772.3:46186503-46188625 GCF_000817695.3 Arachis duranensis | reverse complement strand
TATGAATGTTAAAATTGTTGGCTCTTGAAAGAATGATGGAAAAGGAAAAATGTTATTGAGGATCTGAAAAATCATCAAATTGATTCTTGAAGCAAGAAAAAGCAGTGAAAAGCTTGCAAAAAAAAGAGAAAGAAAAAGAAAGAGCAAGCAGAAAAAGCCAACAGCCCTTTAAACCAAAAGGCAAGGGTAATAAAAAGGATCCAAGGCTTTGAGCATCAGTGGATAGGAGGGCCCACAGGAATAATATCCTGGCCTAAGCGGCTAAACCAAGCTGTCCCTAACCATGTGCTTGTGGCGTGAAGGTGTCAAGTGAAAACTTGAGATTCAGCGGTTAAAGTCATGATCCAAAGCAAAAAGAGTGTGCTTAAGAACCCTGGACACCTCTAATTGGGGACTCTAGCAAAGCTGAGTCACAATCTGAAATGGTTCACCCATTTATGTGTCTGTGGCATGTATGTATCCGGTGGTAATACTGGAAAATAAAGTGCTTTGGGCCACGGCCAAGACTCATAAAATAGCTATGCTCAAGAATCATCATACTTAACTAGGAGAATCAATAACACTATCCGGATTCTGAGTTCCTATAGAAGCCAATCATTCTGAACTTCAAAGGATAAAGTGAGAAGCCAAAACTGTTCAGAGGCAAAAAGCTACTAGTCCCGCTCATCTAATTGGAGCTAAGTTTCATTGATAATTTGGAGTCTATAGTATATTCTCTTCTTTTTATCCTATTTGATTTTCAGTTGCTTGGGGACAAGCAACAATTTAAGTTTGGTGTTGTGATGAACGGATAATTTATACGCTTTTTGACATTATTTTTAGTATGTTTCAGTTAGTTTTTATTATATTTTTATTAGTTTTTATTTAAAATTCACTTTTCTGGACTTTACTATGAGTTTGTGTGTTTTTCTGTGATTTCAGGTATTTTCTACCTGAAATTGAGGGACCTGAGCAAAAATCTGATTCAGAGGCTGAAAAAGGACTGCAGATGCTGTTGGATTCTGACCTCCCTGCATTCGAAGTGGATTTTCTAGAGCGAAAGAAGCCCAATTGGCACGCTCTCAATTGCATTAGAAATTAGACATCCTGTGCTTTCCGGCAATATATAATAGTCCATACTTTCCCCGAGATTTGATGGCCCAAACCGGTGTTCCAAATCAGCTCAAGACTGCCCGGCGTTTAACGCCGGAACTGGCACAGAAATGGGAGTTAAACGCCCAAACTGGCACAAAAGCTAGCGTTTAACTCCAAGAAAAGTCTCTAAACATGGATGCTTTAATGATTAGCCCAAGCACACACCAAGTGGGCCCGGAAGTGGATTTTTACGTCATTTACTTATTTTTATAAACCCTAAGCTACTAGTTCTCTATAAATAGGACCTTTTGCTATTGTATTTTCATCTGGGTAGCTATCTTCGAGTAGTCTTATGCTATCTTAGATCATGGGGCTGGCCTCACGGCCATGCCTAGACCTTCTTCTTATGTATTTTCAACGGTGGAGTTTCTACACACCATAGATTAAGGTGTGGAGCTCTGCTGTACCTCGAGTATTAATGCAATTACTATTGTTCTTCTATTCAATTCAGCTTATTCTTGTTCTAAGATATCACTTGTTCCTCAACTTGATGAATGTGATGATCCGTGACACTCATCATCATTCTCACCTATGAACGTGTGCCTGACAACCACCTCCGTTCTACCTTAGATTGAGTATCTCTTGGATTCCTTAATTAGAATCTTCGTGGCTCTTGGATTCCTTAATTAGAATCTTCGTGGTATAAGCTAGAATTGATGGCAGCATTCTTGAGAATCCGGAAGGTCTAAACCTTGTCTGTGGTATTCTGAGTAGGATTCAAGGATTGAATGACTGTGACGAGCTTCAAACTCGAGATTGTGGGGCGTTAGTGACAGACGCAAAAGAATCACTGATTATATTCCGACATGATCGAGAACCGACAGATGAATAGCCGTCCTGTGACAGAGCGCGTTGAACATTTTCACTGAGAGGAGTGGACTGTAGCCATTGACAACGGTGATGCCCAACATACAGCTTGCCATGGAAAGGAGTAAGAAGGATTGGATGAAGACAGTAGGAAAGCAGAGAGACGGAAGGGACAAAGCAT
>NC_029772.3:46179461-46186316 GCF_000817695.3 Arachis duranensis | reverse complement strand
GCTGGTTAGTTGTGCGAAGTTGTGATAAAGAGTTGAGATTGCAATTGAGGGTACCATGTTGATGGCGCCATTGATGATCACAATTTCGTGCACCACGCTCCATCTGGTCTAAGCAGGCAAAGAGTCGGTGCACCAGAAGATAAACTGGCTCAGGAGTAGGTGGGGGTGCAGTGGATGGAGCTGGGGTAGTGGATGCTGAAGGGGCAGCTGAAGATGTAGCTGCCTCAGTAGAGTCAGTGAGAAATGGAGGTTGGTAGCCAAGAGTGATGCATGAAAACTTGACTCTCAACAAATTTCCCTTAGGCAAGTATACCGAATTTGTCGTCAAGTAAAAACTCAAAATAGAGTGAGGTCGAATCCCACAAGGATTGATTGGTCAAGCAACTTTAGTTGGAAGAGTATGCTAGTTGAGCTAAACAGAGTGTAGTTTGAGAATTGTAGAAAATTAAATGACGGAAAAGTAAATAGCAGAAATTAAAGTGAAAAATCTTAACTGGAAATTTGGGATAATGAGCATGAAAATAAATGACAGAAAATAAAGAGAATGGGTAAGATCAGAAATGGGGAATTCTTTGGGCTCAGGAGATGTTGTATTCTCCGGATCAAGTTCATTTTTATCTCTTCCTAAATCAATGCATCTATTGATCTCCTTGGCAATCTTAGGTGATTAGATTCCAATTCCTTGGTAATCCAATCTCTCTAAGCTTGAACAATTGCCCAATTCCTTGATTTAATTGCTCATGGGAAGAGATGAAGTATGGTCACTGATTATAACACATGTATTTCCAAATCAAAGTGTTGGGAGGATTACATGTCACTATATCTGCCCAGACCCCAATTTGGTCCAACATGAGAAAGCATTTCTAGCATGATCTCCTCATCCCTTTTCCAAGGCTCAGAGGAGATCCAATTATGGAGAGTTTCTTTTCCAAGACAACTAACCAATTGAATTAAGATCAAAAGCTTTCTAGTGAATCAAAAGAAAAGAAAGAAGAAGAGAATGAAAACTATAATTGATCCATCAAATTACAACAGAGCTCCCTAACCCAATGAAAGGGGTTTAGTTGTTCATAGTTCTAGAAATGAAAAATGGAAGAAAATAATACATCCAAGCTAAAAGTGTAGAAAAGTAAATATACAAAGAGTAGTTCTCTAAAGTGCCAAGCTTCTCTATAGTTCAAAACTACTCCTATATATACTACTCCTCTTGATCTTCTAGTGAGTTCTTCAAGTCTTGGATGTGTGCTTTGGATCTTGAGTTGAAGCAGTTCCAATCTTTAGTGGGTCCAGCTTGCAGAGAAGTATGAATTAGGCATGGGCGTTAGTGAAGTTAACGTTAAGTGACATTGTGGGTTCGAGAACGTTAGTGGCAATCACAATTTTCACTAACGTTCCAACCCCATATAGCTTACGTTAACTCCAACGTTAGTGGCACTAACGTGACCACTAACGTTGCCTTGTAAATCTTCGCTAGCGTTATTGGGACTTACCTTTCCCAATAACGTTAGCTTATAACCCTTCGCAAGCATTATTGGGACTCACCTTTCCCATTAACGTTGCCTTATGCCCTTTGTCCCTACGTTAGAGTTCACGTTAGTGCAACTAACGTGGCTCTTAACGTGGCTATGCCTCACCTTCGAGAGCGTTAATGACACTTACCTTTGTCACTAACGCTCAAAGTGCCCCTACTCTCCACGTAAGGCTCACGTTAACTAATTTAACGTGGCCACTAACGTGGTAGTAATGCCATCTTCCAACGTTAGTGACAAAGGTGAGTGTCACTAACGTTGGCTCATCAATCTCAGCTCTACGTTAACTTTCACGTTAGTGGTCTTAACGTGACCACTAACGTGGGCAATGCTAGTTGATCCAACGTTAGTGACGAAGGTGAGTGTCACTAACGTTGGCATTGTTCCTCTCTTCCACATTAGAGTTACCGTTAACTAAGTTAACGTGACTCTTAACGTGGCTCATTGCCAAATCTTGGAACGTTAGTGGTGTTCATGTTTACCACTAACGTTGGAGCTTTCTTTTGTCTCCACGTTAACTACCACATTAACTTAGTTAACGTGGCAATTAATGTGGGCTTATGATGGCTTCGCGGGCATTATTGGTGATCACTTTTCTCCTTAACGTTGCAAGCTATTTACCATTCCACATTAGTGGTCACGTTAACTAGATTAACGTGAGTACTAACGTGGTTCTTCCTTGCTTCCTTTGTCCTGAAATCAAGCAAATAAAGTGCATCAAAGCTCTAGCCAAAGTCATGAGATTATGCATCATCAATTTATCATTCAATTCTAGCAAAATCCTCATGAAATCATGTGAAATTAACAATAGTTGCTTGAATCAAGGTGTAAGTGTATTTTCATCCAAAACTTGCCTTATTCACTAAGAAAATGCATGAAACTACCTTAAAACAGTAAAGAAAAGGTCAGTGAAACTGGCCTAGATGCCTTAGCATCACAACACCAAACTTAAAGCTTGCTTGTCTCTAAGCAAGTACTGAAACATATGAAGAATGAATGAAAGATCAAGAAGATAATATAGAATCAGAATTCCTGGTTTATGGGGTTTCATGCATAGCAACTTAGGTTCTTTCCTTTACTAGGTTTCAGGCCTTTATCAAGTCCTTGGTCACTCTTTTGATTACATCCTTTGAGACTACTTAATTGTTAATCCTTCCTTCTTTTCCAAGGTTTATTACATTCTTCTTTTGGCTAAGTGCTCTGTAAGAGGGCGACTCTTTATGATAAGCTTTCAGTTAACACTCCCGAACCAGTTGGCTCAAGGTGCTTGGTGTTAAGACACCCCTACGGACTTACTCCCCCAAGTCTCTTTCCCACATACATACACACCACAGACACATGGTTTGTTATTTTTCTTTCTTGAGACCTTGGTGTCCAGCACCTCTTTGGGTTACTAAGTGTTCTATAGCAAAGGTCACTCTTGGTTACTAAGTGTTCTGTAGCAAAGGTCACTCTTGATAGTGGACTTTCAGCTGATAATCCCAGATTAGTTAATCCAAGTTACCAAGTTATGAGGCACCCCTAAGAGCTTATTCATCCAAGCATATCCTTTGCACATGAACACCACAGACACATGCCTCAATCTTAAAACCCTTGGTGCCTAGCATTGTTTCTTATTGTGTTTCTTTCCTTTTCACTTTTATTGCTCTTTCTCTTTTTTTATTGGGATCTTATTATTTAGTTAGTCTCATAGGATGTGTTTCAAGCATAGGATTCAGGATAGATAGTTGCCTTCTTTCCTTGTTTGGTGAACCAACTTAGCTTACTAATCATCCTACCACAAACATTCAAAACTTACTTCACAATATAACTCCACTCTTGTTCTTTTCATAAAATTTTCCTTTTTTGATTAACTTAAAGGACAAGCATACAAGTAAGAAAGGTGGAAGTGAACCCTGGAGACATTAAGCTCAATAAACATAACCTAAGCAATGAAAAACTTAAATGCAGAATTAAAAATCCTAAACTACTATGGAAGCATGTTCTATTTCATACTTGATTTTCCTTATTTAAAGCTTAAAAAAAAGATCAAACTAAGAAGGAACTTCACCACCTGAAATGATTATGTTCCTTTGTCTTGGGATCCTCCTTGATTGCTTGAGTCCCCATTACCCTTGCGTTTTTCTATCAGCTTTTTCCAGAAACCAACATCTTCCATCTTCTTCTTTAATGCTTCCTTTTGCTGTTTCACCTTCCCCTCTTCTTCCTCTGTTAAGTCCTTGCAGACTGCCTCATAACTTGGGATGGTCGGGTGATAAACCCTGATTTTGTGGTTTATCTTGTGCTTATTTTGGGGGATTTTATCATATTTTCTCACATTTATTCAATGAAATAACATGGTTTTGCAATTCTCCCTTGATTTGTGCTTAAATGTGAAAACATGCTTTTTAGGCCCTAAAATTGGTGATTTTAATTCACTTTAATTCCATTTGATTCCTTGATGTGTTTGTTGAGTGATTTCATGTTCATAAGGCAAGTATTGGATGGAAGAAGTGAGGAGAAAAGCATGCAAAGTGGGAGAACTCATGAAGAAATGAAGGAACCGTAAAGCTGTCAAGCCCAACCTCTTCGTACTCAAATGACCATAACTTGAGCTACAGAGGTCCAAATGAGGCGGTTCCAGTTGCGTTGGAAAGCTAACATCTGGGGCTTCGAAATAATATAAAATTTGTCATATGTTGCTTTGCGTTCAGGGGCGCGCACGTGCACTTTGTGCGTGCGCTGATGCTGTCCGTGGCCCACTTTAATGAAATCGCCCCTAGCGATTTTGCAGCTCATTTTGGGCCCAATCCAATCCGTTCTACCTTAGGCCGGGCGCATATCTCTTAGATTCCCCAACAGAATCTTCCTGGTATAAGCTAGATAGATGGCGGCATTCATGAGGATCCGGAAAGTCTAATCTTGTCTGTGGTATTCTGAGTAGGATCCTGGGAATCCGGAAAGTCTAACCTTGTCTGTGGTATTCCGAGTAGGATTCCGGTATTGAATGACTGTGACGAGCTTCAAACTCCTGAAGGCTGGGTGTTAGTGACAGACGCAAAAGAATCAACAGATTCTATTCCAACCTGATTGAGAACCGACAGATGATTAGCCGTGCTGTGACAGAGCATAGGAACGTTTTCACTGAGAGGACGGGATGTAGCCATCAGCCATGGGTGATGCCTCCAGACGATTAGCCGTGCAGTGACAGCGCATAGGATCATTTTCCCGAGAGGATTGAAAGTAGCCACTGTTGATGGTGATGCCCTACATACAGCTTGCCATGGAAAGGAATAAGAAGGATTGAAGAAAGAATGAGTAGTGAAGCAGAGTTTCAAGAGGAGCACAACATCTCCTTACACCTATCTGAAATTCTCACTATTGATTTACATAAGTATTTCTATCCCTTTTTATTTTCTATTTTATTATTAATTTTCAAAACCATAAACCAATTAAATCTGCCTAACTGAGATTTACAAGATGACCATAGCTTGCTTCATACCAACAATCTCTGTGGGATCGACCCTTACCCGCGTAAGGTTTATTACTTGGACGACCCAGTACACTTGCTGGTTAGTTGAACGAAGTTGTGAACTATGGTATTGGCACCAAGTTTTTGGCGCCATTACCAGGGAATGAAAAGCAATGAATTCTGCAAAATGGAATAACAAGTGAATCACAATTTCGTCCATCAAGTTTTTGGCGCCGTTGCCGGGGATTGTTCGAGTATGGACAACTGACGGTTCATCTTGTTGCTCAGATTAGGTAATTTTCTTTTCAAAAATCTTTTTCAAAAATCTTTTTCAAAATTATTTTTCTTTTTCGTTTTTCTAACAATGTTTTTCGAAAAAATTAATAAAAATACAAAAAAATTCATAAAATCATAAAAACCAAAAATATTTTGTGTTCTTGTTTGAGTCTTGAGTCAATTTTTAAGTTTGGTGTCAATTGCATGCTTTAAAATTTTTTCTTGCATTTTTCGAAAATCTCATGCATTCATAGTGTTCTTCATGATCTTTAAGTTGTTCTTGATAAGTCCTCTTGTTTGATCTTGATGTCTTCTTGTTTTGTGTTGGTTGTTGTTTTTCATGTGCATCTTTGCATTCATATTTTCCAAGCATTAAAAATTTCTAAGTTTGGTGTCTTGCATGCTTTCTTTGCATCAAAAATTTTTTTTCAAAATTATGTTCTTGATGTTCATCATGATCTTCAAAGTGTTCTTGGTGTTCATCTTGACATTCATAGCATTCTTGCATGCATCTTGTGTCTTGATCCAAAATTTTCATGTTTTGGGTCATTTTTGTGTTTTTCTTTAAAAATTCAAAAAATAAAAAATAAAAAATAAAATAAAAATAAAAATATCTTTTCCTTATTTCCCTCCAAATTTTCGAAATTTTGGGTTGACTTGGTCAAAAATTTTTAAAATTAGTTGTTTCTCACAAGTCAAGTCAAAATTTCAAATTTTAAAAATCTTATCTTTTCAAAATCTTTTTCAAAAATCATATCTTTTCCATTTTTTTTTCGAAAATTTTAAAAATTATTTTTCAAAATCTTTTTCTTATCTTTTATACCATATTTTCGAAAATATGCTAACAATTAATGTGATTGGTTCAAAAATTTGAAGTTTGTTACTTTCTTGTTAAGAAAGGTTCAATCTTTAAGTTTTAGAATCTTATCTTGTAGTTTCTTGTTAGTTAAGTCATTTTAAAAATTAAATCTTTTTCAAAATATCTTTTTATCTTATCCTTCTCAAAATTTTATCTTTTTCAAAATTTGATTTCAAAATATCTTATCTAACTTCTTATCTTCTTATCTTTTTAAATTTTGATTTTAATATCTTTTTCAACTAACTTTTTGACTTTTTGTTTGTTTCTTATCTTTTTCAAATCCACTTAACTACTTTTCCCTCTCTAATTTTCGAAAATATCTCACCCTTTTTTCAAAAATTCTTTTTAATAAACTAATTGTTTCATGTTTTAATTACATTTTATCTCTAATTTTCGAAAATTACTAACCCCTTTTTCAAAATTGTTTTCGAAAATTCTCCCTCTCTTCTTTTATTCTATTTAATTATTTAATTACTAACACTTCTCTTCACCTATCTTCATCCAAAAATCCGAATCCATCCTTCTTTATTCTTCTACCCCCTTCTTCTTCTACTAACATAAAGGAATCTCTATACTGTGACATAGAGGATTCCTCTTCCTTTTCTTGTTTTCTTCTCTTTCATATGAGTAGGAACAGGGAAAAAGGCACTCTTGTTGAAATTGATCCAGAACCTGAAAGGACTCTGAAGAGGAAATTAAGAGAAGCTAAATTAAATTATTCTAAAGGTAACCTTTCAGAA
>NC_029772.3:46179011-46179395 GCF_000817695.3 Arachis duranensis | reverse complement strand
AATAATAATAATAATGCAAGGAGAATGCTTGGTGACTTCACAAAGCCAACGTCCAAGTTTGATGGAGGAAGCATCTCCATTCCTGCCATTGGAGCCAATAACTTTGAGCTAAAGCCTCAACTAGTTGCCTTGATGCAACAAAACTGCAAGTTTTATGGACTTCCATCTGAAGATCCTTATCAGTTTTTAACTGAGTTCTTACAGATCTGTGAGACTGTAAAGACGAATGGAGTCAATCCTGAAGTCTACAGACTCATGCTTTTCCCTTTTGCTGTAAGAGACAGAGCTAGAATATGGTTAGATTCACAACCTAAGGATAGCCTGGACTCCTGGGATAAGCTGGTCACTACCTTCTTGGATAAATTCTTTCCTCCTCAAAAGCTG
>NC_029772.3:46178497-46178797 GCF_000817695.3 Arachis duranensis | reverse complement strand
TTCGAAAATGTCATTGGACCATTCTGCAGGTGGATCTATTCACCTGAAGAAAACGCCTGAAGAGGCTCAAGAACTCATTGACATGGTTGCAAACAACCAGTTCATGTATACCTCTGAGAGGAATTCCGTGAATAATGGGATACCTCAGAAGAAAGGAGTTCGTGAAATTGATGCTCTGAATGCCATACTAGCTCAGAACAAAGTGTTAACTCAACAGGACATGATCTCTCAAAATCTGAATGGACTGCAACATGCATCCAACAGTACTAGAGAGGCAGCTTCTGAAGAAGCTTATGATCC
>NC_029772.3:46177827-46178248 GCF_000817695.3 Arachis duranensis | reverse complement strand
TCTAATTTAGCCAATCTAGTCTCTGATCTGTCAAAGGCCACTTTCAGTTTCATGAATGAAACAAGATCCTCCATCAGAAATCTGGAGGCACAAGTGGGACAGCTGAGTAAGAAAGTTATTGAAACTCCTCCCAGTATTCTCCCAAGCAATACAGAAGAAAATCCAAAAGGAGAGTGCAAGGCCATTGATGTGATCAATGTGGCCAAATGCACAAGGGAGGAGGAGGACGAAAATCCTAGTGAGGAAGACCTCCTGGGACGTCCCTCAAGTAAAAAGGAGTTTCCTATCAAGGATCCAGAGGTATCTGAGGCTCATATAGAGACCATAGAGATTCCATTAAATCTCCTTCTGCCATTCATGAGCTCTGAAGATTATTCATCCTCTGAAGAGGATGAAGACGTGACTGGAGAGCAAGTTGCTC
>NC_029772.3:46175541-46176215 GCF_000817695.3 Arachis duranensis | reverse complement strand
TCAAAAATTCAAAACCATTTTCCCACCCATTCCCACCCTAAATGGCCGAATACACACTACCCCCTCTCCCTATATATACCCTTCCATTCTACTTCATTTTCACACAACACAAACCCATCTTCTCCCACTTAGCCGAATCTACCTCTCTCCCTCTCTACCATATTCTTTTATTCTTCTTCTTCTCTTCTTTTCTTTCTTGCTCGAGGGCGAGCAATATTTTAAGTTTGGTGTGGTAAAAGCATAAGCTTTTTGTTTTTCCATTACCATCAATGGCACCTAAGACCGGAGTATCCTCTAGAAAAGGGAAAGGGAAGACAAAAGCTTCCACCTCCGAGTCATGGGAGATGGAAAAATTCATCTCCAAAAGCCATCAAGACCACTTCTATGATGTTGTGGCAAAGAAGAAGGTGATCCCCGAGGTCCCTTTCAAGCTCAAAAAGAATGAGTATCCGGAGATCCGACATGAGATCCAAAGAAGAGGTTGGAAAGTCCTAACCAACCCCATGCAACAAGTCGGAATCCTAATGGTTCAAGAATTCTATGCCAATGCATGGATCACTAGGAACCATGATCAAAGTATGAACCCGAGTCCGAAGAACTATCTCACAATGGTTCGGGGGAAATACTTAGATTTTAGTCCGGAAAATGTGAGGTTGGCGTTTCACTTGCCCATG
>NC_029772.3:46174809-46175408 GCF_000817695.3 Arachis duranensis | reverse complement strand
TCCAAAGGCAAGCCAGTTCAACTAAGAAGACTGGATCTCAAGCCTGTGGCTAGAGGATGGTTGGAGTTCATTCAACACTCCATCATTCCTACTAGCAACCGATCTGAAGTTACTGTGGATCGGGCCATCATGATTCACAGCATCATGATTGGAGAGGAAGTAGAAGTTCATGAAGTCATCTCTAATGAACTCTACAAAATAGCCGACAAGCCTTCACCCATGGCACGGCTAGCCTTCCCTCACCTTATTTGCCATCTATGTTACTCAGCTGGAGTTATCATAGAAGGAGACATCCCCATTGAAGAGGATAAGCCCATCACCAAGAAGAGGATGGAGCAAGCAAGAGAGACCATGCATGGTTCTCAAGAAGTGCATGAGGAAGCTCATCATCAACAAATTCCTGAGATGCCTCAAGGGATGCACTTTCCTCCCAACAACTATTGGGAGCAACTCAACACCTCCTTAGAAGATTTGAGCCACAATGTGGAACAATTAAGGGTGGAACATCATGAGCACTCCATCATTCTCCAAGAAATAAGAGAAGATCAAAGAGCAATGAGGGAGGAGCAACAAAGGCAAGGAAGGGACATAGAAGAGCT
>NC_029772.3:46172999-46173844 GCF_000817695.3 Arachis duranensis | reverse complement strand
ATGCTGTTGGAATCTGACCTCCCTGCATATTTTCTGGAGCTACAGAACTCCAATTGGCGCGCTCTCAACGGCGTTGGAAAGTAGACATCCAGAGCTTTCCAGAAATATATAATAGTCTATACTTTATTCGAAGAAAGACGACGCAACTGGGCGTTGAACGCCAAGTACATGCTGCTGTCTGGAGTTAAACGCCAGAAAAACGTCATGATCCGGAGTTGAACGCCCAAAACACGTCATAACTCGGAGTTCAACTCCAAGAGAAGCCTCAGCTCGTGAATTGATCAAGCTCAGCCCAAACATACACCAAGTGGGCCCCGGAAGTGGATTTATACATCAATTACCTACTCATGTAAACCCTAGGAGCTAGTTTATTATAAATAGAAGATTTAACTATTGTATTAGATGTCTTTTGACCACATGACATCTTTGGTCTCAGTTTTGTTTTATTCTTCATCTGAAGAGACTATTGATCACATTCAGGGGGCTGGCCATTCGGCCATGCCTGAACCTTTTACTTATGTATTTTCAACGGTGGAGTTTCTGCACACCATAGATTAAGGGTGTGGAGCTCTGCTGTACCTCAAGTTTCAATGCAATCACTATTACTTTTTATTCAATTATCTTCTATTCTTATTCCAAGATATACGTTACACTTAACTTTGATGAATGTGATGATCCGTGACACTCATCATCATTCTCACCTATGAACGTACGTGATTGACAACCACTTCCGTTCTACCTTAGGATTCCCCAACAGAATCTTCGTGGTATAAGCTAGATAGATGGCGGCATTCATGAGGATCCAGAAAGTCTAACCTTGTCTGTGGTATTCCGAGTAGGATCCT
>NC_029772.3:46137812-46172965 GCF_000817695.3 Arachis duranensis | reverse complement strand
GGATTCTATTCCAACCTGATTGAGAACCGACAGATGATTAGCCGTGCTGTGACAGAGCATAGGAACGTTTTCACTGAGAGGACGGGATGTAGCCATCAACCAAGGGTGATGCCTCCAGACGATTAGCCGTGCAGTGACAGTGCATAGGATCATTTTCCCGAGAGGATTGAAAGTAGCCACCGATGATGGTGATTGCCTACATATAGCTTGCCATGGAAAGGAGTAAGAAGGATTGAAGGAAGTGTGAGTAGTGAAGCAGAGTTTCAAGAGGAGCACAGCATCTCCATACACCTATCTGAAATTCTCACTATTGATTTACATAAGTATTTCTATCCCTTTTTATTTTCTATTTTATTATTAATTTTCGAGACCATAAACCAATTAAATCTACCTAACTGAGATTTACAAGATGACCATAGCTTGCTTCATACCAACAATCTCTGTGGGATCGACCCTTACTCGCGTAAGGTTTATTACTTGGACGACCCAGTACACTTGCTGGTTAGTTGAACGAAGTTGTGAACTATGGTATTGGCACCAAGTTTTTGGCGCCATTACCAGGGAATGAAAAGCAATGAATTTTGCAAAATGGAATAACAAGTGAATCACAATTTCGTCTACCATTGACGTAATGAGATAAATTCTTGTTTATATTTGTAACATGATTGATTAATCTTATTTGACTTTCTCCCTATTTGTTGGAGTTGACTAAATAAGATGAATTGATCATGCATGACTAGGATAGAAAGCCTATGATATCAATCCATTGCCATGAATGTCTCTCTTTATTACTTGCTTGATTTACTTTTCTTGTCATTTAAATTCTTGTCCATTTAATTTCTTGCCTCATATCAATCAAAACCCCCCCTTGATCCCCATAGTCAATAATTGACCACTTCATTGCAACTCTTCGTGAGACGACCCGGAGTCTAAATACTCCGGTTATAAACTTATTTGGGGTTTGTTCCTTGTGACAACCAAAATTTTTGCATGAGAGGACTCTTTGTTGGTGTAGAACTATACTTACAATGAGAATTCATTCATTTGAGAAAAATTCTATACCACACAAAAGTCGTATCATCAAAATGGCGCCGTTGCCGGGGAGTTGAAATGCTGTTATGTTATTGGCTATTGTGAATATGTGAATATGTTTGTCTTTTGCTTATTTGGTAGTTTTTGTTAGCTTTAGGACTTTGTTGCTTATTTTTGTTAGCTTTTGTTTTTATTTGCTATTATGAATTCTCATCCCTTTGGCTATGAGTTTGGCTCAATTTATGTTGTAGGGAATGGAAGCTACAATGATGATGTGTATCAAGGATAGAACAATCAAAGATGGGAGGAGCCTCAAGGGATTGATCAACCTTATTAGCAACAACCGCCTCCGGTTTCTTATGGGTATAATTCTCATCCTAATGCATATCAATCTAATGGATGTGGTGACCCTTATTGTGATTGTCAACAACCACCACCACATGCCTATGAACCACCCCCTCAACATGATTTTGAACCACCTTACTCACAAGTCCCCTACCACCAAAGACCTCATTATGACCCTAATCCCTATCCATCATACCAACCACCTTATGAACCATATGAACCACACATGGAACCACCACCATTCCAACAGCATTACTCTCAAGAACCACCTCAATATACACCACCTCCATACCCGTACCAAGATGAACCAACTTCCGATTATGAACCTTTCCTCCCAAATAATGAACCTTCTCTTCCACCATCACCTCCCGATGAAGGCCCCACGCAAGAACTAAGAGATATTGAATCTCATATCTTAAGGCGACAAGAGGAGGATGAAAAGAAGTTTAAAGAGCTAGGAGCCAAGATGGCTATCCTAGTGGAAGCCGTTAGCAATATGGCCTCTTCCCAACTAAGCAATCAAGGAACTCCCATTGACGAATGTGGAGAAGCAACCAAAGAGCATAGTGAGGGAGTGAGTTTAGAGCTTCAAGGTGAAGAAGAGAAGTTGAAGAAAGAATTGCCACAAGGGGAGGAAGTTAAAATAATTGAGCCGGAAGAAGTGGTTGAAGCCTTTGAAGAGGTTGACCAAGAGATGGATTCAATCATTGAAGAATTCTTATGTACAATTGAATCCTCTCCAATTGGGTTTGACATAGAGGGTAATGAAGAAGATACCTCACCTCCCATACCCTTGGTAAGCAATGAAGAAGGGATTGAATTGGAAGGAAGCCACCAAGAGGAGGAGGTTGAGCAAGAAGCAAGCTCCACCATTGAAGATGATTCCACACCAACTAATGAGTCTTTTGGAATTGATGAATCTCCCTCATTGTGTTATGAAATTAATGACAAGGAGGACCGTGCACAACCTCCAACACATGGTTTGAGCAATGAAGGGTGTATAGAAGAAGTTGGTGAGCAAGGAATTGAAGTTGAAAAAGCTTGCAAAGAGGTGGAGGTAGTCAAGAAAGAGCACAAGGGAGTAGACCTCGCACTGTCTAAGTGTGGGGAGGTCCCCCTTCCTAAGTCACCATCCTACACAACATTCAAGTGGGTAAAATTCTTATCTCTAATCTTTACTTTCCCACTTGAATATGGTTTGATTGAAAATGATGGTCAACTTAAAACCCTTTGTGGAATTAAAAGTAAGAATGAGTTGTGTAGTGGTTGGAAAGTAGGTGTTAAGCTCATTAAGGTCAAGGCCTCAAGGTATAGGGATGATGTTGGGACAAAGATCACCTCGTATGGATCTAGAAGGAAGCATTGGTGGAGTAAAGAGAATTCTGTGTGTCCACCACATTTATGCCAACCAACCATCCGACAAAATCATGGAACTCAACGATTTGGGATCTGGGAATATATGAGGATCAATTTTGGGAGCTTATATCTTGGGAAGAACCTCACCCAAGCTTGGTGAAGATGGTTGGAAATTCTGACAACCAATTGAAGAGCAAGCATTCTTGGAGGTTCAAGGATGAACACAAGCATAAGCCACCATGACAAGGAGCCTCCAAATGTCCAACTTAAAGACTTAAACTAAAAGTGCTAGGTGGGAGACACCCCACCATGGTAAACTCTTTCCACTCTCTTTTAGATTTGGTTAATAAGTGATTGGAGTTGCCATTGTAGGTAGTTTTTGTCATTTTCTGTACTCTTATGCATTTTGATTTTATTGATAGGTTGTTTGTTGCATTCATGCTTTGATTAGAATAGTTGTTGATAGATTGCATTTTGTTTGTAGTATAAGTTTTGTTTTTAGTATGTTTGAAAATTTTTCAAAAACTTAAAGATTTTTGTTAAATCTGAATTTTGGTTGCTTTAGAATGTTTATAGGTTAGGAGAGTGTTAAATTCTGTTTTTATGCTTCTTAAAAAAAATAAAAAATTAAAAAAAACGGGCATCGGCGCCCAAGCGCACAGTGCGCGTGCGCGTCGATGTGGTTTCACAACTCCTAGTACTAAAACCCGAGAGTTGTGCCCACTTTATGCCTACTTTGTGCCAGGCGATCTGCGCATAAGCACGCATGGCGCGCGCGCGCCGATTGTCCATGTCGCATCCGCGCCCAAGCGCACATGGCGCGCGCGCGCGAACTGTACCTGCTGCATCCGTGCCTAAGCACGCATGGCGTATATGCACGGATTTGCACCCTGTTTTCCTCCTTTCTCTTTTCTCCTTCTTTCTTCTTCTCTTCTTCTTTCTTTCTATTTTTTTCTTCTTTTTCTTTTTCTTCCGCTCTTAAAAAAATTTTTTTCTTAAAAAAAAATAAAAAAATAAATAAATAAATAAATAAAATAATAAATAAAAATTGAATTTTCTTACTCAATTGTTGAGAATTTCTTGGTTAATCTTGGTGCTTCTTGACTTGTTTGATATTGTTGGGTGATGAAACTTTTGAATCAATGCTTAACCCTTGATGATTCTTGTATCCTTTGTGCATTGATATGAACTTACATGTCTTTCATGACCCACTCTTTCTAGTTGAACTTGATGCTTTTGAGTGCTCTTCATGCTTTGACTTTACTCTTGCATCAAGTATTAGTTGATATGCCTCTTGCCTACATTGCTCTCTCACTTACATGCGTAGCTAACATGTAGTGAGAACCTTACTCTTATTTAGCATTAGCCCCCGCCTATGTTCTAATTGCTTTCATATCTTTGTTATAGGCTTAATTCTCTTTCTTTTTCTTCCCTTTTAGGTTGGCCACCAAGAAAGGAGGAAAAGAAAAAGCTTTTAAATGGGACAACAAACAAGTCACCCGCACAACCCTTTGAAGGAATTCATCAATTGTAGCAACCCGTCCACCTTGCTTTTCTTTGTATGCACCGAGGACGGTGCAAACTTTTAAGTGTGGGGAGGTCGTCCGACCGACCTCCATGGGTAACAACTTCATTTTTCAACACTAATTTTTCAATTTGTCTTTGTTAGTTAGTTGTTGCATTGCATGATAGGTTGCGTGTTAGTTAGAATTTGTACATATTTTTACCACTTCTTTCTTATTAGGACTACTTGGTTAGGGTGATAATTTCTTTCCCAAGAAACTGTTTTAGGGCAACCTACCAATTTGAAAAATATTTTGTTGAACTTGCTTGAATGAATTTATTTTGGAACATGGTTTTTGAGCCAGGAACACAAGCTAGTGAGATTTGAGCCTAATTGTGTGGTTACATCTTATAACCACTTCTTTTCCTTCTTGTGTGCATTATTCTCTTTCTATGAATGTAATCTTTGATTTGTTTGATTCTTTATATCCATTATTATGTGTATTCATGCATTTACATGATTGAGGCCATCATTTCATTAGCTCACTTACCCAAATGGCCTTACCTTTTATCTTCCTTTGTTAGCCAAATTTGAGCCTATGATTAACCCACTTTGTTCTTAATTTAGCACATTACAAGCCTTAAAGCGGAAAACAATAAAAGTCCTTATTTGGATCTTTGATTAGCTTAGGCTAGTGTGTGTGAGTATCATTCAAGTGTGGGAACCTTGGGACATTGGGTGAATAAAAGGGTAGTTTTGTATTATTATTGTAAATATTGGGAATTGGGTACATACTCATGCGTTAATTAAATGTAAGACCTTATGCATTGATATTCTTGAAAGAAAAAAAATGAGAAAAACAAAAGAAAAAGAAAAATATATATATAAATTTGAAAAAAAAAAGAAAAGGAAAAAAATAGAAAAGAAAGGAAAAAAAAAGAAAAACAATAAAAAAGGGGACAAAATGCCCCAAAGTAAAGCTCAATAAAGATCAATGCATAAGGGTTGTGATAATTAAAAGAAAATGCATGAGTATGCGAAAAAGTGAGGAATGGGGAGTTAGGTTAGTACTTAATTGTATAGGTCATTATATAGGTTAGGTGGGAAAGTCTATGCTAATCAAAGATTCAAATCCTAGTCCACTAACCATATATGACTCTACCTTGACCCTAGCCCCATTACAACCTAAAGAAAAGACCTCATGATAATTGTATGCATGCATTGAATAATTGTTGATTGTTAGATGAAAATAAAACAAATCTTGGAAAGCATGATTAGGGGAGAATTGAGAGAATCGACCCTATACACTCGAGCGACTAGAGTGCAAACACTTCCGGTGAGGGTTCAGTGCTCAATTCCTTGATTCCCGGCTTTCATGAGCGTTCTTCTCGCAAGTCTACTTGAACTTCATTTTGATATTCGAATTGGTAGGATCCATGAATCGTTATATGATCTTGGCCCTACTTGTGCATGTATGACATGGAGGAATGATTTATTTTTAACCAAGTAGGTAAAACCATTTTGCATTTAGTTGCATCCATTTAGACAGTTGCATATAGTTTAGGTTGCATATAGTTTATTTACATGGAATAAATGTTGATACCCTTTGTTTCTCTCTTGGCTTAAGCATGAGGACATGCTTGGTTTAAGTGTGGGGAGGTTGATAAGCCCCATTTGTAGGGTTTATCTTGTATTGATTTTTGGGGATTTTATCACCTTTTACCCACATTTATTCAATGAAATAGCGTGGTTTTGTATATTCTCCTTTAATTGTGCTTAAGAGTGAAAACATGCTTTTTAGGTCTTAAAATAGCTAAATGTAATTTACCTTGATTCCATTAGATGTCTTGATATATTTGTTAAGTAATTTCAGATTTAAGAGGCAAAGATTGGATCAAGGGAATGAAGAAAAAGCATGTAAAGTTGGAGAACTCATGAAGAAATGATGGAACCAAAAAGCTGTCAAGCCTGACCTCTTCGCACTTAATTGCCCATAACTTGAGCTACAGAGGTCCAAATGATGCGGTTTTAGTTGCGTTGGAAAGCTAACATCCGGGGCTTCGAAACAATATAAGATTTGCCATAGTTGCATCACGCATAGGGGCGCGCATGCGCACGGTACACGAACGCACCGATTGTAGCACATGACCCACTTAATGCAACACGTGGCCAGCGATTTTAGAAGCTTTGTGGGCCCATTCCAACTCATTTCTGATGCTATTTAAGCCAAGGATTGAAGGGGAATCAACATAATTTTGATCATTAGTCATAGTTTAGTTTTAGAAGTAGTTAGAGTTAGAGAGAGAAGCTCTCTCTTCTCTCTAGAATTAGGATTAGGAATTAGGGTTAGATTAGGATCTCATAGTTCTAGGTTTAATTCAAGTCTCCTTCTACTTCTACCTTCAATTGATGATTGCTACACTTTGGTTCTTCTTTATATCCCTATCCTCTTGTTGTAATTTCTCTTATTTTGTTTCTAGGTTTTGTAATTGAGATACTCTTGTTCTCTTTGTTTTCTTTTAATAATGCAATTTGAGGTAGTTCATGATAATTGTGATTTCCTTGATTGTTGTTGTTAATTCTTTGTATTCAATTGTAGTTAGAATTCATTCTTGTTGTGATTTACTATACTTTTCTTTTGTGCCTTCCAAGTGTTTGATTAAATGCTTGGAAGAATGTTAGACTAGAATTTCATGTTCTTGGTTTGAGAAGGTAACTTAGGATTTCTTGAGTCACTAGTGTCCAATTGATTGATAGTTGATAGCCATTAACACTAGCCTTCATTAATCTAATTAGTGGAAAGCTAGAATTTATAGACTATGATTGATATAACTCACTTGACTCTCCTTTGTTAATTGATTTAAGGATGACTAAGTGGGATTAATCCTTGCAACTACCATACTTGTGGCTGGTGATAATGATGAAGACCCTTGACAACCAAACCTTGCCAAGACCATTTTGTTAATAAAGTTTTCTTACCATTTCTATTCATATTTCTCATCTAAAACCCCAAAATAAACAAGTCCATAACCAATAACAAGAACACTACCCTGCAAGTCCTTTGAGAGACGACCCGAGGTTTAAATACTTCGGTTTATAGATTTTAGGGGTTTGTACTTGTGACAAACAAATTTTTGTATGAAAGGATTATTGTTGGTTTAGAGACTATACTTTACAACGAGATTTCATTAGTGAAATTCTAAATCGTCAAAAATCCAATCATCAATCCTGTGGGGTCCACAGATCCTGAGGTGATCCTGTGGGGTCCACAGATCTTGAGGTGTCAAGGATTTCTCATCCCTGCACCTTTTAGGCGTGTAAAATTCCCTTTGTATGCAATCCTGGCATTTAACGCCAGATTGATGCTTGTTTCTGGCGTTAAACGCCCATATATAGCTTGTTTCTGGCGTTTAAGGCCAGCCTGATGCTTGTTTCTGGCGTTAAACGCCAGCTTGGTGCTTGTTTTTGGCATTAAACGCCAGACAGATGCTTGTTTCTAGCGTTTAAATGCCAAACAGCTCTTCCTCCAGGGTGTGCTTTTTCTTCTACTATTTTTTATTCTGTTTTTAATTTTTGCAATTGTTTTGTGACTCCACATGATCATAAACCTAATAAAACATAAAAGAACAATAGAAATACAGATAATTAAAAATTTGGGTTACCTCCCAATAAGTGCTTCTTTAATGTCAATAGCTTGACAGTGAGCTCTCATGGAGCTTCACAGATGTTCAGAGGTATTGAGAAAAGCTTTTCATGCTTCCTCTCCATGGTTGCAGAGGAAGATCCTTGAGCTTTAAACACAAGGTAGTCCCCATTCAATTGAAGGACTAGCTCTCCTCTGTCAACATCAATCACAGCTCCTGCTGTGGCTAGGAAAGGTCTTTCAAGGATGATGCATTCATCCTCATCCTTCTCAGTGTCTAGGATTATGAAATCAGTAGAGATGTAAAGGCCTTTAACCTTCACTAACATGTTCTCTACCAATCCATAAGCTTGTTTTATTGACTTGTCTGCCATCTCTAATAAGATTCTTGTAGCTTGTACCTCAAAGATCCCCAGTTTCTCCATTACAGAGAGTGGCATAAGATTTATACCTGGCCTTAGGTCACACAGAGCCTTCTCAAAGGTCATGGTGCCTAGGGTATAGGGTATTAAGAATTTACCAGGATCTTGTTTCTTTTGAGGTAAAGTTTGCTGAACCCATGTATTTAGTTCACTAATGAGCAAGGGAGGTTCATCTTCCAAAGTCTCATTACCAAACAACTTGGCATTCAGCTTCATAATGGCTCCTAGATATTGAGCAACTTGCTCTTCATCTTCTTCAGAGGAAGAATAGTTCTTAGAGCTCACGAATGGTAGAAGGAAGTTTAATGGAATCTCTATGGTCTCTATATGAGCCTCATATTCTTTTAGGTCCTCAATAGGAACTCCTTTCTGTCTGGAGGATGTCCCATGAGGTCTTCCTTATTGGGCTTCACGTCCTCCCCCTTCCTCTTTGGATTCGGCCATTTTGATTATATCAATGGCCTTGCACTCTCTTTTTGGATTCTCTTCTATATTGCTTGGGAGAGTACTAGGAGGAGTTTCAGTGATTTTCTTACTCAGTTGACCGACTTGTGCCTCCAAATTTCTAATAGAGGACCTTGTTTCATTCATGAAACTTAAAGTGGCCTTAGATAGATCAGAAACTATGTTTGCTAAGCTAGAGGGGCTCTGCTCAGATTTCTCTGTTTGTTGCTAAGAAGATGATGGAAAAGGCTTGCTATTGCTAAACCTGTTTCTTCCACCATTATTAAAGCCTTGTTAAGGCTTTTGTTAATCCTTCCATGAGAAATTTGGATGATTTCTCCTTGAGGGATTATAGGTGTTTCCATAGGCTTCACCCATGTAATTCACCTCTGCCATTATAGGGTTCTCAGGATCATAAGCTTCTTCTTCAGAAGATGCTTCTTTAGTACTGTTGGATGCATTTTGCAATCCATTCAGACTCTGAGAAATCATGTTGACTTGCTGAGTCAACATTTTATTTTGAGCCAATATGGCATTCAGAGCATCAATTTCAAGAACTCTCTTCCTCTGAGGTGTCCCATTACTCACAGGATTCCTCTCAGAGGTGTACATGAATTAGTTATTTGCAACCATGTCAATGAGTTTTTGAGCTTCTGCAGGCATTTTCTTTAGGTGAATGGATCCACCTGCAGAATGGTCTAGTGACATTTTAGAGAACTCAGATAGACCATCATAGAATATATCCAAAATAGTCCACTCTGAAAGCATGTCAGAAGGACACTTTTCGGTCAACTACTTGTATCTTTCCCAAGCTTCATAGAGGGATTCACCATCTTTTTGCTTGAAGGTCTGAACATCCACTCTAAGTTTGCTCAGCTTTTGAGGAGGAAAGAACTTGGCCAAGAAGGCCGTGACCAGCTTATCCCAAGAGTCCAGGCTATCTTTAGGTAGTGAGTCCAACCAAGTTCTAGCTCTGTCTCTTACAGCAAAAGGGAAAAGCATGAGCCTGTAGACTTCAGGATCTACTCCATTAGTCTTAACAGTCTCACAGATCTGCAAGAACTCAGTTAAAAACTGATAGGGATCTTCTGATGGAAGTCCATGAAACTTGCAGTTCTATTGCATTAGAGCAACTAGTTGAGGCTTCAGCTCAAAATTGTTTGCTCCAATGGCAGGGATTGAGATGCTTCTTCCATAAAAATTGGAAGTAGGTGTAGTATAATCACCAAGCATCCTCCTTGCATTATTATTGGGTTCGGCCAGGTCTCCTTCTTTTTCGAGATTCTCTGTAAGGTTTTCTCTGAATTGTTGTGCTTTAACTTCTCTTAGCTTCTTCTTCAGAGTCCTTTCAGGTTCAGGATCTGCTTCAACAAGAATATCCTTGTCCTTGCTCCTGCTCATATGAAAAAGAAGAGAATAGAAAAGAAGAGGAATCCTTTATGTCACAGTATAGAGATTCCTTTATGTGAGTAGAAGAAAAGAAGAATAAGAATGAGAAGAGAAAAATTCGAACACAGAAAAGAAGAGAGGGTTCGAATTTTGAGATGAGGAGAAGTGTTAGAAAATGAATAAATAAATAGAAGGAGGTGAGAGAGAGGGGTTTTCGAAAATTGTTTTTGAAAAATGGTTAGTGATTTTTGAAAATTAAGAGAAGAAATAAAATCAAAATTAAAATTTGAAACAATTAGTTAATTAAAAGAATTTTGAAAAAATGGATGGTGATTTTCGAAAATTAGAAAGAGAAAAGTGGTTAGGTGGTTTTGAAAAAGATAAGAAATAAACAAAAAGTTAATTATTTAGTTAAAAAAGACTTGAAAATCAATTTTGAAAAGATAAGGAGTTAGAAAAGATTTTTGAAATTGATTTTGAAAAATATATGATTTGAAAAAGATATGATTAAAAAGATATGATTGGAAAGATATTTTGAAAAAGATTTAAAAATGAAATAAAAAGATTTAATTTTTAAAATTAAAATTGATTACTTGACGAACAAGAAACTAAAAGATATGATCCTAAAATTTAAAGATTGAACCTTTCTTAACAAGAAAGTAATAAACTTCAAATTTTTGAATCAATCACATTAATTGTTAGTAAAGTTTTTGAAAATCATGAAATAAAGATAAGAAAAAGATTTTGAAAATCAATTTTAACAAATTTTCAAAAATAACAAAAGGAAAAAGAAAAGATTTTATTTTGAAAAAGATTTTGAAAAAGATTTTTGAAAAAGAAAAGATAAGATTTTGACTAACAAGAAACAACTAATTTTAAAAATTTTTGACTAAGTCAACCCAAATATTTCTAATTTTTGAGTAAAAGAAGGAAAAGATATTTTTTATTTTTGAATTTTTAATGAGGAGAGAGAAAAACACAAATATGACCCAAAACATGAAAATTTTGGATCAAAACCAATGATGCATGCAAGAACACCATGAATGTCAAGATGAACACCAAGAACACTTTGAAGATCAAGATGAACATCAAGATTTATTTTTTGAAAAATTTTCAAGAAAAGAAAAACATGCAAGACACCAAACTTAAAGGTTTTTCATGTTTAGACACTATGAATGCAAAAATGCATAGGAAAAACAAGAAAGGACATAAAACAAGAAAATATGAAGATCAAACAATAAGACTTACCAAGAACAACGTGAAGATCATGAAGAATACCATGCATGAGTTTTTCGAAAAATGCATAAATTTTTTAAAAACATGCAATTGACACCAAACTTAAAAATTGACACTAGACTCAAACAAGAAACACAAAAATATTTTTGGTTTTTATGATTTTATTAATTTTTTTAGGTTTTTCGAAAATTTCTTTTTGGAAAAACGAAAACAAAGAAAAATTTTGAAAGATTTTGAAAACTTTTTGAAAATAAAATACGAAGAAAATTACCTAATCTGAGCAACAAAATGAACTGTCAGTTGTCCAAACTCAAACAATCCACGGCAACGGCGCCAAAAACTTGGTGCACAAAATTGTGATCTCAATGGCGCCAACAACTTGGTACGCACAATTGTAATATCACTCTTTTTCACAACTTCGCACAACTAACTAGCAAGTGCACTGGGTCGTCCAAGTAATAAACCTTATGTGAGTAAGGGTCGATCCCACGGAGATTGTTGGTATGAAGCAAGCTATGGTCATTTTGTAAATATCAGTCAGGCGGATTCTAATGGTTATAATGGTTTTCAAATATAAAGATAAATAAAGCATAAAATAGATATAGAGATACTTATGTAATTCATTGGTGGGAATTTCAGATAAGCGCATGAAGATACTGTGTTCCTTCTGCATCTCTGCTTTTCTACTGCTTTCATCCAATCATTCTTATCCCTTTCCATGGCAAGCTATATGTTGGGTTTCACCGTTGTCAATGGCTACCTCCCGTCCTCTCAGTGAAAATGGTCTAGATGCGCTGTCACCGCACGGCTAATCATCTGTCGGTTCTCGATCATGTTGGAATAGAATCCAGTGATTCTTTTGCGTCTGTCACTACGCCCAACACTTGCGAGTTTGAAGTTCGTCACATTCATCCCATCTCAGATCCTACTCGGAATACCACAGACAAGGTTTAGACTTTTCGGATCTCAGGAATGGCCGCCAATAATTCTAGCTTATACCATGAAGACTCCGATGTTTCGGAATGGAGGCTAAGAGATACGCGCTCAATCTAAGGTAGAACAGAATTGGTTTTCAGGCACGCGTTCATAGGTGAGAATGATGATGAGTGTCACGGATCATCACATTCATCATGTTGAAGTGCAGCGTATATCTTAGAATAAGAATAAGCTGAATTGAATAGAAAAATAATAGTAATTGCATTAATACTCGAGGAACAGCAGAGCTCCACACCTTAATCTATGGTGTGTAGAAACTCCACCGTTGAAAATACATAAGTGAAAATATGGTAGGCATGGCCGTGAGGCCAGCCCCCAATGTCTAAGGACTAACAATAATCAAAGATGTTCCAAAGGCTCGTCCAAAAGATTTCTTTACAATAGTAAAAAGTCCTATTTATACTAGACTAGCTACTAGGGTTTACAGAAATAAGTCTAAGTACATAAATCCACTTCCGGGGCCCACTTTGGTGTGTTCTTGGGTTGATCTTGGGGTTAAATGCCAAGTTGTAATGTGTTTTTGGCGTTTAACTCTGGTTTGTGTTGTGTTTCTAGTGTTTTACTCCAGAATGCAGCATGGAACTGGCGTTGGACGCCAGTTTGCGTGATCTAAACTCGAATAAAGTATAGACTATTATATATTGCTGGAAAGCCCTGGATATCTACTTTCCAAAGCAATTTAGAGCGTGCCATTTGAAGTTTTGTAGGTCTAGAAAATCCATTTTGAGTGCAGGGAGGTCAGAATCCAACAGCATCTGTAGTCCTTTTTCAGCCTACTATCAGATTTTTGCTCAGGTCCCTCAATTTTAGCCAAAAAATATCTGAAATCATAGAAAAACACACAAACCCATAGTAAAGTCTAGAAATGTGAATTTTGCATAAAAACTAGTAAAAACATCCCTAAAAGTAGCTAGATCTTATTAAAAACTACCTAAAAACAATGCCAAAAAGCGTATAAATTATCTGCTCATCAACTGCGCCCAACATTCGTGATTTTAAAGCTCCTCACAGTCAACCCTTCCCAGATCCTACTCAGAATACCACAGACAAGGTTAAAATTTTCTAGATCTCAGGAATGCTGTCTATTGATTCTAGCCTATACCACAAAGATCCTAATCACGGGGTCGGATGCTCTGTTGTCAGGAGAGACGATGCGAATCCATGGATCAGAGACCCAAGAGAGTATACTCCGACTAGCATCTAATGACTACGTTGAACATCATGTAGACCGCTTTGTGGTTGTCAGGCACGCGGATCTTGGTTAAGCGAGTACTAAAGATAGTGGGTGATTGTCACGGGTCACCCCTTCAGTCTGACTTAACTGAATTAAGTACAAGAGTATATCTTGGAGAAGAAGTAGGCGTGAATTGACGGAAAAAACAATAGTACTTGCATTAATTCATGAGGAACAACAGAGCTCCTTACCTTAATTTATGAGGTGTAGAAACTCCACCGTTGAAAATACATAAGAGAAAAAGGTCTAGGCATGGCCGAATGGCCAGCCTCCCCAAAGATGATCATAAAGCTCAAGGGTTCCAAAAAAGACCCTTATACAATAGTAAAAAGTGCTATTTATACTAAACTAATAAACTAGGTTTACAGAAAATGAGTAGATAGTGCAGAAATTCACTTCCGGGGCCCACTTGGTGTGTGCTTGGGCTGAGCTTTAAAGCTTTCACGTGGATAGAGCATCCTTGGAGTTAAACACTAGCTTGGGTGCCAGTTTGGGCGTTTAACTCCAGTTCTGATGCCAGTTCTGGCGTTTTACGCCAGAAAAAGGGTCTCTAGGTGGCGTTTGAACGCCAGTTTGGGCCATCAAATCTCGGGCATCCAAGAAGTCTACTTTCCAACGCAATTGATAGAGCGCCAATTGGGCATTTTTAGCTCAAGAAAATTCACTTCTAGTGCAAGGAGGTCAGAATCCAACAGCATCTGCAGTCCTTTTTCAGCCTCTAAATCAGATTTTTGCTTAGGTCCCTCAATTTCAGCCAGAAAATACCTGAAATCACAGAAAAAAACACAAACTCATAGTAAAGTCCAGAAATGTGAATTTTTCATAAAAAACTAACAAAAATATACTAGAAAGTAACTAAAACATACTACCTAAAAATAATGCCAAAAAGCATATAAATTATCCGCTCATCAGGTTTCCAGGCCCATTTCTGAAGCCTTTGAGGCATATATGAAGAGGGAAGCAACACCATACACTACCATACATTATAGAGTACACTTAGGGTAGTTTTAGGTAGTTTTAGTTTAGGTTTCTCTCAATTTCTTTAGGGTTTAGTTAGGGTTTATATTTCAAGTTACAATCCCCAATTTTGTTCTTGGATTATAGCTATTTCCATTGTAAGTATTCCTTAATTTTCTCTTTTATTGGACTACTTGTTCTTCACATTCTTACATTTTAAGTCATTTTGTTAATACATATATACTTTTGTAATTTTGAATTCTAGTTGATGAACTTGATGATTTTTGGTTATTATATGTTTGTTTAAGTTATTAGTGTTGATTTTGATCATTTGTGGTTCATAGTTTTTATCATTTTTCCAATTTTGCCATGTTTTGTGAATATGCCTACCATGTGTTTGATGAAATGCCAATTTTGATTATCTGGTAGATTTCCACCCCTTGGCTTGGGAAAATGAATATATGGATTACTAGAGTCATAATGTCCAATATTTAGTGATAATTCTTCGGTTGTTAGTTGTTATTATTTCCACTAATGCTAGTTTCTTACTAAGGTAACTAGTAAGTTATCTAGGATTTATGGATTAATAACAGCTATGATCACTTGACTTACTCTTCGATGTTAAGCGTAGACTAAGTAAGATTAATCCATCTTAATTATCATAGTTGTGGTTATAGCAAGGAAGGTATTCCATAACTGATCCCAAGTCAAGGCTTCATTTATGTTTTGAACCACATTTCCATCAATTTTGAGTCTTACTTGTCTATATTACATACATAGTTCTTTATTTTTTTTATTAGTTTATTAATTGCAACTTGGATCGTTCTTTTATCTCTTTATTGCTTGCTTAATTATTGAAAATCCCCCCTTGCTTTTCACAACCAAAATTGTGCGCTCTTAGTCACTAGTTCCTAGGAAAGACGACCCGGGAGTCTAAATACTCTCAGTTATCTTAATTTGAAAATTTAAACTTTGATGGTGGGAGTTGGTTGCTAGTTTGGTCTATACTTGCAACGAAAGTTATTTTAAGTGGAAAAATCCAAAAGCGGTGCAAATTCTACTTATCACCTTACTTTTGCGAATTCCTATCTTGAAAATCTTGCACCCTACTGTGTTTCTCCGAGTTTTTGCAAAGCCTCGAAACCATATAACCTTTTTACAACGAGCCTATCTTGTATCTCCTTTCTTGTACCAACATTTTCTTCCTTATATGTATATTCAAGTTATAAGGCCTGTATTTGAAAGATTATATATATGCCAAGACCCCTGCTTTTCTATAGTATACAAAAGTAAAGTATTCAGAACTATTCTAGAATTTTGCTTTTTAAGTTAATAGTTGAGGACGGAAATTTTTATAAGTGGGGTAGGACGTAAGATCCTGAATTTTGAAAAGTTATTGATATATTATTTATGATCTATTATATTTATTTAAGATTATATTTTTAGAGATTTTTATATATAAGTTGAGTAAATTCTTATTTATTATTTAGAGTTCTTATAATTGAAAAATAGTGAATATTTTATATGCCTTAATTTTAAATATTTAGATTTTTAACCTTATTTTATAAATAAAGAAGAATTAATTTACTTATCTTCGATATTTATTAAATTAGTATTTAACTAACAATAATTTACAAATTGGTAATTAAAAAGTATTTTAAGGATGAATACTTTAAATTTAATTTGATTTTTATTTATTATTCTATCTTTTTATTTAATTTATTGAAATTACAATACTACCCCTATTTTAATAAAAATACCTAAACTAACCCACACCACCCCAAACCCTAACACTACACTCATTTCTCTCTCTCTCTCTCACCCACCCACGCTCTTAGCACACACAAACTAAACACACGCACCCACACTACCTGAAACAGAAATAAAAGGGAGAAATTAAAGAAAAAGAAATGGGAGGTGGAAGTAGGCAAGAGGAGGAAGGAGACGGGGATCCGAGAGGGAGGAAGAGAGCGCCTGGGAGGGAGAAGCTTGGCGCTGCCATGGTATCCTGCTGCTCGTGCCGTCGCTGTCAACCCCATTGCCGCTTTTCATCCTTGCTATCGCCACAGTCACGCCGTCGTCTTGCCATTACCGTCGTCAAAAAGTAGAGACGCACACAAGGAGGAGATGCCACTGACCTCCGTCCGTCGCTGCCAACCACGAGCCAGTGAGAGAGGAAGACGTCACTGCCATTCATTCATGCTTCTATCGTCGTAGAGTACGTCTGATAGAAGGTTACCGTCGGTCTAGAATTTATTCTCAATAAAATAAATCACTTCATTGCAAGTATAGTTCCAAACTGACAAATAACCTTTAATCAAAGTTTAATTTTTCTTTGTCACAAGTGCAAAACAATAAAAATAACCGAGAGTATTAGATCTCGGGTCGTCTCTCAAAGAAATTGCAGTGAGGTATGCATGTTATTGCTTATGAGGTTCAAGGGGCGGTTTGCATATAAGAAGGTAATAATCTAAATGACAAGAAATTTAATTGACAATAAAGTAAAGAAAACAACTAAAGATAACAAATACTAAAGAGAGGCATTCATGGCAAGGATTGAAAATTGAGGTTTTCTATCCCAGTCATTAATCATGACACAATAATTATCAAGAGCTAATCCTATTTCGTTATCTCCAACATCGGGAGAAAGTCAAATAAGCCTAGTTAATCCTAATCTATAAGTAATGTTAATGGAAATAAGATCAACTAACAACTCTAGATCAGCAATCTAAATTGGGTATTAATGACTCAAGATTGCCTAATTTCTCTTTCTAAGCAAAGAATGCTCAAAATCTACTCTAAACCTAAACAAAGCATTTTATCAAACACTTGGTGTGCATAAAAAGGAAAGAATATTAAATTACAAGAATAATAAATTCTACAACTACCCAATGAAAGGAAATAACAACAATAACTCAAACAAGCATTAAAAGAACATAAAGCATAAAATTGCATTAAAGAAAATCAAAATTAACAAGAGTGTTCATAAACTAAAAAGTGGCTCAAATAAGAAATTAACAAGAAGAAATAAGAGGACAAAGATGTAATAACAAGAAATTTCAAGAAAAACTAAATGAAAACAAAAAATAAAACCTAAATCTAAGATTCAATTAACCTAAAAACCCTAATTCTAGAGAGAAGATGGAGCTTCTCTCACTAGAAAACTACCCTAAAACATGATGCTAAGCTAATCTAATTGCTCCCCCTTTGTTCCCTCTTGAATTCTGCATCAAATAGCTTCAGAAATAAGTTGGATTTGGGCCTAAATGGCTCAGAAATCGCCTCCAGCGTATTGCCTTTAAGTTGGTCACGTGCCGCTTATCATGCATACGCGTGGGTGACGCGTACGCGTCGCTTGGAAAAATTCCCTCTCACACGTACCTGTGGATGACGCGTGCGTGTGGCCATGAATGAACCAAATCCACATTTCTTCATGAATTCTCCACTTTGCATGCTTTTCTCTTCACTTCTTCCATCCAATCCTTGCGATATAAACCTGAAATCACTCAACAAATATATCAAGGTATCGAATGGAATTAAAGTGAATTAAAATTAGTAATTCAAAGGCCTAAAAAGCATGTTTTCACTCTTAAGCACAAATTAGGGAGAATTACAAAACCATGCTATTTCATTGAATAAATGTGAGATAAGTTAATAAAATCCCCTAAATTCAACACAAGATAAACCACAAAATTGGGGTTTATCAAACCTTCCCACACTTAAACTAGACATTTCCTCATGCTAAACTCAAGAAAGAGACAAGGAGTATCAACATTTATTCAATACAAACTATCTATATGGACCCTATCTAAATGCAATCTATCTAAATGAATGCAACTACTTGGTCAAAATAAATCAATTTCCAAGAATACATATATGAACACAAGAGATAGAGCAATAGTAATCAAATCAAACCCACAATTGAATTGAGTTATTGAAAAGAGTTTACAAACTTGCAAGAAAAGAGATGATCATAGGTGAAAACATGTAATTGAGCAATTGAACCCTCACCGGATGTGTATCTGCTCTAGTCGCTCAAGTGTATAGGGCTGATTCACTCAATTCTCCTCTAATCATGCTTTCTAAGATTTGTTTTTTATCTAACAATCAAGAATTATTCAATGCATGCATACAAATATCATGAGGACTTTTCATAGGGTTGTAATGGGGCTAAGGTCAAGGTAGGATTGTATTTGGTCAGGTGAGCTTTGAAATTTGAATCTTTAATTGACTTAAGCTCTCACCTAACACATATAACAACCTATAAAATTCAAATACAAACCTAACTACCCATTCTTCATGTTTTTACACACTCATGCATTCTCTTCAATTCACATTCCATATGCATTGTTATTATTATTCTACTTTGGGGCATTCGTCCCATTTTTGTTGGTTCCTTTTTCTTTTTCTTTTTTTTTATTTTTTTCTTTTTATTTTTCTACATTTTTTTATTTTTCTTTCGTCTTTCTATTTTTCTTTTGATGAATTATATACAAAAGTACCAATGCATATGGTTTAAACATTTAATGCATGAGTATGTACCCAATTCCCATTATTTTCAACAAAAATACAAAAATATACTTTTATCTCTACCAATGTTCCCAAGCTTCCCATACTTAAATGATACACACTCTCACTAACCTAAACTAATCAAAGATCAAAATTAAGAACATTTATTATTTTTCACTTAGGGGTAGTGATGTGCTAAAATTAAGAATAAAAGGGATTAAAATAGGCTCAAAATTGGTTAACAATGGTAGATAAAAGGGTAGGACTATTTGGGTAAGTGAGCTAATTGAAATGAATGCCTCAATCATATAAATGTATTCATACAGAAAATAATGGACATAAAGAATCAAACAAATCAAAGATTACAATCATAGAAAGAGAATAATACACACAAGAATGAAAAGAGTGGTTATATGATGTAACCACACAATTTAGGTTCAAAACTCACGTGCTTATGTGTTCTTAGCTCAAAAACATGTTCCACAATATATAATTCAAGCAAGTTCAATGAAAATTTTTTTTTAACTCAAATCAATTGGGGTGGCAATGCCCTATTAAGAATATTTTTCTTGGAAAATTTCATTATTTTGACTAAGTTTATTATATATATGCAAACTAAGAAAATGTAATTAAAAATTCTAAATCACCTAGTAATAAAAGAAAAAAATAAAGTGTGAAAGTGTTGGGATTAGAAATTTGTCACCCAAAAATAGCTAATTGGTCGGACGAGCTCCGCACACTTAAAAGTTGCACCGTCCTTGGTGCATTCAAAGATGAGCAAGGGGATATGGCGACTTTCCAGATTGCCACCTTCAGCTAGTGGATCCACTGGTACTGTGTGTTCTTTCTTCTACTTCCCTTTTTGCTTATGGTAACTTATCCTGAAAATAGAAAACAGGATAACAAGACAAGTGAATGCAAAAGCAGGGAAGCATTATATTGTTAGAATAAGGGATGAATCACTAGAATGGAGTGAGTGAATTAGTGTGACATTAAGGAAAAATAGTGTTTGAGTTCTAAGTTGCATGCGATTTAGAACACACACTAGCATAGAAAGCTATGTCTCAATTACACAAAAGAAGTAAGAACTTCACCCATTCTAGTGTGCTTGAAATACTTCAAAGAAAACTTGTAGGTTAAGATAAACAAACAAGCAATAAAAAAGCATGAAAGCACTCAAGCAAATAATCAAGCAATTGTGAAATGGATGAAGAATGGTCATTGGTTGATGTGCAAGAGAATTCAATGAATCAAATGAAATATAAAGCTTACACATCAAACAATGACACACATCGAAGTTTAGTCCGCATCACCTAAGTGACATAAAGTGGGATACATGGTTGCTATGCAACATAGGAAAAGTGAGATAGAAGTTAAAATCCATCACATAGCAAGCATTGTCCACAAAGCTTTGAAAAGCTCAAAAATATGTCATTAGGTAAGCTTACCATCCAAATTCACAACTCCAAAATCTAAATGCATGAAATAGGTGATGTAAATAAAATTAAATCATAAACAAGCATCAGCTAACAAAAAATGTATTAATGATACACAATTTCCTAACAACAGATAGTGAATTCAAATTACATGGTGGCTAGTTACAACAAGCAATTTAGAAATCCCAAAAACATTCTCAAAGGCAATGTTATGATTACTTGGTATGCACTAGTATCAAGCAAGCAAAACTCAATACCAAGCAACAATGTATATCCTCAATACAGAAATCCAACAATAAACAATTTCAGCATTAAGAAACAGCAAATTAAATCAATAATCCAACACTTATCCCCTAAAACAAAAAATTAAAGAAAAAATTAAACTAACTAACTAACTAACTAAATATCTAACCAACTAACTAATTAACTAAAGAAGATTATGGTCAATAGAGGTGGTAGATGATGGTTGAATGAGGAAAAGAAAATAAGAGAAGAGAGAAGAAGGAAAGAAATAGAAAGAAGAGAAGAAAAGAAAGTAGGTGAAACAGGGGTGCGACGTATAGGCATGGGAAGCAGAAAATAGAGGGTGACACATACGCGTGGGTCATGCGTACGCGTGGAAGGAATTTGTGTTAGACGCACAATTCCTGCACCCTATGCGCACAACTCTCTGTTTTCCCGTATGCAGCAGCACAGTGCTCACACAATTCTAGCATAGTGGATTTTTCAGGGTGACATGTATGCGTCGGTCACGCATACGCGTGGGTGGTTGGAATCTTGGGGTCATGCGTACACGTGGTTGACATGTACGCGTGGGTGGGTGCTTTGTTTTTTTTTTAATTTTTCAATTTCTAGCACCAACCCAAGCATTCCAAACATCCAAACAGCTACCAAAACACCATCAAACCTTATTTAACATACTAGACTGCCAAATAAACTAAAAAAACTAAACTAAACATGAAATTAGACTAATTTATCAATATTTAAAAATGAGAAAAATGAAAAGATGTTACCATGGTAGTGTGTCTCCAACCAAGCACTTTTATTTATTGTCCTTAAGTTGGACCATTGATGGGGTGCTTGTCAAGGTGGCTTGTGCTTGAATTCATCCTTGAATCGCCACCAATGCTTGCATATTCAATGTCTACCGAGATCCCAAATTAGGTGCACCAAGCTCCCAATAGATCTTAAGCAAGTTACAAGACCCAAAAATTGATGATGATTGATGTATATTTTGGGGTCCCAAACTTTGTTCTTACACCCATCTTTAAGTTGATCATCATTATTCCAACCGGGTGGGAAAGGTAGCCGACGCGAGGAGAGCCACGCATGAAAGAGACAAAGAGAGATCCGAGACTGAGGTGTTCCTCTCACTGCCGATTTGCCCAGCCGCAGTCGTACACTTCGTCCCACTACTGGATGAGTGGCTGAGCCTTCGCCGCCAAGAAATGGCGCTGCCGTCACCAACAACCACCACCGATAAGATTTTGAGTATTGTGTTTCGTTTCTTTTGATTTCTGGAGACGTTACAATCACTACATGTTGGTTTCAGTTGCCGTCGGCAGAATCCGGTTCCCGCTGCCACGTGAGGTGGCTGCCGGGGTCCACCGCCAAACCGGTTCAGAGACTGCTGCTGCTTTGTTTTCGTATTACAGTAAGTATTTCTGTTTCGGAGACCCCGCGTTAGTGTTCTGTTACGTGTATTAAAATCATTGCGTTATTAATGTTTTTAGGAATTAGAAATCGAGTTTGCATGTTTCGATTGAGGTTGTTCTGCTATTAAGAAAGCAAGCAGAGCTGAGGTTTCGGTTGTGGTTAATTTCGGGCTGAGCAAAAAGAGTTTAGTTGACACGTTTGGGTTATGGTTTTGCTTATCGAGGTAGGGGCCTTTTTCAGAAAACTATACTTTATAAATTGGAATTGTTATATATGGATACTGATGTCAGAAATGTGTCTTTAGTGATTGTACAAGTCTTATGTATTGTTGGTTGTCTTCGTTGGATATGAATGTTTGTTTGACTGGATTATTGTTGGTTTTGCTAAATGGACGGTTCTCGAGTTTGAATCTGTTTTCTTGAGTATGAGAATGATATGAATTTTTAGACTTAGTCTAATTTTTAACTATTATTTGGTTATGATTCCATGGAAGGGGCTGAGGAATGGTTTGGTTGGGACCCAAAAAGGGTGGCAAAGTCCAAGTTTTAGGGGAGATACTGTCGAATTTTTATGAGATTTAAGATTTTGTTTTAAAATGTGATTTTGAAAAGGATTGGTTTTGAGAGGTCCTATTATTTAGTTCTTGATTTATCAAGAAATAGGTGTTTTGAGTTTGATCTGTTTAAGGAAAGTTTATGTTTTAAGATTGATTTAAATATGAACGGACCTATGTTATGGAGGTTCGATTAAAGAAGTACCTTTGGTGGCGTTTTAGTGGATTTTAAAAGAAATTGAAATTTGATTAATTAAATTTGTTTTGCTTTTGAAGTATTCTTTAAATTTTGATGTAACAAGACTAAATAATTCCAAGCCTTTGGGAATGTTTCTGTCTTAGGAATGAAATGGAAATTTGTTTTTGGATTTAAATAATTTTGGGTTTTGAAAATGGTTTTGAACATTTGGCTCACATGCCTTAGTTTTGGGTTTTAAATCTTCATTTTAATTCATTTCAATTTAAGTAACTATGATTTCAAGGATTTCTAAAGTACTTAAGAAAATGTGGTAGGTTATTCTTTCCTAGAGTCTTTAGTCTTTCCTAAGGTTGTTATTTGATAACTCTGATTTAAAATAGTTAAACAGAAGATTTAAAAGTGAAGGATTTTAGTCTTTTCAAAGAGAATTGAGTTTTAGGAAAAAGTGGATTATGAGCTTGAAATACTTTGAGATATGAGGATTTTGAATTTTGAGACAAAGATGACTTTGATTTCTAGTTTCAATGTAAAGTGATTTGAGGATAAAGTCATATATGGCATGAATGGTGATTTGACTTGGTATGGATTGTTAATGAAGTGTGGGTAATAATGATGAATGAATGATTATGAATGAATATGTGTCTTATGCACTTCTTTTATCTGAGATACGAGTTTTCCTGGGTAAAGTACTGTGGCTTGCCACCACGTGTTCCAGATTGAGACTCGATACTCTGTTGACCCTATGTCGTAAGGGTGACCGGGCACTTATAAATTTCTGGGAAGGTTGACCCCCATTGAGTAAAATTTTATATATATATGAATTATGAATGAGAAGAGAAAAAGCTATACATAGACTCATGGGGATGCGCGACGAGGGGGCTGTTTAGGGTTTAGCAGCTGGACTTGTCGAGTTGGCTTGATAACTGACAGATGAAACTCATCAGCCATAGGGCAGGCATTCATCATATGCATCTATGTGACATTGTTTGGGTGTGCACATTGTAACTAGTTTGCCTATATGAATATTTATGGTTAATTGCTAATTGCTCTACTTGATGTAACTGCTTGATTGTGTTTGAACCTTCTTACTTGTGTTTGTGACCAAAATTTGGTTGAATTGTGGTGGATTTTGTGTTGATTGAATTATTTGGGCCTATGGCCGTGATTGATCATATGATGAGCCGAAGGTCGTGTATGGTTTATGATTTTGGTTTATTTAAGCATGAAAAACTGAACTGGTTCAACATAGACTTAATGAACCTATGCTTGGAACAGCTTGGTCATTCATGCTGTCTAGAAAAAAATTTTAAAAAGGTTTTGGATTTTTGAAGAGTTAATAGTTTTATCATTTAGAAAGGATTTCGGATTCTTGGTTATAAATCTCCGGTTTTGAAAAAATACATAAGGTGGCTATTAATCACTATACTTTAATAACAGTTTTATTTTCACGTATTCTATTATAGTAATTCTCTAATCCTATAGTGAGAACTAACGAGGACGATGTTCTCACTCCCTTACAGGTCTTTTCTTCTCAGGTTATGGACAACAAAGTTCAGAAGAGTTTATTTATTTCGTTTCTGTTTAAACAATATTTTGTTTTGTATTAGTTACTTTTTCCTCGCATTTATCATTACAAGTTTTTATAAGAGGGATAGGATTTCGGTTATGAAATGCTTGTAAATTAATGCTATATGTTTGTGTGTGTGTGTGTGTGTGTGTGTGTGTGTGTGTGTGTGTTCTTTGTAAGTATTGTAAGTTGTATTTTAAGTATGGATGTGTGTGTTCAATAATCTGGTCTTTTGAAAAATATGGCTTAACTTTTAAACAGGCTCCTATTTTAGTATTAAATAATTTAAGAGTCGTCATAATTCCCGAACTATCAGAATACCGCAGCCGGAAGTGTGACACTTTGATAGTTAGGGTGTTACACTATGATCCACCTCCAACTTAGTAAGAAGCAACCGTCAAACTAGTGACATTAAAGAAGCGCTTGTTGGGAGGAAACGCAACCGTCGATAACCTTTTATTTTGTCTTTAATTTCATTTTGTTTTTAATTTTGTTTGTTTAATTTGAATAAGATTTTGCATCACTTAATTCCTTTCACTAGATAATCATGATTATTCATATTTCCTTCACCACTATTTTTCTTTTTTGCTTGAGGCAAGCAACCATTCTAAGGTTGGTGTTGGAGGCTATACTCTACATAGCCTAGAAAGATGATGAAGAGGAAAGTAACTCTATCCTTTAGCTTTTATTTCTTATATCTTACATCTATTTTTGTTCTTAGTTAATAGTCATGATTCATTCATATTTCATGTCAGCTTACTTTTAAAATTGCTTGCACCCAATATCTTTAAACATGAAACAAAGAGTTTTTGAATGGAAAAAGTTGAAGAAAATTTTTTAAATTTGGGGCAAGTGAGATTAAAAAAAATGGAGGTTCTGATAATATGAGTATCTCATGAGGTTATATGTTTGTGAAAACTTGCACAAGGAGCTGTAAGACATGGAATAAAGTTTAGAAACGTATTGTGGAGGATCTCAAAAATCAATAAAACCAAGAAGTAACATGAAAAGGAAAGGAAAACAAAAGTAAAGATCAAGGCCCAAGGCTCTGAGTACCAATGGCTAGGAAGGTTCAAAAGAACCAAAGTTAAAGAGTTGTTTTCATAGTTAAGTGCTTGTGGTGTGACTGTGTTGAAGAAATCTTGAGACAAAACATTTAGGGTCAAAGCCAAGTGCAAATAACCCCAAAAAAGAGAAGCCAAAGGCTTTGAGTACCATTGACTGGGAAGAATAAAAAGAAGCACAGACTCAAAGAGTTCCCAAGTTAAGTGCTTGTGGTGTTTTTGTGTCGAGCAAAGTTTGAGACAACATTTAGAGTCACGGCTAGGTTCAAGGTGCAAAGCACCCAATAAAAGAAAAGGGAAGGCTGTCTTCAAGGTAAAAATATATAAAGAGACCTCCATAATATCATACGAATGGAATTTCTAAGTTCTAATACTTTCAATTGTAAGCCTAGCAAGCACATGAATCCATACATGATCACACAATTCAGAGTTCACCTCATTGTCACTTGATCACTTCACTCACAAAAATGTCAAGCAATTCTTCAACCCACTCCAATTTAGAGGACTCTGGTATGCGAAATTGTGATCACACTTTTCACAACTCCACACAACTAACCAGCAAATGCATTGGGTCATCCAAGTAATACCTTACGTGAGTAAGGGTCGATCCCACGGAGATTGACGGCTTGAAGCAAGCTATGGTCATCTTGTAAATCTCAGTCAGGCAGATTCAAATGGTTATGAGGATTTGATAATTAAAAGATAAATAAAGCAAAAAATAACATAGAGATACTTATGTAATTCATTGGTGGGAATTTCAGATAAGCGTTTGGAGATGCTTTGTTGCCTCTGAACCTCTGCTTTTTTATTGCCTTCATCCAATCATGCGTCCTCCCTTCCATGGCAAGCTGTATGATCCTCTCAGTGAAAATGGTCTGATTATGGTCTCTGTACGGCTAATCAACTGTCGAATTTCTCGTCTCGGATGAAAAATACCAGGTACAGCTACCGCAGGGCTAATCATCTGTCGGTTCTTACTAGCGTCGGAATAAGATCCATTGATCCTTTTGCACACTGTCACTGCGCCCAACATTCATGAGTTTGAAGCTCCTCACAGTCATCCCTTCCCAAATCCTACCCGGAATACCACAGACAAGGTTTAGAATTTCCAGATCTCAGGAATGTTGTCTAGTGTTCTAGCCTATACCATGAAGATCCTAATCTCAGATTTAGATGCTCTATTGTCAGGAGAGACGATGTGAATCGTTGATTAGAGACCCAAGAGAATATACTCTGGCTGTCGTCCAATGACTATGTTGAACATCATGTAGACCGCTTTGTGGTTGTCAGGCACGCGGATCTTGGCTAAGCGAGTACTGAAGATAGAGGGTGATTGTCACGGGTCACCCTTTCAGTCTGAGTTAACTGAATTAAGTACAAGAGTATATCTTGGAGAAGAAGTAGGCGTGAATTGAATGAAAACCATAGTACTTGCATTAATTCATGAGGAACAACAGAGCTCCTCACCTTAATCTATGAGATGTAAAAACTCCACCGTTGAAAATATATAAGAACAAAAGGTCTAGGCATGGCCGAATGGCCAGCCTCTAAAAAGGGTTCGAAGAACTCCCAAAAGGTCAAAGACTCTGAATACAATAGTAAAAAGTGCTATTTATACAAAACTAGTAAACTAAGTTTACAGAAAATGAGTAGATAGTGCATAAATCCACTTCCGGGGCCCACTTGGTGTGTGTTTGGGCTGAGCCTTGAAGCTTTCATGTGCATAGGCCATCCTTGAAGTTTAACTCCAGCTATGGTGCCAGTTCCGGCGTTTTATGCCAGAGAAGGGTCTCTGGTGGGCGTTTGGACGCCAGTTTGAGCCATCAAATCTTGGGCAAAGTATAGACTATTACACATTGCTGGAAAGCTCAAGATGTCAAATTTCCAATGCAATTGAGAGCGCGCCAATTGGGCTTCTGTAACTCTAGAAAATCCACTTCGAGTGCAGGGAAGTCAGAATCCAACAGCATCTGTAGTCCTTTTTTAGCCTCTAAATCAGATTTTGGCTCAGGTCCCTCAATTTCAGCCAGAAAATACCTGAAATCATAGAAAAACACACAAACTCATAGTAAAGTCCAGAAATGTGATTTTTGCATAAAAACTAATAAAAATATACTAAAAAGTAACTAAAACATACTAAAAACTACCTAAAAACAATGCCAAAAAGCATATAAATTATCCGCTCATCAGACTCCTTTTTACATAGTTCTTTTCTTACTTTGCAACAAGCAAGATCTTAAGTTTGGTGTTGTAATGCATGATCATATTTAGTTATTTTCTTTAGTATTTCTTTCAATAAAGTTAGTGAATCCCTATTCTTAATTAAGATTTTAGTGCTTTAATCAATATTTCTTGAAGTTGCTTTGAACTTTGGTACGTGTAAAAAAGTGTTGAAAATAAGCAAGAATAAGGATGAAAAGAAAGAAAGCAAGATTAAAAGCACTAGAAGCAAGGAGGAAGAAAGTCTAGGAACCAAGACATGAAGAGGCAGAGGAAGAAGGGATCAAACAGAAAGCTCTCTAGACCAAACAGAGAGCTCTCTGGACCAAGAATGCAACAAAAGAATCTCTTGGAGTATTGGAGCAAAGCCATGCATTATACGCATGGAATGGTGTATATAACACACCAACTTTTACACCTCTCAATGGCCACACAAAACCCATGCATTATATGCATGGCATTTGGCGTATATACACTAAAACCTGACGTCTTCACACTCCAACGAGTATAAATTGAGCTAGAGAGATTCAAATAAAGCAGTTCTAGTGACGTTAGAAAGCTAACATTTAGAGGTTTTCCATAATATATAATAGTTTATAGTGGACATGCATCTAGTACAGCCTCCTGCCGTGTTGAAGGAAGCCATAGTCAAGCCACAAAAAAGCATTTTCAGGGAGAAAAAGAAGCCATGCGTTATATGCATGAAATGGTGCGTATAATACACCAAATCACCCCTTCAAGTAGCAACCCCCAAGCCATGCGTTATACTTGAGACTCCATGTGTATAATTCATGGGCTTGGAACATCTCTAGTGGCTTGCATGAATTCTTACGTTATACTTGGGAATTCCTGCGTTATACGTGAGAATTCATGTGTTATATGCGAGAATTCCTATGTTATACAGCCTCATAGAGACCAAATATTCAAAGCATCCGCATGCAAAAGTTTTTTGCAAACCCATATCCTTAGTTTTCTAAAAATTTAAGCATATCAAGTTTACTTTGTTATTTGCTATATTGTAGGCTTTTCAAAACATTACATGTTTGTGAATATCAAAAAGGAAAAAATTGTTAGAATTGCTACTCTTGTTGAATTCATGTTCTTGTTCTTATAATTATATGCATGCTTATGTGTTGTGATGAATGATAACATGTAATTTTCATTCATGAGGTAACTAGTGTTTTGAAAAGTAGCAAACCTAATCTTTTACTCAACTTTATCATAATCTCTTGATTGACTATATGGTAAATGGAAAAAATATTGCATGACTTATGTTATATGATATAACATCAAGTTTGATGGACGATTTTGAAGGAAAAGAAGTTTTAACAAAAATTCAATGTAAAAAAAATTACCATTTTATAAGGATATAAATCGATTTTTACAAGAGAATTCTTACATCAAACTCAAGCACAAGCTGATCAAGGAATCAATCATGCATACCATGAGGATGATATGACAAAAGGAAATCATAGAAACAAGGTTTAGTTGTAGGATTTTAGTTTTTACATGTCAACAATATATCAAGTTTATATCTCAAGTTAAAATTATGTTTTAATCACAAAAAAATAATTTTTAACCTATGATTTTAAAAATTGATGATTGAGGGAAAGTATGGGTCATGTCATAATAATCCTAGTTTGTTTATAATGAATTATGGGGAGTAGGACCCAACCTAATAATGCACAAGGTGCCAAAATTTGAAATTCAAATTTGTTAAAAACTAAGCCTATAAGATCGATCCCTATGTTAAACAGGAGGATCGATCCTCATGAGATGCCGAGGAAAATTTTGTCTAAATTGAACTACAGGATAGATCCTAAACTTTGAGGGTCGATCCTATATGTCATTGGGGACACAAGATCCTATCAAAAGTGTGTGTTTTAGAATCATTTGCTCTCTCCACTTACTCCTAACGTATATGGAAGCATGGAGGCCGATAAATTGAGGTCTTGATCCTTTATTTCAAAGGACAACATTCTCCTCTCCTATAAGATTTTATTGTGATCAAATTTCATAAAATTTCAAAGTTATTTTCAGCAATATTTGAGAGATAGCTTGAGATTACTCTAGTGCTTCATTTGTAACCAAGGTTACGAGAACCGGATCGGTCATTAAACTGGTCAAGTGACTAGTTCAATGATTCAATGGTTCAACCAGGATCCAACTGTGGTTGAACTAGTTTCATTAAATATATAATAAAATTATTAAAAATTCAATACACAATTTTAAATATAAAAATTCAATAATTTTTTAACTAATAAAATTCAAAAATTTTATAATTTGAGAATAATTTATTCATATTTTATCATTAAAAATCTATAAAATAAATTTTTAATTAAAAATCCATCATCCACGGAACCTTTCCCTCCTTTTTTACTCTCCAATCCATCCATGAATTGAAACATTCGTCACCAAGCCTGGCCACATCCAAGCTAAACTCCAGTGGTTCAACACCAACCCCCATAAATCCCAAGCAACCTTACAACAAAAAATTTAGAAACACAAACTTACACTTAAAAATTCAATCCATCAGCAACAAAAGAATTTAGAGCCACAACAAATTTCACCAAAAAACTTCCAATCTAAGTATTCAACAACAAAAACTCAGAAAATTCAAAAACCAAATCCACAGACATTTAAAAACAGAAAAAATAATAAAAACAATCCAAACATAACATCCAAACTAGATTCAAAATCACATAAGCAACAATCGAACTCAAAACACAATCCCAACTCAGAATCCAAAATCTATAATACAGAATGATTAATTCATATAATTAACAAAATCCAAAAAAATTAACTGAAAAAAACTAATAACTCACTACAGCAAGCAATTTATATAGTTAACAAAATAAAAGAAATTAATTGACAACAATAACCAAAGAATTCACTGCAGCAGAGAGTGAAATTCAATGTAGCATTCAAAATCCAGATTCCGAAATTGAACTTATATCAAAATTACATTCAGCGAAATCCAAAAATACAGACTCATTAATTCATATAATTAACAAAATAAAAAACCCCAAGAACTCACCGGTCACCGCAGCAAAGAGCAAAGAAAGCCTAAAGTTCCAGAACGACCAGGACGACGACGACGACGACCAGACAACACCGACGCTAAACTTCAAAGTTCAAACGACCAAACAACGACGCTTCTGACACCCACTTCGATCCGCAACGGTGAGTTCTTTCTGTGCGGTGACAGCAGCTCCTATTCCGCGTTGATTGTGGTAGAGTGGTAGGGACGTTGGCCTTCGTTAGAGTTGGAGGATGATTGGAAGCAGAAATTGTGGTTGAGGTGTGGTGACTGGTGAGGGAGTGAGAGACTGAGGGAGTGAAGGGCTGAGGGCTCTTCTTTGGGTTGGGTCTCAGCATGTTCAGTAATGGACTAATGGATTTGTGTTGTGTTTATTTTTTTCGCGTCAAAACGACGTAGTTTCGGGCCAGCAATAAAAAATTGACAACTTTAAAAACTTGGCCGGTTCGGCCAGTTCACCAGTTAACCACTGGTTTGACCGATTTTTTCACCGGTTTTTTGTAGAAAGGTTTTGAGAGTCAACCGGACCGGCCAGGTGACCGATTCCCAGTTAACCCGGTTGAACTGGCCGGTCCGGTCCAGTTTTTAAAACCTTGTTTGTAACCATATACTCTTTTGAGAGAGCTTGTTATTTCTAAGTTTCACTATCACATATTGCAAAATAAAAGTTTCATAGATCTTATTGATTGTTGAGAGACTTAAAGGTTATTTTCTCTAAGTAGTGAGAATTGCTAAATGCTATAGCCAGCAAGGATACTTAAGATTATTAAGTATTCAAGGAAAAATACTTTAAGTTGGAATTACTTGAAGGAGTCTCTAAGTAGAGTGACTTAATCGATATGGTGATTACATATCTTGAGGTGTTCATCAAGTGCCCTATCTCATAGCAATTTATCAAGCACCATATAAGCTAGCTTGGTGATATGGTGAAAATCTCCTCACTGTGGCAGGGAGGACTAGATGTAGAAAAAAAAAGGTTACACCAAACCATAATATGTCATGCTTGCACATCTTCTTAATCCTTAAACTCCTTATATTTCTTGAAATTTACATTTCTAAAGTGGTGTGGAAAGTTTACTTATTGTAAGTGCTTGAAAACTTGTTCAAGCCCTTGGAAATATTTTTGTACGAAACCACTTGTATTTAAGCTTTCATTTAATTTATACAAGTGGTATAAAAAATATTAAGTATGTGGTTTAAACGCTTGAAGTTCGTTTATAAGCCCACGAAAAATAGAAATACGTTGGTTTTATTTGCAAGTTTATATTTTCACAATTTAAGTTTTCATCTATATTTCACAAAGCTTTTAATTGGTAATTGATGAGCAGATAATTTATACGCTTTTTGGCACTATTTGTAGGTAGTTTTTAGTTGGATCTAGCTACTTTTAGGGATGTTTTCATTAGTTTTTATGCTAAATTCACATTTCTGGACTTTACTATGAGTTTGTGTGTTTTTCTGTGATTTCAAGTAATTTCTGGCTGAAATTGAGGGACCTAAGCAAAACTCTGATAGAAGGCTGACAAAGGACTGCTGATGTTGTTGGATTCTGACCTCCTTGCACTCAAAATGGATTTTCTAGAGCTACAGAACTCCAAATGACGCACTCTCAACGGCGTTGGAAAGTAGACATCCAGAGATTTCCAGCAATATATAATAATCCATACTTTATTCGAGATTAGATGACACAAACTGGCGCTTAACGCCAGTTCCATGCTGTATTCTCGAGTCAAACGCCAGAAACACGTCACAAACCAGAGTTGAATGCCAAAAACACGTTACAACTTGGCATTCAACTCCAAAAGAAGCCTCTGCACGTGTAAAGCTCAAGCACAGCCCAAGCACACACCAAGTGGGCCCCGGAAGTGAATTTTTGCATCAATTACTTACTTTTGTAAACCCTAGTAGCTAGTCTAGTATAAATAGAACATTTTACTATTGTACTAGGTGTCTTTTTGACCATTCGATCTTTGACCACATCTTTGGTCTCAGTTTTAATTAATTATTTATCTTAGGAGACTATTGATCACGTTTATAGGGGCTGGCCATTCGGCCAGGCCTGGACCACTATCACTTATGTATTTTCAACGGTGGAGTTTCTACACACCATAGATTAAGGGTGTGGAGCTCTACTGTACCTCGAGTTTTAATGCAATTACTACTATTTTCTATTCAACTCAGTTTATTCCTGTTCTAAGATATTTGTTGCACTTCACCATGACGAATGTGATGATCCGTGACACTCATCATCATTCTCACCTATGAACGCGTGACTGACAACCACTTCTGTTCTACCTCAGATCGAACGCATATCTCTTAGATTCCTTAATCAGAATCTTCGTGATATAAGCTAGAATTGATGGCGGCATTCATGAGAATCTGAAAAGTCTAAACATTGTCTGTGGTATTCCGAGTAGGATTCAGGGATTGAATGACTGTGACGAGCTTCAAACTCGCAATTGCTGGGCGTGATGACAAACGCAAAAGAATCAATGGATTCTATTCCGGCATGATCGAGAACCGACAGATGATTCGCCGTGCTATGACAAAGTATTTGGATCATTTTCACTGAGAGGATAGGATGTAGCCATTGACAACGGTGATGCCCTACATACAGCTTGCCATGGAAAGGAGTAAAAAGGATTGGATGAAGGCAGTAGGAAAGCAGAGACTCAAAAGGAGCACAGCATCTTCATACACCTATCTGAAAATTCCCACCAATGATTTACATAAGTATTTCTATCATTATTTTCTAGTTATTTCTTATTATTATTTGAAAACTCCATAACCAATTATTATCCGCCTAACTGAGATTTACAAGATGACCATAACTTGCTTCATACCAACAATCTCCGTGGGATCGACCCTTACTCACGTAAGGTTTATTACTTTGACGACCCAGTGCACTTGCTGGTTAGTTGTGCGAGGTTGTGAAGAAAGTGCTGAGTTATAAACGCGCATACTAAGTTGAATGCCATTATTAGAGATCACAATTTCGTGCACCAAATTTTTGGCGCCGTTGCCGGGGATTGTTTGAGTTTGGACAACTGACGGTTCATCTTGTTGCTCAAATTAGGTAATTTTCTTTTTGTTTTGTTTTCTAAAATTTTTCAAAAATCTTTCAAAAAAAATTTTTTACTTCTGTTTTTGAAAATTTTTCAAAATTCTTAAGAACGGACTCTAGCGTTTCATGTAACATGTTGAAGCCTGACTGGCTGTAAAGCCATATCCAAATCCTTTTGGAATGAGACTTCAACTAATCACCTCAATGCATGTAATGCCATCCTAAAGCTGGCTGGCTATTAAGCCATGTCCAACCCCTGGATTGGAGCTTTAGGCTAACATTGAAAGATTCCAGGAATTCTTCTTAAAAATTTTGAATTTCTTATTTTCTTTTTCCTATATGTTTTTCAAAATATAAAAAATAAAATCCAAAGAAATTATAAAATCAAAAAAAAACAAAAATATTTTGTATTTCTTGTTTGAGTCTTGAGTCAATTTTTAACTTTGGTGTCAATTGCATATTTCTAAAAAAATTTTATGTATTTTTCAAAAATTTATGCATGGTTGATGAGCGGATAATTTATACGCTTTTTGGCATTGTTTTTAGTATATTTTTAGTATATTTTAGTTAGTTTTTATTATATTTTTATTAGTTTTTATTTAAAATTCACTTTTCTATACTTTACTATGAGTTTGTGTGTTTTTCTGTGATTTCAGGTATTTTCTGGCTGAAATTGAGGGACCTGAGCAAAAATCTGATTCAAAGGCTGAAAAAGGACTGTAGATGCTGTTGGATTCTGACCTCCCTGCACTCGAAGTGGATTTTCTGGAGCTATAGAAGCCTAATTGGCGCACTCTCAATTGTGTTGGAAAGTAGACATCCTGGGCTTTCTAGCAATATATAATAAAATCATCTCAAGACTGCCCGGTGTTTAACGCCGGAACTGGCACAGAAGTGGGAGTTAAACGCCCAAACTGGCACAAAAGCTGGCGTTTAACTCCAAGAAAAGTCTCTACACATTAAAGCTTCAATGCTCAGACCAAGCACACACCAAGTGGGCCCGGAAGTGGATTTTTACGTCATTTACTCATTTTTGTAAACCCTAAGCTACTAGTTCTCTATAAATAGGACCTTTTGCTATTGTATTTATATCTTTGGACGTCTAGTTCTTAGATCATGGGGGCTGGCCTCACGGCCATGCCTAGACCTTGTTCTTATGTATTTTCAATGGTAGAGTTTCTACACACCATAGATTAAGGTGTGGAGCTCTGCTGTACCTCGAGTATTAATGCAATTACTATTGTTCTTCTATTCAATTCAGCTTATTCTTGTTCTAAGATATTCATT
>NC_029772.3:46135018-46137715 GCF_000817695.3 Arachis duranensis | reverse complement strand
AGCTTGCCATGGAAAGGAGTAAGAAGGATTGGATGAAGATAGTAGGAAAGCAGAGAGACGGAAGGGACAGAGCATCTCCATACGCTTATCTGAAATTCTCACCAATGAATTACATAAGTATCTCTATCTTTATTTTATGTTTTATTCTTCTTTTAATTATCAATCCTCCATAATCATTTGAATTTGCCTGACTGAGATTTACAAGATGACCATAGCTTGCTTCATACCAACAATCTCCGTGGGATCGACCCTTACTTGCGTAAGGTTTATTACTTGGACGACCCAGAGCACTTGCTGGTTAGTTGTGCGAAGTTGTGATAAAGAGTTGAGATTGCAATTGAGCGTACCATGTTGATGGCGCCATTGATGATCACAATTTCGTGCACCAAGTTTTTGGCGCCGTTGCCGGGGATTGTTCGAGTTTGGACAACTGACGGTTCATCCTGTTGCTTAGATTAGGTATTGTTCTTCAGAGTTCTTAAGAATGAATTCAAGAGTTTCAAGGTGATGTTCTTATCATCACAAAAACTGATTGATTCTCATCAATTTAGCTCTTGAATGTAATGTCCTACTGAAGCTTGGCTAGCCATGTCAAATTTCTTTAGACTAAAGCTTTAGACTAACATTGCATGATTCCTGGAATTCTTATTAAAAATTTTGAATCTCTTTATTTTCTTTTCCATATAATTTTCGAAAAAAGCACAAAAAAATTATAAAATATTAAAATCAAAAATATTTTTATGTTTCTTGTTTGAGTCTAGTGTCTAATTTTAAGTTTGCTGTTAATTGCATGTCTTTATTCTTCTAATTTTCGAAAATCACATGCATTATGTTCTTCGTTGATCTTCAAGTTGTTCTTGATGATTTCCTTGCTCTGATCTTTAAATTCTCTTGTCTTGAGTGTTTTGTTGTTTCTCATATGCATTCTCAATTTGTTAGTGTCAATAGTATACAAACTTCTAAGTTTGGTGTCCTGAATGCATTGTTTATTTGATTTTAGTTGCATTTTGATTATTCCTCATCATTAAAAATTCAAAAAAATTCTTAATTTGTGTCTTTTCAAGTAAATAATACAGAGAATTGAAGATTCAGAACATGCAGCAGAGGAATTACACAGAAAAAGCTGGGCGTTCAAAACGCCCAGTGAAGAAGGAAAACTGGCGTTTAAATGCCAGCCAGGGTACCTGGCTGGGCGTTTAACACCCAAAAGGGTAGCATTTTGGGCGTTAAACGCCAGAATGGATACCATTCTGGGCGTTTAACACCAGGATGGCACAAGAGGGAAGATTTTGTTTTTAATTCAAATTTTTTTCAAGTTTTCATAATTTTTTCAAAATCAAATCTTTTTCAAATCATATCTTTTCAATCATATATTTTCAAAATCAATTTCTTTCCATTTTCAAAAATACTTGCTAACAATTAATGATTTGATTCAACATTTCAAGTGTGTTGCCTTTTCTGTTGAGAAAGGTTTGAAGTCTGAATCATATCTTTTAAATTTCTTGTTAGCCAAGTCATTAATTTTAAAAATCAAATCTTTTTAAATTGTTTTTCAATCATATCTTTTTAATCACATCTTTTTTAAAATAGTTTTCAATCATATCTTTTTGATTTCTAATTTCAAAATCTTTTTCAAAATCACTATATTTCTTTTCCAACTTTAATTTTCGAAAATCATTCATCAAATTTTCAAAATTTCTTTTTATCATTTTAAAATCTTTTATTTTATTTTCGAAAATTCTTCCCCTCTTCTTACATCCTTCTATTTAAGGACTAACACTCCTCCACTATCAACAATTCAAAACTCAATCTCTCTTGATAAGTTTGAATTCTTCTACCTTCTCCTTCTATTCTTCTCTTCCTCTGACACCTCAAGGAATCTCTATACTGTGACATAGAGGATTCTATATTTTCTTGTTCTCTTCTCTTTCATATGAGCAGGAGCAAAGATAAAAGCATTCTTGTTGAGGCTAACCCTGAACCTGAAAGGACCTTGAAGCGAAAGCTAAGAGAAGCTAAAGCACTACTCTCTGTAGAGGACCTAACAGAAATCTTCAAACAAGAAGAAGACATGGCAGCCGAAAACAACAACAATGCCAACAATGCAAGGAAGGTGCTGGGTGACTTTACTGCACCTACTCCCGACTTCTATGGGAGAAGCATCTCTATCACTGCCATTGGAGTAAACAACTTTGAGCTTAAGCCTCAATTAGTTTCTCTAATGCAACACAATTGCAAGTTCCATGGACTTCCATTGGAAGATCCTCATCAATTTTTAGCTGAATTCTTGCAAATCTGTGACACTGTCAAGACCAATGGGGTTGAGCCTGAGGTCTACAGACTTATGCTATTCCCTTTTGCTGTAAGAGACAGAGCTAGGATATGGTTGGACTCACAACCTACAGAAAGCCTGAACTCTTAGGAAAAGCTAGTCAATGCCTTCTTGGCAAAGTTCTTTCCACCTCAAAAATTGAGTAAGCTTAGAGTGGAAGTCCAAACCTTCAGACAGAAGGAAGGTGAATCCCTCTATGAAGCTTGGGAAAGATACAAACAATTGATCAGAAAATGTCCTTCTGACATGCTTTCTGAATGGAGCATCATAGATATCTTCTATGATGGTCTGTCTGAACTGTCCAAGATGTCATTGGACAGCTCTGCTGGAGGATCTCTTCATCTAAAGAAGACGCCTACAGAAGC
>NC_029772.3:46132954-46134954 GCF_000817695.3 Arachis duranensis | reverse complement strand
GTTGCAAATAACCAATTCATGTACACTTCTGAAAGGAATCCTGTGAACAATGGGACAAATCAGAAGAAAGGAGTTCTTGAGATTGACACTCTGAATGCCATATTGGCTCAGAACAAAATATTGACTCAGCAAGTCAATATGATTTCTCAAAGTGTGTCTGGAATGCAAGCTGCACCAGGCAGTACTAAGGATGCTTCATCTGAAGAAGAAGCTTATGATCCTGAGAACCCATCAATGGAGGAGGTGAATTACATGGGAAAACCCTATGGAAACACCTATAATCCTTCATGGAGAAATCATCCAAATCTCTCATGGAAGGATCAACAGAGACCTCAACAAAGTTTCAACAACAATAATGGTGGAAGTAACAGGTTTAGCAATAGCAAGCCTTTTCCATCATCTTCTCAGCAACAGACAGAGAGTTCTAAGCAGAACAACTCTGACTTAGCAACCATGGTCTTTGTCTAATCAAAACCACTCAAAGTTTCATGACTAAAAGAAGGTCCTCCATTAGAAACTTGGAGGCACAAGTGGGTCAGCTGAGTAAGAAAGTTACTGAACTCCCTCCTAGTACTCTTCCAAGCAATACAGAAGAGAATCCAAAAGGAGAGTGTAAGGCCATCAACATGGCCGAATTTGGAGAGGAGGAAGAGGTAGTGATCGCCGCTGAGGAAGACCTCAATGGATGTCCACTGGCCTCCAAGGAGTTCCCTAATGAGGAACCATGGGAATCTGAGGCTCACACTGAAACCATAGAGATTCCATTGGATTTACTTCTGTCATTCATGAGCTCTGATGAGTATTCTTCCTCTGAAGAGGACGAAGATGTCACTGAAGAGCAAGTTGCTAAGTACCTTGGAGCAATCATGAAGCTAAATGACAAGTTATTTGGTAATGAGACATGGGAGGACGAACCCCCTTTACTCACCAAAGAACTGGATGACTTGACTAGGTAGAAATTACCTCAAAAGAAACAGGACCCTGGGAAGTTCTCAATACCTTGTACATTAGGCACCATGACCTTCGAGAAGGCTCTGTGTGACCTAGGGTCAAGTATAAACCTAATGCCTCTCTCTGTAATGGAGAAGCTAGGGATCTTGGAGGTACAAGCTGCAAGAATCTCACTAGAGATGGCAGACAATTCAAGAAAATAAGCTTATGGACTTGTAGAGGATGTTCTGGTAAAGATTGAAGACCATTACATCCCTGATGATTTCATAGTCCTAGAGACTGGGAAGTGCATGGATAAATCCATCATCCTTGGCTGACTCTTCCTAGCCACAGAAAAGGCTATGATTGATATTGACAGAGGAGAATTGATCATTTAAGTGAATGAAGAATCCTTTATGTTTAAGGCTCAAGGATATCCCTCTATAACCATGGAGAGGAAGCATGAAGAGCTTCTCTCAAAACAGAGTCAAACAGAGCCCCCACAGTCAAACTCTAAGTTTGGTGTTGGGAGGCCACAACCAAATTCTAAGTTTGGTGTTGAACCCCCACATTCAAACTCTAAGTTTGGTGTTGGGAGGCCACAACCAAATTCTAAGTTTGGTGTTGAACCCCCACATTCAAACTCTAAGTTTGGTGTTGGGAGGTTCCAACATTACTATGAGCATCTGTGAGGCTCAGTGAGAGCCAATTGTCAAGCTACTGACATTAAAGAAGCGCTTGTTGGGAGGCAACCCAATGTTATATTTATCTATTTTCCTTTTGTTATTTTATGTTTTCTGTAGGTTGATGATCATGTGAAGTCACAAAATCAATTGAAAAAGCAAAAACAGAAAGAAAAACAGCACACCCTGGAGGAAAACTTGCTGGCGTTTAAACGCCAGTAAGACTAGCAGATGGGCGTTTAACGCCCAATCTGGCACCATTCTGGGCGTTTAACGCCAGAAAGGGGCACCAGACTGGCGTTAAACGCCAGAAAAGGGCAAGAAGCTGGCGTTAAACGCCAGAAATGGGCACCAGCCCGGCGTTTAACGCCAGAAATGGCTCAAAAC
>NC_029772.3:46131118-46132166 GCF_000817695.3 Arachis duranensis | reverse complement strand
TGAGGATCTGAAAAATCATCAAATTGATTCTTGAAGCAAGAAAAAGCAGTGAATATTCAAAAAAAAGGGAAAAAAAGAGAAAAAAAAGAAAAAAAAGCAAGCAGAAAAAACCAATAGCCCTTTAAACCAAAAGGCAAGGGTAAAAATAAGGATCCAAGGCTTTGAGCATCAGTGGATAGGAGGGCCCACAAGAATAAAATCCTGGTCTAAGCGGCTAAACCAAGTTGTCCCTAACCATGTGCTTGTGGCGTGAAGGTGTCAAGTGAAAACTTGAGACTGAGCGGTTAAAGTCGTGATCCAAAGCAAAAAGAGTGTGCTTAGGAACCCTGGACACCTCTAATTGGGGACTCTAGCAAAGCTGAGTCACAATCTGAAAAGGTTCACCCAGTTATGTGTCTGTGGCATGGATGTATCCGGTGGTAATTCTGGAAAACAGAGTACTTTGGGCCACGACCAAGACTCATAAAGTAGCTATGTTCAAGAATCAACATACTTAACTAGGAGAATCAATAACACTATCTGAATTCTGAGTTCCTATAGATGCCAATCATTCTGAACTTCAAAGGATAAAGTGAGATGCCAAAACTGTTCAGAGGCAAAAGACTACTAGTCCCGCTCATCTAATTGGAGCTAAGTTTCATTGATAATTTGGAGTCTATGGTATATTCTCTTCTTTTTATCCTATTTGATTTTCAGTTGCTTGGGGACAAGCAACAATTTAAGTTTGGTTTTGTGATGAGCGGATAATTTATACGCTTTTTGGCATTGTTTTTAGTATATTTTTAGTATGTTTTAGTTAGCTTTTATTATATTTTTATTAGTTTTTATTTAAAATTCACTTTTCTGGACTTTACTATGAGTTTGTGTATTTTCTATGATTTCAGGTATTTTCTGGCTAAAATTGAGGGACCTGAGCAAAAATCTGATTCAGAGGCTGAAAAATGACTGCATATGTTGTTGGATTCTGACCTCTCTTCACTCGAAATGAATTTTCTGGAGCTACAGAAACCCAATTGGCGCCCTCTCAATTGCGTTGGAAAGTAGACAT
>NC_029772.3:46093838-46131092 GCF_000817695.3 Arachis duranensis | reverse complement strand
CTCTCAATTGCGTTGGAAATTAGACATCCTGGGCTTTCCAGCAATATATAATAGTCCATACTTTGCCCGAGATTTGATGGCCCAAACTGGCGTTCCAAATCAGCTTAAGACTGCCTGGCGTTTAACGCCGGAACTGGCACAGAAGTGGGAGTTAAACGCCCAAACTGGCACAAAAGCTAGCGTTTAACTCCAAGAAAAGTCTCTACACATGAAAGCTTCAATGCTCAGATCAAGCTCAGCTCAAACATACACCAAGTGGGCCCTGGAAGTGGATTTATGCATCAATTACTTACTCGTATAAACCCTAGTAGCCAGTCTAGTATAAATAGGATAGTTTACTATTGTATTAGACATCTTTGGTCTCTGTTTTGTTTTATTCTTCATCTTAGGAGACTATTGATCACATTTTGAGGGCTGGCCATTCGGCCATGCCTGAACCTTTCACTTATGTATTTTCAACGGGAGAGTTTCTACACACCATAGATTAAGTTGTGGAGCTCTGCTGTACCTCGAGTATTAATGCAATTACTATTGTTCTTCTATTCAATTCAACTTATTCTTGTTCTAAGATATCATTTGTTCCTCAACTTGATGAATGTGATGATCCGTGACACTCATCATCATTCTCACCTATGAACGTGTGCCTGACAACCACCTCCGTTCTACCTTGGATTGAGTGGATATCTCTTGGATTCCTTAATCAGAATCTTCGTGGTATAAGCTAGAATTGATAGCGGCATTCTTGAGAATCCGGAAGGTCTAAACCTTGTCTGTGGTATTCTGAGTAGGATTCAAGGATTGAATGACTGTGACGAGCTTCAAACTCGCGATTGTAGGGGCGTTAGTGACAGACGCAAAAGAATCACTAGATTCTATTCCGACATGATCGAGAACCGATAGATGAATAGCCGTGCTGTGACAGAGTGCATTGAACATTTTCACTGAGAGGACGGGACTGTAGCCATTGACAACGGTGATGCCCAACATACAGCTTTCCATGGAAAGGAGTAAGAAGGATTGGATGAAGACAGTAGGAAAGCAGAGAGACAGAAGGGACAGAGCATCTCCATACGCTTATCTGAAATTCTCACGAATGAATTACATATGTATCTCTATCTTTATTTTATGTTTTATTCATCTTTTAATTATCAATCCTCCATAATCATTTGAATCTGCCTGACTGAGATTTACAAGATGACCATAGCTTGCTTCATACCAACAATCTCTGTGGGATCGACCCTTACTCACGTAAGGTTTATTACTTGGACTACCCAGTGCACTTGCTGGTTAGTTGTGCACAGTTGTGATAAAGAGTTGACATTGCAATTGAGCGTACCATGTTGATGGCGCCATTGATGATCACAATTTTGTGCACCAATGGTGTTCTTCATGATCTTCAAGTTGTTCTTGGTAAGTCTTCTTGTTTGATCTTGATGTTTTCTTGTTTTGTGTCTTTTGTTGTTTTTCATGTGCATTTTTGCCTTCATAGTGTCTAAGCATTAAAGATTTCTAAGTTTGGTGTCTTGCATGTTTTCCTTGCATCAAAAATTTTTCAAAAATATGTTCTTGATGTTCATCATGATCTTCAAAGTGTTCTTGGTGTTCATCTTGACATTCATAGTGTTCTTGCATGCATCATGTGTTTTGATCCAAAATTTTCATGTTTTGGGTCATAATTGTGTTTTCCTCTCTCATCATTAAAAATTAAAAAAAATATATCTTTTCCTTTTTTCTCTCAAAATTTCGAAAATTTGAGTTGACTTAGTCAAAAATTTTTAAAATTAGTTAGTTCTTATAAGTCAAGTCAAATTTTCAATTTTAAAAATCTTATCTTTTCAAAACTTTTGCAAAAATCAAATCTTTTTCATTTTTTATGATTTTTGAAAATTTGAAAATATTTTTCAAAATCTTTCTTAAATTTTATTTCAAATTTTCGAAACTTAACAAACAATTAATGTGATTGATTCAAAAATTTGAGGTTTTTTACTTTCTTGTTAAGAAAGGTTCAATCTTTAAATTCTAGAATCATACCTTTTAGTTTCTTGTTAGTCAAGTAATCAATTTTAATTTTAAAAATCAAATCTTTTTCAAAATATCTTTTCTCTCATATCTTTTTCAAAATTTTATCTTTTTCAAAAATTTAATTTAAAAATATGTTTTCCACTTTCTTATCTTTTCAAAATTGATTTTCAAATCTTTTTCAACTAACTAATTAACCTTTTGTTTGTTTCTTATCTTTTTCAAAAACCACCTAACTACTTTTCCCTCTCAAATTTTCGAAAATAACTTCCCTTTTTTTCAAAATTTCTTTTAATTAATTAATTGTTTTAAATTTTAATTTTATTTTTATTTCTTCTCTTAATTTTCGAAAATCACTAACTCTTTTTCAAAATTTATTTTTGAAATTCTCCCCCTCTCATCTTCTTCTATTTATTTATTTACTAACACTTCTCTTCATCTCACGAATCTGAACCTATTTTCACCCTTGTGTTTGAATTCTTAACTCTTCTCCTTCTTCTATTCCTTTCTTCTTCTACTAACATAAAGGAATCTCTATACTGTGACTTAGAGGATTCCTCTTTCTTTTCTGTTCTCTTCTTTCTCATATGAGCAGGAACAAGGAAAAAGGCATTCTTGTTGAAGCTGATCCTGAACCTGAAAGGACTCTGAAGAGAAAACTAAGAGAAGCTAAATTACAACAATCTAGAGACAACCTTACTGAAATTTTTGAACAAGAAAAGGATATGGCAGCCGAACCCAACAACAATAATGCAAGAAGGATACTTGGTGATTATACTACACCTACTTCCAAGTTTGATGGAAGAAGCATCTCAATTCCTGCCATTGGAGCAAACAATTTTGAGCTGAAACCTCAACTAGTTGCTCTAATGCAACAAAACTGCAAGTTTCATGGACTTCCATCAGAAGATCCCTACCAATTTTTAACTGAGTTCTTGCAGATCTGTGAGACTGTAAAGATGAATGGAGTAGATCCTGAAGTCTACAGGCTCATGCTTTTCCCTTTTGCTGTAAGAGACAAAGCTAGAACATGGTTGGACTCACAACCTAAGGATAGCCTGGACTCTTGGGATAAGCTGGTCACGACCTTCTTGGTTAAATTCTTTCCTCCTCAAAAGCTGAGCAAGCTTAGAGTGGATGTTTAGACCTTCAAGCAAAAAGATGGTGAATCCTTCTATGAAGCTTGGGAAAGATACAAGCAGATGACCAAAAAGTGTCCTTCTGACATGTTTCTAGAGTGGACCATGATCGATATATTCAACTATGGTCTGTCTGAGTTCTCTAAGATGTCATTGGATCATTCTGCAAGTGGATTCATTCACCTAAAGAAAACGCCTGCAGAAGCTCTGGAACTTATTGAAATAGTTGCAAATAACCAATTCATGTACACTTCTGAGAGGAATTTCGTGAATAATGGGACGCCTCAGAGGAAGGGAGTTCTTAAAATTGATGCTCTAAATGCCATATTGGCTCAGAACAAAATGTTGACTCAGCAAGTCAACATGATTTCTCAAAGTCTGAATGGATGGCAAAATGCATCCAACAGCACTAAAGAGGCATATTCTGAAGAAGACACTTATGATCCTGAAAACCCTGCAATGGCAGAGGTAAATTACATGGGGGAAGCCTTTGGCAACACCTATAACCCCTCATGGAGAAATCATCCAAATTTCTCATGGAAGGATCAACAAAAGCCTCAACAAGGCTTTAATAATGGTGGAAGAAACAGGTTTAGCAATAGCAAGCCTTTTCTATCATCTTCTCAGCAATAGATAGAGAATTCTGAGCAGAGCTCCTTTAATTTAGAAAATATAGTCAAGAAGGAGGGGACGTGAATCCCAATGAGGAAGACCTCAGGGGATGTCTCTTAAGCAAGAAGGAGTCCTTATTTTAAAGGAATCTGAAGGTCATATAGAGACCATAGAGATCCCATTAAACCTCCTTCTGCCATTCATGGGCTCTGAAAACTATTCTTCCTCTAAAGAGGATGAAGATGTAACTGGAGAGCAAGTTGCTCAATATCTAGGAGCTATTATGAAGCTGAATGCCAAGTTGTTTGGTAATGAGACTTGGGAAGGTGAACCTCCCTTGCTCATTGGTGAATTAGATACATGGGTTCAGCAAACTTTACCTCAAAAGAAACAAGATCCTGGTAAATTCTTAATACCCTGTACCATAGGCACCATAACCTTTGAAAAGGCTCTGTGTGATCTAGGATCAGGCATAAATCTTATGCCACTCTCTGTAATGGAGAAGCTAGGGATCATTGAGGTATAGCCTGCCATATTCTCATTGCAAATAGCAGACAAGTCAGTAAGACAAGCTTATGGATTAGTAGAGGACGTGTTGGTAAAGGTTGAAGGCCTTTACATCCCTGCTGATTTCATAATCTTAGACACTAGGAAGGAGGAAGATGAATGCATCATCCTTGGAAGACCTTTCCTAGCCATAGCAGGAGCTGTGATAGATGTTAACAGAGGAGAATTAATCCTTCAATTGAATGAGGACTACCTTTGTTTAAGACCCAAGGGTGTTCTTCTTTAACAATGGAGAGGAAGCATGAAAAGCTTCTCTCAGTACATATTCAAATAGAGCCCCCACAATCAAACTCTAAGTTTGGTGTTGGGAGGCCACAGCCAAACTCTAAGTTTAGTGTTGAATCCCCACATTCAAACTCTAAGTTTGGTCTTGGGAGTCTACACATTGACCTGATCACCTTTGAGGCTCCATGAGAGCCTACTGTCAAGCTAGTGACATTAAAAGAGCGCTTATTTGGAGGCAACCCAATTTTTATTTATCTTATTTTTTTCTTTTATTGTTCTTTTATGTTTTATTAGGTTCATGATCATGTGGAGTCACAAAATAAATATTGATCAAAAACAGCAGAAGAAAAAGCACACCCTGGAGGAAGGGCTTACTGGCATTTAAACGCCAGTAAGGAGCATCTGGCTGGCGTTCAACGCCAGAACAGAGCATGATCTGGCGTTGAACGCCAGAAACAAGCAACATCCTGGCGTATATATATATCTCTTGGAGTCTTTTTGGTTTATTTTGTGTATATATATATCTCTCACTTTTGTACTTTGCTTTTTCCTAGAGGCTTGTATTTGAGAGAGAAAAACTTGCATAAGCTATTTTAAACTTCAGATTCTATTTTTATCTATATATATGGCTAGCTGGCTTAAACTATGTGAGCCATGGCTAGATTCTCATGATATTATACTATTATTTATTGTTTTATTATCTCTATACCTTGTGCTTTAAGTTAGAAGCTTCGCAAGTACGTTTTGCGCTTTTAAATCCTATTTTTGAGCTATATCCTTCATTGGGCTTCTGGATTATATTATTTCGTTCTATATATTATATGTATGAGCTTAGAACTATCGTAACCTTTGATTAACCTTTGCTTTACCACGCGAGGTAAAGCTTAGGCTAATTAGGGTGTTACAATGTTGCTCTTCATCCCTAATGCATGAGCATCTCTAGTTAGTTTTACTTGTTATTTCTTTAAATAAAGATAGTAATTTATTATTTTTATTAAGATTTGCATGCTTTTAATCAATGTTTCTTGAAGTTTCTTTCTTTGAATAAAGTTAGTAATTTTCTTGTTCTAATTGAGATGCTTTGGTGTTTAGCCAATACTTCTTGGAGTTTTTTTGTACTTTGATTATTATAGAAAATTATTGAAAGATGTTAGGCAAGAACAAATGAGGAGATGGACAATCAAAGAGGCATTTGGAGAAGCAAGGAAGGTGGCAAAAGTTGGAAACAAGTCCAAGAGAAGTTAAAAAAGAATTTGCAATCCTTACCTCTTCATACTTTAACAAGAATAACTTGAGCTAAAAACCTCCAAATAAGGTGATTCTACTAACATTAGAAAGCTAACTTTCAGAGCTTTCCAATAATATATAATAGTCCATAGTGAACATTGAATCTAAGGGTGCAAATCATCATTCTGAGCCACGTTGGAAAATAAAAGGAGCAAAAGGGATATCATGCGTACGCATTGCACATGTGTATGCATGACTGGTGCCATAAGGGGAATCATGCGTACACATCTCTCATGCGTACGCATGACTCCCAATTCACGTGCAACATGGGGAAAGTGGCATCCAACGTGAGGTGCCTGGCAACCCGACCTCTTCACACTCTAATGAGTATAACTTGAGTTAGAAAGATCTAAAGGACACGATTCTAGTGGCGTTAGAAAGATAACTTGAAGAGTTTTCCAACAATATATAATACTTTATAGTTAACATGAGTTTCATATAAATTTCTTATGAAACTAAAGCACACCACAAACAAGCACTTTGAAACCCAAATTGAAACCAAAAATGCTTACTGTTGAACGTCACTTCTTTGGCCTGGCATGTCAAAATCTAACGGAGGCAAATGTGGGAACCAAAATGGATGCTATTTGAAAGAAACTCTTAGGCATGCAATGGATGGTACATACAGAGGCAATTTGAGCCAATTTTGAGAGCAATTGAGCATGCCATCTGTTCATACCCTGGGTCAAGCTGTATGACCCAGGCTGATTGACGACGAGTCAACCGACCACTTCAGGTCAGGATTATCCGACCTCTTCTCAAAGAGTTCGGCCAAAATGCTAGAGGAGCCCAAAAAGGACCCAAATAGAGGAACACGACCCAAGTCCAAAGGCAGCCCAAGCCTAGGAAGATAAAGGCGGTTCCTTTAAAGATGAAAATAACTATCTCCAGAAAGGTCACTCCACACCATTATAAATATACTGGAGCACCCAGGTATAACTCATACTCTGATTCTACTAAAAACCTGCTTAATACCCTTGCTAACTTAAGCATCGAAGTCCCTTGCAGGTACCACCACCCTCCGATGACGAAGGATCATCACCACCACCAAGTCCAACAAGTCGGACATAGTGGCTCCGTCCACCATCATCATGTCGGATTCAACAGCTCCGATCAGTACCAAAGATCTCGTCCGAGATCGACCTACAGTTTTAGGTAACCCTCGAAACATTGGCGTCATTGCCGGGGAACCTGTAGGTCATCCCATTATCATGGTGGACAACCTTGATAACGACCATGACTCTGATCTAGAGAACAGGACGCCACACAAGAACGCGGACGCCACACCAAAGGAGGCATCTCAACCAAACAAAGACAAGAACTCACCAAGTACAGAAATTATGCAGGCACTTCAAGCTCAATAAGATTGTCTCAAACAGCTCGAAAAAGAGGCCAAGCATCAATGGGAAGCCGAGAGGGATCTTCGAAGGGAAACTAGGCAACGCCGAGAGTTGGAGGACAAGCTCCTAAAGCTCGAGGTCAACTTTAAAACAAAAATCATCCAGCCTAATCCCGAAGACTAAAGAGATTATGAAAACCAAAGTCCCAAAGGACTTCCAAGCTCTCGGCATGACTCTATACGACGGTATATCAGATCCAAGCCATCATCTCAGCAATTTCAGAAGTAGAATGTATCTCACTGATGTCTTGGACGCTATTCGATGCAAAACCTTCCCAACAACCCTAACAAAGACAGTAATTAAGTGGTTCGAGATGTTTTGGGCAGCTGTAGCTTTTCTTGCCTTCTTAAAGGCCTTCATGGAATCATTGTTCTTTACCATCTTTGAAAAAACATATCAAAAACCAAGTTACAAAAATGGAAGAAAAGAAACAAAAGCAAGTAAACAAAGCGAAGAAAACAGAAGTCGACCACTACCTAGCTCAGCTCGGAGAAGGGAGGGGTCCCCTAAGAATTTCTTTGTTTCGAGATGGGGGGTTGCCCCCAAATCTCCTCCAACACACTTACAAAAGCCTGCTCGAACTCATCAAGCATCTCCCATGAATATCTAGACACCACAACATTCTTTTGCCAGCATAAGGGGAAGGCGGGTTTTTTATTCGACTCTAAGAAAAATGGTCGAGCTCCCTCAACTGCTTGGACCTTAAAAAAGTAGTTCTTAAAATCCCTAAAGGACTCGTCATACATAGAAAACACTTTCTTTCCTTGGGCAGACCGGAAAGATATCTAAGAAGCTTTCTTTTTGGAAGTCCCAGGTTTGGTCAAAATAAAGAGGTAAAGAAAGAAAGTTTGAGAAGGCTTGACATCCAATTCTTGGCACAGCAGCTGAAAGATCTTAATAAAGCCCCAGGAGTTCGGATGGAGCTGGGACAGAGCTACATTACATGACCACAGCAAGTCGGTCTCGAAAGAGGTAAAAGGAAGGGTAATGTTCATTTGGCTAAAAAAGTAATCATAAGCATAAAAGAAGGGGCGTTCCCCCTGGGTCAGAGAAAGAAAGCAAACCCTTTCGTCGGAGTCAGGTGCTACCAACTCGTAGTTCTTCTCCTGATCCCTATTACTATAGATCCGGTGATGTTTTCTAAGCTCCGCACAGTATTCAGAGTTAACCATCGAAACACACATCAGAACGAGGAACTCAAGCCAGTCAGACATGCCCTCGGGGACTTTGGAGGATGTCTCGACAATATTTTTGCGAGAAGACATGGGTTAACTAGTCCTACATTAAGAAAAAGAAAAATGGGTTACTAACCAAAACAGCTCGGGCAAAGCAAAAATCAGCTCGGACAAATATGGATACAACTCAGACTAAAAACAGCAAAAGGAGACCCCAGGACTCACACCAAGGTCCAGGAGCATCCTTTGGAGACAGTAACAGAGTAAGAATTCGGAAAAATCTACAAACCTATGTCTCGACATCTCTCAACAAGAAAATAACTCTTTGCCAACAAGCGACACTCTGAAAAGAAAGTCACGAATCAAAAAGTCATCAAAATCGCAAAATCAAAAAGTCTACCAGCAAAGGAAACTACCATACATCAAACACGCCAAATGGAAATCATAAAAGACGCAACATTTTTCAGAAATCAAACAGTTCACTATTCCAAAAGCTTCAAATCAGAGGACACAATCAAGAAACAAAAACAAACATTCCAAACCCTAGAAGCATCAACTATCAGGAAACGCAAAAAGGTTCATGCAAAGTCGAAGAAACTCCAAGAGCACACATTACAGCAATAATCAGACACAGCAAAAGCAGAAAGATTCAAACTTTTCCAAGCAAAGATCAAAACTTTCTCAAAATCAGACGAAAAAAGAGCAACAAAGGAAAATGAAGACCAACCTATAGCAGGGAGGAGACGATAAACACTGAAGAGATTGAAGCAATAACGAGGCCGCGCCAGACGATCACCTTTCGAACAAAAGAATGAAGCACCAATAGTCACCTCCAAAAGCAAGGAGAAATACGAAAACGTGAAAACTTGGGAGCAAGCAAAAGTGAAGAGTCGCAGACAAGCCAGAAAACACAAGAACAGAAGGGTAAAGGATGGAAGCAAGAGAAAAAAAATAAAAGCAATGTCTTTTGGCAATTCAAAATGAAAAGAGCGGCAAAAGGAGGAGTTAATAGGCTTTAAAAACCCTCGCACGTTCTCAAAGCAAGAAACGCACATTTTAAACTAAAAGGAGTGAAGGAAAACGCTTCGCATTCAAAGAGACCCAGACAACCAAAATGCTTGAGCTTGGCTTCCCCAAAAAGGATCAAAGTCTAAAGGACTCGACCTTAAAAAGACCACGCTCAAGCAGGGGGCATTGTTCATGCCCTGGGTCAAGCTGTATGACTCGGGCTGATTGATGACAAGTCGACCGACCTCTTCAGGTCAGGATTATCCAACCTCTTCTCAAAGAGCTCGGCCAAAACGCCAGAGGAGCCCAAAAAGGGCCCAAATAGAGGAACACAACCCAAGTCCAAAGGCAGCCAAGCCTAGGAAGATAAGGGTGGTTCCCTTAAAGATGAAGATAACTCTACTCAAAGATAAGATAAGATAACTATCTTATCTCCAGAAAGGTCACTCCACACCATTATAAATACACTGAAGCACACAGGTATAACTCATACTCTGATTCTACTAAAAACCTGCTTAATACCCTTGCTAACTTAAGCATCGGAGTCCCTTGCAGGTACCACCACCCTCCGGTGACGAAGGATCAGCACCACCACCAAGTCCAACAAGTCGGACACAGTGGCTCTGGCCACCATCATCCAATTGGATTCAACAGCTCCGATCAGTACCGAAGATCTCGTCCGAGATCAACCTACAGTTTCAGGTAACCCTCGGAACACCATCCAACTTTGATAGCTTGGTGTCTAACGGCAAAGTCTTTCAGAAGCATTCTTGGGCCAAATTCTTCATCAAATTCTTATTTCTTCAAGGCCAGAAATCCCATGACAGCAGGTTTAATTTGAATTTGAATTTAATATGAATTTGCATGTGAATTTGTAACTTAGGATAGGTTATAAATAGGAAGAGGGATCACTACCATTGGATACACCTTAGAGGGGAGTCTTTGGACTCTCTTCTCATTCTTTTCTCCTCTTCCATTTCTTTTCATATCCATTTTATAATTCTAGAGTTATGAATATATAATTCTCTCTTCTTTGGGGGAAGAGAACTCTATTGCATTTCAATGGATTAATATGATTTCTTCTTAATCTTCAATTCATATTTCATTTGCTTCTTTAGAAAGAGTCTTCGTTCTTCATGAAAGGATCTAAATCTATTAGAAGATAGTTTAGATCCAATTTGGGTTTTATGGTTACTTGGAAAGGTTGATTCATGAAATCAAAGCTTGAAAACTCTTTCTCCCAATTCTCATGATTTTGGATCAGGATTTGATATGTGACATTAAATCAATCCTAATTTGAATCTTGAAGAATTGTGTGGTAATAAATTAGAGGATATGCTTTATCTCTATTCACGATCAATTTGCTCAAGAAATTGCCAATTCATCAAGTTAAGAGCAATTGAATTACCAGGAAATTGGAATTTGAGTATTTATAGTTTGCCGAAAGATCAATGATTGCATAATTGAAGTGGTGATCAGGGATATTAATCCTGAGAATACAACATCTCTTTATCCCAATGTTCTTTCCATTCTTAATTCTTGTCATTTACTTTCCAGTCATTTACATTCTTGCAATTTAATTTCTAGTTATTTAATTCCCGTCGTTTACTTTCTTGTTATTTTACTGCTTTCATTTACTTCTTTATTAAGTCATTTAAATCACCTATTGCTTATAATCCAAATGTGATCGTCTAACTAGAATAATTAATTAATCATTATTTGCTTAATCCCTTAATCCTCGTGAGAACGATAACCCACTCACCGTGGTATTACTTGATGTGATCCGGTGTACTTACCGGTTTTGCGGATATTGGTTTGTAAAGTCCGTATCAATACCTCAAGTATCCTATTTTATTCTTGGTGAAGTAAAATTTGATGGTATAGAATTTCACAAATGAAACCTCGTTGCAAGTATAGTTTCTAAACCAGCAAATTAAACAATTCTCTCATGCAAAAATTTGGTTCTCACAAGTAACAAACCCCAATAAAAATAAAAATTGAAGTATTCAAATCTCGGGCCGTCTCTCAAAGGAATTGCAGGGAAGTGTTCTTGTTATTGGTTATGAGATGTATATTTTGGGGTTTTGGATAAGGGACAAGAAAAGTAAATTGCAAAAGAAATAAAATAACAACTAAGAAAGCTCTTGGCAAGGTATGAGAAATAGAAGTCCTATCCTCATTATCATCATCAATCGTGACAAGAATTGTCCATTGCTCCCACTTAGTCAACCTCTAACTATGAAGGAATGTCAAGTGGATAAATCAATTTGATTCCTCAAGTCCTAGTCAACACCTAGAGAAAGACTAGCTTTAGTGGAATTCAAATCAACTAGCAACTTTCAATTATTAATCAACAAAAGAGTTTGATAACTCAAGAGTCTCCAATTACTCAACCAAGGCCAAGAGGAGAAAAATCTACTTTAGAATCCTTCCAAGCATTTAATCAAACATTTGGAAGGCATAAAAGGAAAGCAAAGTTAAATTGCAAGAGAAATAAATCTACAACTACTCAATTTTAAGGAAATTAACAACAACAAATCAAATCAACAATGAAAGAACTCAAAACATAAATTGCATTAAAAGAAAACAAGAGAAACAAGAGTGCATCAACCTAAAAGTAAAGAATTACAAGAATTAAATGCTAAACTAGAGAAAGCAAAGGTAGAAGAACAAGGAATTCTAAAAGAAAAGTAAATCAAAGTAGGGGTGTTCATAAAAAAACCAAAATGTGGTTAACCGGTTAAAAAACCATAACCACATTGTGGTTAACCAGTTTAATAAAACAATTTTAAAAATCATATCCATATTTTTTAGAATTGGTTAACCAAAACCAAATTAAAAAAAAAAACCAGTTTTTAACCAGTTAACCAAAACTAAAACCAAATTAAAATCAAAACCTAATTTCAAAACCAAATTACATACTTTCTCTCTCTCTCCCTTCCTCTATCTTTCTCTCTCCCTTCCTTCTTTCTCATCTCTCTCTCTTTCTCCTCTTTCTCTCCTTTCTCTCTCTCCTCCTATCTTTCTTTTCCCCTTCTCTCCCTCCTCTCTTTCTATCTCTCTCTCTCTCTCTCTCATTTTTCTCTTTCTCCTCCTCTTTGTCCTCTCCTTTTCTCTCTCCCCCTCCTCTCTCTCTTTCTCTCTCTCTCCTCTCTCTATTCTCTCTCCCCTTCTCTCTCTTTTTTCCCCTATTTCTCTCCTCTCTCCCTCTCTCTCCCCCTTCCTTCCCTCCTCTCTCTCACTCATTTTTCTCTTTATCTCCTCTCCCCTTCACTCTCTCTTTGCTTCTCTCTCTCCCTCTTTCTCCCCCCTCTCTCTCTCTCCCTTCCATTTTCTCTTCCTCATCTCTTTTTCTCTTCTTTTTCCCTCTTTTTCTCCTCCTCTCTCTCCTTCCCTTTTTTCCTCTCTCTCTCTCTCTCTCCTCTTTCTCCACCTCGTCTTTCTTTCTCTCTCCTTTTCTCTCTTTGTCTCTCTCTTTCTCTCCACTCTCTCACTTTCTCTCTCTCTCCCCTTGCCCTCTTTCTCCCCCTCCCTTCTCTCTCTTCCTCTTTCTCCTCCCATTTCTCTCTCTAATCATCTCTCCCCTTTTTCTATCTCTCATCCTCCTCTCTCTCCTCTGTTATCCTATCCTTCTCTCTCTCTCCCATAACTCTCTCCTTTCTCCTCTCTTTTCCCTTCTCTTTCTCTTTCTCTCTCTCTCTCCCCCATTGATAAACGAAATTTAGCATGCCGATATAGAATTCAATAATGGATATAATCATGAGTATAGTCTAATCAACATTCAAACTTCACATCAAACAATCCTACAATCTATAACCGAGAGGTACTAGTCTCCCGAGTCGTCCTCCCTTGGAATTGCTAGAGAATACATATTATTGATTAGGAAGACTTGTTATGATTCTTTTGGAGTTTAACGAAAGTAGATGACAAACAATCAATATTAGAAGACTTGGCCTAGGATTGGCATTAGAAATTATATCATTATAATTTCCTTCAATGATGATAACAATTAAGCCTTGCTTCACTTAGTTAACCCCTAGGTATAGAGGAAAGTCAAGTGAGAGTAACTAACTTGAGTCACAAGTCCTAGTTTTACCCTTGGGAAATCTAGCTTTAGTGCACTCCAAGTCAATTAGCAATTCCTAATTTTCACTCAACAATTGACATGAACTATTCAACTTTTTCTAATGGTCCAAACCCTAAGCCAAGTAAGAAACTTTTACTCCATAACTAGTGTTGGCATTTTATCGAACAATTGATGAGCAAGGATGAAAGACATAGTAAGAATGAGAAGAAATTAGAATTAAAAGTACTTCAACACAAGAGATTAACAACAATCAACAAAGAGCAACAATAGAAATGAATTTTTCAAGGAATTGATAGAATTCAAAACTACAAAGTTGAATCTAAGATCTATGAGGATTGAACAATTACAAGCACTAATTGAAATTAAAGAAGATGATCTATAACATGAACAAAGTAAATTGAGAGTTGCAATAGATCTCACCAAGGAATGGTTGAGAATTGAGAAATTGAAGAAGATGAACCCTAATGAGAGGTTGAAATCTCTCTCTCTCTCTCTCTCTCCAAGAGTGTAACTACCACTAGGAAAATATCTAGAATGTAAAAATGAGCAAAAGCCCCCTAACCCTTCAACCCTTGGTCTTTTTTAAGCTTCTCCCGCCAAGGCACTTCCCCAAAATGGGATCTCCAACTGTCTCCACGCCTAGGTCACGTGACCTTTAAAAAATCATATTCGAGCATCGGCGCGCACACGCACAGTACGCGTGCGCGCCACTGGGGCGTCTTGCAATTTGCGCGGAAGCGTGACGTACGCGGACGCGCCCATGGGGGTCATGGCTTAGCCGCTACATGCGCCAGTGATAAACCACTATTTTATGGTTTATATTGTGTTTAATTGTGTGGTTTTGTCATGATCCTTACCCACTTATTCATTAATTTAGCATGCATTTAGATTTCCTTCCTAAATTTAGTACATGTTTGAAAATTGCTCCCTAGAGACCTTAATTATTTAACTTTAATTCTCCATTATTCCATTCGATGCCGTGATCTTTGTGTCAAGTGTTTCAGGCTTTATAGGGCATGAATGAGTTGGAGATTGGAAAGGAAGCTAGCAAAAATGGAAGGAACACAAGAGTTTGAGGAGATAACCAGCGAGAAGTAACGCGGTCGCATGGCTCACACGACCGCGCGAAGGAGCGCAAATCGCAGTGACGCGGCCGCATGGCTTACGCGGCCGCGCGGATTGGAAAGCGCAAGCGATGCGATAGCGTGGACGACGCGAACGCGTGGCGAGGAAAAAGCGCAAGCGACGCGTCCGCATGGATGACGCGATCGCGTGACATGTGTGATCTGCATAATCTGCAGAATTCGCTTTGGGTGATTTTGGACCTTATTTCGGCCCAGTTTTTGGCCCGGAACAGCAGACTAGAGTCAGAGAATATGCAGAAACAATAGACATTCATTCAGTAGTTTAGAGATCTAGTTTTCTCTCTTAGGTTTTTCTCTCTAGTTTTTAATTTTAATCTTTAATTGATCTTAGCATTGGAACATTGAGAAGAGTTATTTCCTCATCAAGACTTCATCACTCTAGTTTGTCTTCTTAACTTGGTTCTATTCTTCCATGTTCCTTGTTTTTGTTCAATTTTGTCATTCAGATACTCTTACGATTATTTAATGCAAGGATTATTTCTTTTTCATTCAATTTCAATTTCAATAACTATGTCTTTTTTTTTTCCCTTTCATGTTTTATAGATTTATTATTTACAATGCGTGAGTAGTTTCATTACTTGATGGGGAATTGATTAAAAAGGAACTCTTGAGTTGGAAGGATTGAAAGAAAATTTGTAATTGGGTTAACTGTTGAATTACCATCCTGTCACCGATGCCAATCCCTTTGAACTCAGTAGGTTGTAACTTGTGAACAGATCCAGTAATTCAACTTGTTTGACTTTCCCTTACCTAGTGAAGGATAACCAAACAGAGCAACCATTAATTATAAATTAATCTTAAAAATCACTCCATCAATGATAGAGATCCCAACCAATCAGTTCCCAGTCAAGGCTTTTATTCATATTATTTAATTTCCCTCAATTTAAATCCCAATTTACTCAACTCAACTTCTTGAACATCTGATTAATAAGATAGCACACTTCTCTGCAACTCGTTGGGAGACGACCTAGGAGTTAAAACTCCCAGTAATTTTAATTTAAACTCTCTGTGACATATTTCTAAATTGATAGGCAGATTTTTGGTGAATCAAGAACTATACTTGCAACATAATCATTTTAATAATTTTTAATTCACCAGCTTCTGCTTCCCATCAATTTTTGGCGCCGTTACCGGGGAGTTGCAATAGAGAGCTAATTTTATTAATTAGAATTTATTTATTTGCATTTTTATTTAATTTTGCTACTATGAGCTGCATGTTTCTTCCGTCAAATGACACGTTCACTTCCTGATCCGCGCTTGCTAATATTCGATCCTAAAATTGAAAGAACAATTTCACGAATAAGGCAAGAACAGCGCAGGTTAATCCGCTCTGAGGGCGGATTTGAAAGTGAGTCTGAGGAAGAAACCAACCCCCGTTCTACTGATTCGGTTGTTTTGCGTGCAGAAAACATGGCAGCTAGGAGAGTTACCATCCAGGAGGAAGGAGCCCCTGATTTTACAATGCAACCGTTTCAAGCGCATCATCCAGCGGTAGCTACAGATTTTGAAATAAAGACCGCAATGCTAAATTTGATGCCCAAGTTTCATGGCCTACCTGCTCAAGAGCCTATCAAGCACTTGAGAGATTTCTAGGCAGCCTGTTCTACTGTCAGGCGTGATGGCACTGATGAAACTGCAATTCTACTGAAAGCTTTTCCGTTTTCTCTTGAAGGAAAAGCAAGAGAGTGGTACTACACTCAACCTCTAGCAAATATATCCAACTGGGATACACTCAGAAAAGAGTTTCTGGAGAAATTCTTTCCATCTGAAGTTACTGATAAACTGAGGAAGGATATCTCTACCATTGTTCAGGATGACAATGAGACTCTTTTTGAATACTGGGAGCGCTTCAATAACCTTCTGGAAGCATGCCCCCACCATATGATTGACAAGATCGTGCTACTCAGCTATATCACACAGGGTATGAGGCCCCAAGATAAGACCACATTGGAAAGTGCCAGCAATGGGTCTATGAAGAAGTACAAGACCACTGATGAAGCTTGGTAATTGATCAGTGATTTAGCTGAATCTACTAGGAACCACAGACAGAAGCAAGGCCGTTCAAAAGCCGTTGCAGAAGTATCCTCTAGCAGAGAGACTGTTGCTCTAACTCAAAGCATCTGTGAAATGACCAACTTGCTAAAGCAAATGCAGTTGAATCAACATGCTCAGCAAGCTCAACCTCCTCAACCGCAGCAAAACCAACAGCTAGTCCCACAAAGATTTTGCAGAATCTGTGCTGATTACAGCCATTATACTGATGAATACCCGCAGCTCCAACAAGAAGACAACATGGTGGCATCCACTCACAACTTCTATGACCACCCCAACCAAGGGTACAATCAAAGTGGAAATAATAACCATGGATGGCAGGACAATTTAAACCAGAATTGGAGGGACAACAATAACAGAGGAGGTAGAGATAATCAGGGAAATCAGAGGTGGAATAATAACAATAACAGGCAGCAAAATCAACCTTACAGAGCACCTCACCTGAGGCAAAACCAAGGACCACCGAACAATCAGCAGCAGACCTCTCAATTTACTCATTCTTCTGTATCTTCTAATGAAGATTTATTACAAGCTTTTGAGAAGAGACAACTGGCCATGGAAAGTACCATTGTGAACAGTATTAATGCCAGTCTGAATGGTCTCACCTCTACTCTGCAAGCTTTTATGACACAGCTTGGCTCAGCACCAAATTCCAGTAACCAACCTTCAAGCACCACTGGAATTCCCTCTCAACTATTACCCAATCCAAAGGGAGGCATTAATGCCATCACCCTGAGGTCTGGAACCACACTGCAGGAGAGAAATCAGGAGGAACCAAGCTCACCAGAATACGCCTCAGCTGAAGAGGTGGTGGAAATTGAAGATGTTGAAGAGGAAGAGGATATTCAGGACATAGCTGAAGAAGAGATAGCTCAACCACAAGAGGAAGTACCAAAAAGCGTAGGCACCACAAGAACCACCATTCCCATTCCATTTCCACAGCTTGCAAGGAAGCCCAGGAAGCAGCTGGAACCTGATCCTAAAATGGTTGAGATCTTCAAAAAGGTCGAGGTAACTGTTCCCCTTTTTGATGTTATTCAGCAAGTACCTAAATCTGCAAAGTTTCTAAAAGACTTATGTATCCATAAAGACAAAATTAATGAATTAGAAACCATTCCTTTAGGTAGTTCTATATCTGCTTTAATGGGAGGATTACCTGAAAAATGTAGTGATCCAGGTCCTTGCATAGTTAGTTGTACTATTGGTGGTGTAGTAATTTATGATTGCATGTGTGATTTAGGAGCATGTGTCAGTATAATGCCTTTGTCCATATATGATGTTTTGAGGCTCCCTCCCTTAAAAAGGTCGGCAGCTCGTTTTATGTTAGCAGATAAAAGCATTATTACAGTGGCTGGAGTTGCTGAAGATGTTTTGGTAAACATTAAAGGGCTTACATTTACCACTGATTTTTATATCTTGGAGATGCCCCATAATGATTCAGATAAGCCATCGTCGATCTTACTTGGAAGACCATTCCTGAAGACATCAAAATTCAAGTTGGATGCTTTTTCAGGAATATACTCCTTTGAAATAGATGGCCGCATAGTGATCTTCAATCTGAATGGAGTCATTGACAATCCCCCAGAAGATCGTTCTATCTTCCAATGTGATGTTATAGACGAAAGTGTGGCTGAAGTTCAAAAAGAAGAGTTTGAAGAGAGGCACACTGGACAAGGTCCAAGTGTGGGGACCCTCTTAACTGACAGTGAGGACACTTCGCCATTTTCACAAGCTCCAGATAATCCAGAGCCTGCCCATAATCAAAAGTTAAAATTGAAACCTTTCCCTCCACACCTCAAATATGCCTATCTTGAGGATGAGCAAAAGCTTCCAGTTATTATTGCAAGAGAACTGACTTCTCAACAAGAAGAGCAGCTACTTGATGTACTGAGGAAGCATAAGAAGGCAATCGGGTGGAGCTTGGCAGAGTATTAGATAGATGTATTAATACGAACCTTGTATTGAATTTCGAAAAATGCCACTTTATGGTAAAACAAGGGATTGTATTAGGACATGTGGTATCTAATACTGGCATTTCGGTAGACCCAGCAAAGGTGAATGTTTTTCTAGTCTACCTTACCCCTCTTTTGTGAGGGAAGTCCGTTTGTTCCTTGGCCATGCAGGTTTCTACGGGAGATTTATTAAAGACTTTAGTAAGGTGGCACTTCCCATATCCAGATTACTGCAGAAAGACATTGAGTTCGAGTTCAGTGAAGATTGCAAACAAGCATTTGATACGCTGAAGACCGCTCTAACTCAAGCCCTAATCGTGAGAGGACCCGACTAGAGCCAGCCGTTTGAAATCATGTGCGATGCTTCCAACCATGCAGTAGGAGCAGCGCTGGCTCAGCGTGAAGGTAAGGATCCTTTTGTTATTGCCTATGCGTCTAAGACTTTAGAAACTGCCCAGTCCAATTATACCACTACTGAGAAAGAGCTACTTGCTATTGTTTTTGCTCTGGATAAATTCCGGGCCTATTTACTTGGTACCAAAGTAGTAGTGTATTCGGACCATGCAGCTCTAAAGTATCTATTAGCTAAAAAGGAGTCCAAACTAAGACTTATCCATTGGATACTGCTGTTACAAGAATTTAATTTAGAAATAAAGGATATGAGTGGTAATCAGAATTTAGTAGCAGACCACTTGAGTCGCCTTGAACATATAAAGGATGATTCTACTCCTATAGATGATAATTTCCCTTTTGATAACCTGCAAGCAGTATCTGAGGTAGTCCCTTGGTATGCACCTGTTGCTAATTATTTAGTTAGCCGCACATTCCCTCCACATTTCTCTAAACATCAAAGAGACAAGCTGAAAAGCGAGTCTAAATATTATATATGGGATGACCCATATTTATGGAGATGTGGCGCTGACCAGATTATTAGACGTTGTGTGCCTCAATCAGAATTCCAGTCCATTTTAGAGGCCTGTCACTCATCTGAGAATGGAGGACATTTTGGCCCTCAAAGAACAGCTAGAAAGATCTTAGACTGTGGATTCTAGTGGCCTACTCTTTTTAGAGACGCTGCTGAGTTTTGTAAATCTTGTCCCCCATGCCAGAAATTTGGTAATATATCCAGAAGGGATGAGATGCCTCAACAATATATGCTTTTCTGTGAAATTTTTGATGTATGGGGCATTGACTTCATGGGTCCATTTCCAAATTCTAGTGGATATTTTTATATACTGTTAGCTATAGATTATGTTTCCAAATGGGTGGAAGCAATTCCTACCCGCACTGATGATGCTAACACTGTTGTTTCCTTTGTGAGAAACCATATTATATGCCGTTTTGGATCACCACAAGCGATCGTGAGCGATCAAGGCACCCATTTTTGTAACGGGAGACTAACAAGATTGATGAAGAAGCATGGGATAATCCATAAAGTTGCAACAGATTACCATCCTCAAACTAATGGGCAAGCCAAGGTGTCGAACAGAGAAATTAAGCGTATCTTGCAAAAGATAGTAAAGCCTCACAGGAAAGACTGGAGCACCAGGCTACAAGATGCACTGTGGGCGTATAGAACCGCATACAAGACACCCATTGGGATGAGTCCCTTTCGCTTGGTTTATGGAAAAGCTTGCCATCTCCCAGTTGAAATCGAACACAGAGCCTTCTGGGCAGTTAAAGAGTGCAACATGGGAATTGAGAATGCTGAAGCTGAAAGGAAGTTGCAACTATAGGAACTAGAGAACCTTCGCCTAGAAGCTTATGAGAATTCCAGAATTTTCAAGGAAAGAATGAATGTTGTGCATGATCAAAACATCAAGAAGAAAGAGTTTCAACCTGGAGATTTTGTTCTCCTTTACAAATCTAGACTAAGGCTAATGCCCGGTAAGTTAAGATCAAAATGGGAAGGTCCATACAAAGTAGAGAAGGCTGCACCGTACGAAGTTTATCACCTATGCCATCCTTCAAGCTCTGAACTTATTAAGGTCAATGGACACCGCCTGAAGCTGTACCATGGTGAGAAGGTGCAGAAAAACAAGGAGCTCGAGATCTTCCGCTTGGAAGATCCCCACATAGCAGCAGATTGAGCTAATGAAGCGTCCAACTTACGGATGTTAAAGCAAAGTGCTTGGTGGGAGACAACCCACCGCGGTATGATTGTTCTTTTCTTCACTTTTAGTTTTTTTTCTTCTTCAATGACTCTTCTCTTTATTAATACTTTCATGTTTTTTACACTTACATGTCCTTATTTAAAAAAAAAATTTCGCCACGCGACGCGTCCGCCTGACAGGGAGAGTAAAGAAAAATAAAAATGAACATAAAGTTATGCAGGAGCCGCGCTGGAGGCGTGCCAATGGCACAAATTACCTCACGCGACCGCGTCGCTGATGCGACCGCGTCGCATGGAATTCATGGCCTCCCACGCGGTCGCGTGCCCCATGCGGCCGCGTGTCCTGAGTTTTCGACGTAAAAAGGTGCACAGTCACATTCTGTGCGAGAGTGATGCTGGATTTGTGCTGGAAGCACAATCCTTGTCACGTGATCGCGTCAGTGACGCGGCCGCGTCGTTCATTTTATAATACACACTCATGCGATCACGTGACCCACGCGATCGCGTCACCCGATTTTGGCAATTAACATAAATTGAACAGAGAGTTGTGCTGGAGCGAGGCTGCACTCGCGCCAACAGCGCAACATAGGTCACGCGACCACGTGACCGACGCGATCGCGTCGCCCTACCTGGAGCACACTCATGCGAGCGCGTGCCCTTCGCGGCCGCGTCGCATGCGACGCACAGCTCAACCTAAGTTGCCAAATTATCTTATCTTCCTATCTCCCAAATCCTAATTTTTCTTTTCCCTCCTTCTTTCTTCTTTCTTCCTTCCCCTTTCTATCTCACCTTTCATTCTCTATCTCTCTCACCCCCATTAACATGGTTTCTCTTTTCTTCTTTCCCACTTTTCTAGTATTCTGCTTATTTTCATATGCTATCTTCTTTTTTTTTTCTTCATTATTCTTATTTTCTTTTCTTTTCTTTTCCTTTTTACTTGGTGTTATCTATTTATGTGAGTCATTATTTATCATTATATGCTTATGGTTTGTTGTAAATTTGTTTGACAATCATATATATTATTTTTTAAGGGAATGCTTGCATGTTCAAATTCATACTTTCAAGAGCTTATTCTACATGCATGCTATGTGTTTGTGAAAAAGCCCATATGGCATTATGCACTTATTCACATTATTCTACTCTAATATGCAATGCTTGTTTTTCACAAATTCCCTTTCATATTTTATTAATTAAATTTAATTGTCAATACAAACGTGATGGCTAGTTTGTTACAAATGGTAATCTAATTTGGACATTGAATGTTTGATATATGCTACTCATGCCTTTGCCTGCATGCCAATAAACCTCTCGCATTCCATTGTCCTACATGCACTTGCTATATTTCCATTGATGAGCTTTTCACATGTGATCCGGACCATGTGTTACTGCCATTTATCCTTATTGTGCATTGATTATCACTTACACTACCCTCTTCTTTGCTCTATCTCTTTGCATTTAATTTCCTTTCTCTTCCCTTCTTTCAGGATGGCCACCAAGAAAGGAAAGGAGAAAGCTACTTCCAAACCACCAGCAAGAAGAGAAACTAAAAGAGCATTAGTGGCAGAGCCTTCTTCTACCACAGTTAAGCCCTCAACAAAAAGACTTAAGAGGATAATAAAGGTTGACGAAAAGGAGAAAGCCTTTCCAGCAAAGGACGCTGTGTGATTTCCTAATCGCTACTGTGAGCAGATGTTCCCTATCCTAGCAGAAAGGAACTATAACAATGAATACCTTCTAATCCTCCCGTCCAATATTGACACCTTTGTTGAGCCACAAATTGAACGAAGACAATGGGGTTTCTTACGGAGACAGCCGAGGCGGGTCAATCTCTCTTGGGTAGTTGAGTTCTACTCCAACTTCTACATACCGACTCTGCAGTCTGTTTATGTCCGGCAGAAGCAAGTGCCCATTACAGAAGAGGCCATCCAGCAAGCTCTGAGTTTTCCCCCTTTTCCAGCAGCACTGGACGCTTTTCAAGAAGCCACCCTTCAGCGCCAGAGATACCAACTTGACTGGGACTCCGTCCTCGGAGTCATTGCATTACGTGGCAGCCGTTGGATCTACGGATACCACCATACCCGCCCTAAGGGAATCTTGGCTTCCGCACTTACCTTGGAGGCTCGCGTATGGGCACAGATCATGTCCCATTACGTCTTTCTACTTATAAGTCCTCCTTCACTGCAGACATGGCTGTTCTACTGTGGTGCATCCTTACAGACCAACCTCTGAATCTCTCAAGACACATCCGGAATGCTATGGAGCATGTGCAAATTGCGGGCAACCTACCTTTTCCCGCCCTGGTCTCAGATCTTGTTTCAGCCGCCAGAGTCTCCTACAGAGCTGGGGACACCAAAGCCATGCTTCCACGGGATGATCAATATGTCCCTAACGGGAAATACCTCAGACTTTCAGCAGCCACTACAAGCCAGCATACTGAGCCAGTTGAAGATATTCCTTCTTCAACACCACAAGCATGTACAACTGAGAAATTGCTCCAGCAGATACTTGAAAAGTTGGATCGGCATGAACAGAAAGCTAAGATGAGAGAGTGCCGTAACAAGCGCCGATTTACATACCTCAAGGAGCTGATCAGGGGCAAATTCAAGGACTCAGACACTCCGGACTCCACTTCTTTTACCAGCACCGGGAGCCATGATAGTCCCGACTGTAGAGATACTGCTACCAGCCCACCCCTGTTCCTGACAGATGGCACCGAGGACGGTGCAAAGCCTTAAGTGTGGGGAGGTCGGTCAGTACCTGACTTCCGGAGGTAATTTCTCTTCTCTGTACACTAATAATTAGGATATTTTAGTTAGATTTTCTTCCCTTTATAGAATAGAATAAATTGTAGAGGTTAGAATAGTTGCATGCATGTTCTACTTGATTGAAAAGACAATAAGTTTCTTTTAAAAATCTATCTTTGGAATAAAATTTCACTAATTTTTCAGAAAATTTTTATGATAAATCTGCTTGAGTTGTATTTGGAACATGACATTTGAGCTAAAGAACACACAACCTGTGAAAGATTTGAGCCTTTATGTATGGTTACATTATTTAACCATAATTATTTTATTCTTGTGTGTTTACTTCTCTATGATTGTAATCTATATTTTGTTTTATCTTATATGTCCAATATTTATTATATTTATATGCTTGCACATGATTGAGGCCATTATTTGTTTAAACTCACTTATCCAAATCAAGCCTACCCTTTTCAATTACCCTTGTTAACCACTTTGAGCTTTTAAAACCCTATTTGTTCTATATTTCACCACATTACTAACCTCAAGCTGAAAAATAATTGCATATCCCAAATTGAATTTTTGGTTAGCTTAAGATAGAACTGTGTGTGCTAGTTAAGTATGGGAAATTGTGGGAACAAAAGTTGTTAACGGAAAATGTCATGAAAATTTAAAGGGAATTTGGATACCTACTCATGTGAAACTATAAGAATTAAAAAAAAATCTATGTGCATTGATAAGCTTTATTTATTTCAATTCAAAAAGAAATGATGATAAATAAATAAATAAGGGGACAAAATTACCCCAATGTTAAATTCAGAATTCAAAAATCAATGCACATATGATAGAATCAAAATACAAAGTTGAAACATGAGTATGGGTTGAAAAAGGGAATTATGGGTAGCTAGGCATGAATTTAAAGTATATAGAGTATATGTATATTAGGTGAGAGCTTAGGTTAATTAAAGATTCAATTTATATCACTTAGCCATATGTGAGCTCACTTAACCATATGTATACCCTTACCTGCACCTTGGCCCCATTACAACCTGGAAAGACCTCATGATGTTTGCATTGGTATATTAACTGTTGTTGATTGGTTAGGAGAAAAACAAAAGTTAGAAAACATGACTAGAGAAGAATAGAGTGATTACACTATACACTAAAGATCAGAGCGTACATACATTATCAGTGAGGGTTCGATGCTTGAATTTTCATGTTTCCTGCTTTCATAAGCTATCTTCTTGCACTTTTATCTGTTTTATTGTATAATGATAGAATTAGTGGAATTTGATTTGTAATTGTTTTGAAGGGCTTATTTACTTTTGATCAAGTGAACAATAATCATATAATTGCATTTATTTATATATGTAGGATTGCATTGCATTTCATGAGTTTCTACATGTTCATACTTATTTCCTTGTCTCCTTCAATTTAGCATGAGGACATGCTAATGATTAAGTGTGGTGAGATTGATAAACCACTATTTTATGGTTTATATTGTGTTTAATTGTGTGGTTTTGTCATGATCCTTACCCATTTATTCATTAATTTATCATGCATTTAGATTTCCTTCCTAAATATAGTACATGTTTGAAAATTGCTCCCTAGAGACCTTAATTATTTAATTTTAATTCTCCATTATTCCATTCGATGCCGTGATCTTTGTGTCAAGTGTTTCAGGCTTTATAGGGCATGAATGAGTTGGAGATTGGAAAGGAAGCTAGCAAAAATAGAAGGAACACAAGAGTTTGAAGAGATAACCAGCGAGAAGTGACGCAGTCGCATGGCTCACGCGATCGCGCGAAGGAGCGCAAATCGCAGTGACGCGGCCGCGCGGATTGGAAAGCGTAAGCGACGCGGTAGCGTGGACGACGCGAACGCGTGGCGAGGAAAAAGCGCAAGCGACGCGTCCGCATGGATGACGTGATCGCATGACATGTGCGATCTGCATAATCTGCAGAATTCGCTGGGGGCGATTTTGGACCTTATTTCAGCCCAGTTTTCGGCCCGGAACAGCAGACTAGAGTCAGAGAATATGCAGAAACAACAGACATTCATTCAGTAGTTTGGAGATCTAGTTTTCTCTCTTAGGTTTTTCTCTCTAGTTTTTAATTTTAATCTTTAATTGATCTTAGCATTGGAACATTGAGAAGAGTTATTTCCTCATCAAGACTTCATCACTCTAGTTTGTCTTCTTAACTTGGTTCTATTCTTCCATGTTCCTTGTTTTTGTTCAATTTTGTCATTCAGATACTTTTATGATTATTTAATGCAAGGATTATTTCTTTTTCATTCAATTTCAATTTCAATAACTATGTTTTTTTTTATTCCCTTTCATGTTTTATGGATTTATTATTTACAATGCGTGAGTAGTTTCATTACTTGATGGGGAATTGATTAAAACGGAACTCTTGAGTTGGAAGGATTGAAAGAAAATTTGTAATTGGGTTAACTGTTGAATTACCATCCTGTCACCGACGCCAATCCCTTTGAACTAAGTGGGTTGTAACTTGTGAACAGATCCAGTAATTCAACTTGTTTGACTTTCCCTTACCTAGTAAAGGATAACCAAACAGAGCAACCATTAATTATAAATTAATCTTAAAAATCACTCCATCAATGATAGAGATCCCAACCAATCAGTTCCCAGTCAAGGCTTTTATTCATATTATTTAATTTCCCTCAATTTAAATCCTAATTTACTCAACTCAATTTCTTGAACATCTGATTAATAAGATAGCACACTTCTCTGCAACTCGTTGGGAGACGACCGGGGACTTAAAACTCCCAGTAATTTTAATTTAAACTCTCTGTGACATATTTCTAAATTGATAGGCAGATTTTTGGTGAATCAAGAACTATACTTGCAACATAATCATTTTAATAATTTTTAATTCACCAGCTTCTGCTTCCCATGAGCCGGCTCGTAGCTTGGCTCCTGACTTTGGCTTATGGCTGCGTAATCCACGCGGGCGCGCTAGGTATGCGCACGCGCCCTTGCTGATGTTTCCAAAGCTCATTTTCTCATGCTCCTTTCCTTTGCACCCACTTTCCTTCTCTCCTCCGGGTCATCCCTGTCCTATATTTTGAAACCACTTAACACACAGGTCACGGCATCGAATGGCACCAAGAGAGGATTAGAAATGTATCTAGTTTAGTGCAAAATAAGCATATTTTCATCCGCGAGGCAAAATTAAGAAAAGAACACAAAGTCATGTATTTTCATATGAAAAGCGTGTGGAATCATTGATAAAACCCTTGAAATCAATACAAGATAAACCCTAAAAGTGGGGTTTTTCAACCTCCCCACACTTAGATTCTAGCATGTCCTCATGCTTAGAGAAATGCAAAAGACCGAAGGATCATAAAGGTATGAGACTCATGAGGTCCAATCTACTTACATGAATGCAACTATGACTAGTGCTACTATCTACTTGGTTAGGAGCAAATCAACCTTCCTAAGATACATTCATGCATATAGGGCAAGATAGTGGGCAATGCATGAGACTTACCAATTTTTAATCATCAAAGTAAAATATACGCAACTTGGATGAAGAATGCTCGCGAGAGTCAGGAACAAGAATTAGAGCCTTTGAACCTTCACCAGAAGTGTTTACACTCTATCCGCTCGGTGTATCGGGGTCTGTTCACTCAATTCTCCCCTAATCATGCTTTTTAAGATTTTTTTTTCGTCTAACAATCGACAATTATTCAATGCATGTATACAATTATCATGAGGTCTTTTAGGTTGTAATGGGGCTAGGGTCAAGGTAGGGTCATATATGGCTAGTGGACTAGGATTTGAATCTTTTATTAGCTTAGACTTTTCCACCTAACCTATATAATGACCTATACAATTGAATACTAATCTAACTACCCATTTTTCACTTTTTCACATACTTATGCATTTTCTTTTTTTTTTGTTTCACAACATTTATGCATTGATTCTTTTATTTGAGCTTCGCCTTGGGACGTTTTGTCCCTTTTATTGCTTTTTTTTTGCTTTTTCTTGTTTTTTCTTTTTTTTTTCCATACGTTTTGTCGCCTTCATTTCTTTTTCTTTTGTCTTTTTCGTTCATTCATTTTTTTTCTTTTCTTTCAAACTATATATAGGAGCACCAATGCATAAGGTCCATACACTTAATCAGTACATGAGTATGTACCCAATTCCCAAATATATAGGTACAAAGTACACCCTTTTATCCCAACCAATGTCCCAAGTTTCCCACACTTAAATGATACTCACACACTCTAGCCTAAGCTAACCAAAGATCCAAATAAAGGACATTTATTGTTTTTCGCTTTAGGCTTGTGATGTGCTAAATTAAAGAATAAGTGGGTTAAGCGTAGGCTCAAATCTGGCTAACAATGGTTGTTACAAGGTAAGGCTATTTGGATAAGTGAGCTTAATGAATTGATGGCCTCAATCATATAAATACATGAATACAAGGAATAACGGACATATAGACTCAAACAAAGCAAAGATCACAATCATAGAAAGAGAATAATTGCACACAAGAAGGAAAATAAGTGACTATAAGATGTAGCCACACAATAAGGCTCAAAGCTCACTAGCTTGTGTTCTTAACTCAAAATCCATGTTCCAAAGTACAATCTTCAAACAAGTTTAGCATCAAAATTTTCAAAATTGGCAAGGTCAAGGTTGCCCCAAAATCTTAGTTTTGCCCTAAGGTATTAGTTTCCTAGGAGAGAGTTCATTGTTCCAACCAAGTAAATTTATCATGCAAATGGTGTCGAAGAAAACCTAATCATGCAACCTATCCTAACTACAAAGGGGTTCAAAAATTTATTCCGGTGTTACTTACGGAGATCGGTCGGCCGACCTCCCCATACTTAAAAACTTAGCACGGTCCTCTGTGCTATAGGTGATGCGCAATGGGTGGTCGAGTCCTAAGTGTCCTTCATCTCCTTTGTCATCACTATTTCCGCTTGAGGTTGCGGTAGATGAGGAGATATCCGACTCCTCCATAGGTGGGGTGACAATGCTTAGAAGCTTCTTCACGTGAGCATATCGGCGCTGGTTAAGCCTCTCATAACGGTCCAACTTCTTGTGAAGGTCTTCAAGGTGTTGGGTGGCTGATTTTTGTGGTGCGGATGAAGTGGTAGTGTTGCGAGTGGGGGTGGCCATTCCAAGGTCCTTGGTAACTTCCGGAGGCTTGAGGCACCTCTTGGTCGGAATAACATCTCCCTCGACCGGGATTGAGGTCCTCCTATCCTTAGTCTCGCGGTGGACACCGGCTGCCGCGACTAATTCGGTCACCATAGCGGGGAAGGGTAAGTTTCCCTTAACATGAATGCGCCCCATGGATTGTCGAATGGCATGCGGAATGTCGATCAGTTTCTCAGTTAAGATGCACCATACCAATAAGACAAGCTCGGCGGTAATGGATGACCCATGGGTGCTTGGGAGCACGTAGTGAGCTAGGATTTGGGCCCATGCCGTGGCTTCTTGAGTGAGGAAACATGCATCTAAACCCTTTGGTCTTCGCTTTATAGTCCCTCGAATCCAACATGCTTCGGGCAAAGCTATTACGCGGAGGACCGCGCTCCAATCGAACTCACGTTCGTCGCATGCCGACAAAACTTCTTGATAGGTGTCATATCCATCCGCTAATAGCCCAATCTTAAGTACTCCTTGGATGGCTTCCACTGTGACTGGTACTTGCTTTTTGCACATGAAGATTGATGCGAGAAGGGGTGAGTGGTAGTTGGAGTAAAACTCTACCACCCATGATAAGTTGACTTCCTTTGGTTGCCTCAAGAGGAATCTCCATTGCCTCCAGTCAATGCGGGGCATCACCATCGGAGTGAGGTGGGCCGGTAGGACTAGAAGGGGCTCTGGGTGATAATTCCACTCAATCATCCTTGAGTAGACAAGTTCACAGTAGCGGTTAGGGAACTTGTTTGAATCCTTTGGAGGGTTGTCCTTCTCTAAAGCCTCAACGGGGCCCTTAGCCTTCTTTAGGAGGGGCTTGGCCGTTGGTTCTTGGCGCGCTCTATTGGTGGTAGGCATCTTCGGGGCTTTCCCTTTGTCCTTCTTGATGACCATCTTGTGATAGTAAAAAGGGAGGTAATATCAAACCCAAAGAAACACAATTAAACGAGGATCATGCGAGTGGAAAAATTGTGCCATAAGAGTATGGGTGTCCTCATTACATGACAGCTGCAACATGTAACTAAGATAACATTTGGTAAGCAAGGCAAATCACTAGCATGTGGTATAGGGGTAGTTTAAGCATGCAAGTAAGAGGCATGAGAAGCATACAGCCGCAAATTCCAAGAATGGAAAGCAAATTATGATAAGGTGAGTGGGTAGAATGTAGAATGTGAAGATGCACCTAAGAATAACCAAGGTATTGGGAAAAAGCACATAGTTAAGAAGCAGTGAGTCACAAGGAGCTCAAAAGATCATGTATGCTTTTCCTCAAACACTTGGCGTGCATCCTTTTTGTAGTATGCAAATAAGTAGAAAGAGAGCAATGTAACATTCCACAAACCAATATTAATGACCACAAGGTACTATGGTTGTAATAAAATCATGCAAGACATTTCTATCCACTAATGCAAAAGAAGTTATAACCACAACACCCATGAAGAGCTAGAGAAAAGAAGCAAAGACACCCAAATAATGAGGAGCTCAAAAGAGGGAAAAAAGAGAGAACTACCTAAAAGAAAATAAAATCAACTAACTAAGAAAGAAATGAGAGAAGTAGAGCAAGAGGGAAGCATAGTATAGTACCTTGAAAGAGATGGAAATGGAATGGGGAAGTATGTGAGAAGAAGTTGTAGAATGGAGTGAAGGTCTAGAGATGATGGAGAATGGAGGGAGAAACGTAGGGACCACCGGAGGTGGGTGGTCGCCGGAGGTGATGGTGGGAGGTGGGTGGAGTGGTGTAGAGAGGGGTTGGAAGAAAAGTGGTAGTGAATAGTAGGAGGGGTGAAAAAAAGAGGGGAGTAAGTGTGATCCCTTTTAAATTCACGTCGCACATCCACGCGTGCGCGCACAGTGCGCGCTCGCGCAGGGAAGCAGGATGGGATAATGGCGCGTGTGCGCACAGTGCGTGCGAGCGTACATGTGTTTGTGCCAGTGGCACAAGGTTGGCCCAGAGGTGGCGCAACTCTCTGGAAGGATTACCAGAAGTTGGCTGCAGGGGTATTGGCACGCGCGGGGGCCTGGCATGGACGCGCAGGTGCTGAATTTTGGAGTTGGCGCGCGCAGCTGGTGCGTGCACGCGGCAGTGGTTTTTATGCCTCAAGCATGAGATGGACCTGGGTTTGGCCTAACTCTTTAGAAAGTGACCCAGAGGTTGCTGCAGGACAATGGACGCGGGCGCGGCATGGGCGCGGGCGCGTCCATTGCGATTCGAGCGTACTGACGCGTAGGCGCCTGGTGCGCACATACGGCAGTGGTGGTGTGCTGGGGGCTCAGTTCGGGCGCGAGAGTGGCCCAACTCTCTGGAAGATGTATGGGCCTGCATCCGTGCTAAGGACGCGTGTGCGCACAGCGTGCGCTCGCGTCCTGCCCCCTCCCCTTTTTTTTTATGTGCACATATGATTCATAACTACAGCAAAAACCTAGCTAAAACTTCATCAAAGACCTAGCAATGAGTTGTTTTCCATTATTCAAATAGTTCATAGTGCAAATTATCTAGAAATCAAATCTAACTACTCAAGTCAAGTGTTGAGCAAGCGTCAATCAAAGAAGAGTTCAATGGCTATATACAAATGGTAGATCTTACCATGGTGGGGTGTCTCCCACCTAGCACTTTTGTTTACCGTCCTTAAGTTGGACTTCCACTAGCTCAATGTTCTTGTTCAAGAGGTGCATCCTTCAAGAGGAATACTTCAAATTCCTTGGAGTTCTTTCTTTGCTCACCATGGTACAATTTGAGACGGTGCCCATTTACCTTGAAAATATCCGGACTTGATGGGTGGCGCAAGTGGTAAACCCCATAAGGTTCTACCTTCTCTACTTGGTAAGGTCCATCCCATCTTGATCTAAGCTTTCCGGGTAACAATCTCAACCTTGAATTGTAAAGGAGGACTAGGTCAGCGGGTCCAAATTCCCTTCTCCTAATGTTCTTGTCATGGATGGCTTTCATCTTTTCCTTGTAGAGCCTAGAATTGTCATAGGCCTCTAATCTCAAGCATTCTAATTCCACCAATTAAAGCTTTCTCTCAACTCCGGCTCCACCCAAATTTAGATTGCATTCCTTTACGGCCCAATAAGCTTTGTGTTCGATTTCTACCAGCAAATGGCATGCCTTACCATATACTAGCCTAAAAGGGCTCATGCCAATTGGTGTTTTGTAAGCCGTTCGATATTCCTAAAGTGCATCGGAGAGCTTGGCGCTCCAATCCTTCTTACTCGGCTTCACAATTCTTTCCAACACATGTTCAATTTCCCAGTTAGAAACCTCAGCTTGGCCATTTGTTTGGGGGTGGTAGGCTGTGGCAATTTTGTGTGTGATGCCATACTTTCTCATGAGGCCGTCCATTTTCTTGTTGCAAAAATGGGATCCTTGGTCACTTATGATCGCTCTTGGGGAGCCAAAGCGACAAATGATATTATTCCTCACAAAAGAAAGAACAACATGAGCATCATCTGTCCGGGTGGGGATTGCCTCCACCGATTTTGATACATAATCAACGGCCAACAAAATGTAGAGAAAGCCATTGGAATTTGGAAATGGTCCCATGAAGTCGATTCCCCATACATAAAAGATCTCACAAAAAAGCATATTTTATTGGGGAATTTCGTCCTTCTTAGAAATATTTCCAAACCGAATGCATTGGGGACAAGATTTGCAATAGGGGGAAGAGTCTTTTAGAAGGGTTGGCCACCAAAATCCGCAATCAAGGACCTTTCTTGCCGTTCTTTGAGGGCCGTAATGGCCACCTCCTTCGGAAGAATGGCAGGCGTCCAAGATTGCTTGGAATTCAGTTTGAGGTATGCACCGTCGCACTACTTGGTCCGCTCCACATCTTCACAAATAGGGATCGTCCCAAACATAGTATTTGGATTCACTTTTCAGCTTATCCTTTTGATGTTTGTTGAGGTTGGGAGGGAAGGTGCATGAAACCAAGTAGTTTGCTATTGGAGCATACCAAGGAACTACTTCCGAGATTGAGTGCAAGCCATCTAGAGGAAAAGAATCATTGATAGGAGTGGTGTCGCCTTTTGTATGTTCGAGGCGACTTAAATGGTCCGCCACTAAGTTTTGGTAACCACTCCTATCCTTGATCTCTAAATCAAATTCTTGTAACAATAGCACCCATCGAATTAATCTTGGTTTTGATTCCTTTTTGGCCAACAAATACTTCAATGCCGCGTGATCTGAGTACACTACTACCTTGGAACCAAGAAGATAGGCTCGGAACTTGTCCAAAGCAAAAACAATAGCTAAGAGTTCCTTTTCGGTGGTAGTGTAGTTGGATTGGGCTCCATCTAGTGTTTTGGAAGCATAAGCTATAACGTAGGGGGTCTTACCTTCGCGTTGTGATAATGCGGCTCCTATCGCATAGTTCGAGGCATCACACATGATTTCAAATGGTTGAGTCCAATCCGGTCCTCGCACAATAGGAGCTCGTGTTAGTGCCACTTTAAGCTTGTCATATGCTTCCATGCATTCTTTGTTTAGCTCAAATTCAGTGTCCTTTTGTAGTAGTTGAGAGAGAGGTAAGGCCACCTTGCTAAAGTCTTTGATGAATCTCCGGTAGAATCCTACATGTCCAAGAAAAGAGCAGACTTCCCTCTCGGAAGAGGGGTAAGGCAAACTAGATATGACATTTATTTTTGCCGGATCTACGGAGATACCTTCTTTTGAAACAATGTGTCCCAAAACAATGCCTTGTCTAACCATGAAATGACATTTTTCAAAATTTAAGACAAGGTTTGTTTTGGTGCATCTCTCTAAGACTTTTTCAAGGTTGCCTAAGCAATGATCAAATGAATCACCATACACACTAAAATCATCCATGAAAACTTCCATACATTGCTCTAGGAAGTCCGCAAATAAGCTCATCATGCATCTTTGAAACGTTGCCGGTGCATTGCATAAGCCAAATGGCATACGCTTGTAAGCATATGTTCCAAAGGGGCAAGTAAATGTGGTTTTTTCTTGGACCTCTAGAGCAATGTGTATTTGGAAGTATCCGGAGTAACCATCAAGAAAGCAATAATATGATTTACCGGCTAGTCGATCAAGCATTTGATCGATGATGGTAGTGGGAAGTGATCTTTTCTTGTGGCCGCATTCAATCTCCAGTAATCTATGCATACCCTCCAAGAATTTTGCACCCTTGTTGCTATGAGTTCGCCGCTTTCATTTTTGATCGTAGTCACCCCGGATTTTTTTGGCACCACTTGGACTGGGCTCACCCACTCGCTATCTGAGATGGGATGGATGATGTCCGCTTCAAGTAGCCGGGTGACCTCCTTCTTTACAACCTCAAGAATGGTTGGATTAAGTCTCCTTTGAGGTTGTCGGACCGGTCTTGCTCCTTCTTCAAGAAATATGCGGTGCTCGCATACTTGGGGGCTTATTCCCACTAGATCCGCCAAACTCCACCCGATGGCCCTTTTATTTTTCCTCAAGATATCTAGCAACTTTTCTTCTTGTTGAGGGGTTAGCTCTTTTGCAATTATCATGGGGAGCTTGTGGGCTTCATCAAGATATGAGTACTTTAGGTGGGGTGGTAGTGGCTTCAATTCCATCTTTTTGTCATGATTTGAAGTTTGAATTTCCAGATGGTTTGTATGGTGTGTGGTGTTTACTTTGCTTGGATCTTCTTTTGCTTCTTCAATCATGTATTTCTCATCCAACTTTGCAAGGTGCACTTTGGCAACAATGTTGTCGATTGGATCACACCGGAATAGAGAGTGATTCTCTGGTGGGTGCTTCATTGCTTCTTCTAGGCTAAAACTCACGACTCTCCCATCTATCTCAAACGAGTAGGTTCCCAAGTAGGCATCTAGCTTGAATCTAGAAGTCCTCAAAAATGGTCTTCCAAGTAGGATGGATGAGGCTCTCTTGGGTTCACTTGATGGCATCTCAAGGACATAGAAGTCAATTGGAAACACCAACCCTTTGATATTCACCAATACATCTTCCGCAACACCCGTCACGGTTATTATGCTTTTGTCTGCTAGAACAAATCTTGCCGTCGACCTTTTTAGTGGTGGTAACTTCAATACCCGGTAGACGGAGAGAGGCATAATGCTAACACATGCACCAAGATCACACATACAATCTAGGAATTGAACTCCATTGACGGTGCAAGTGACCATGCAAGGGCCCGGATCATCACACTTCTCGGGCAATGCTCCCATCAAAGCGGAAATAGAACTTCCCAATGGGATAGTCTCCAATTCAAGAATTCTATCCTTGTTCATGCATAGATCTTTGAGGAATTTTGCATATTTAGGTACTTGATGGATAGCATCAAAGAGGGGGATGGTTACCTCAACTTTCTTGAACATTTCTATCATTTTGGGATCGAGTTCTATGCGCTTCCTAGCTTTCTTTACAAGTGTCGGAAATGGGAGCGGTTGAGCAATTTCTTCTTCCAAGGTTCTCTTAGTCTTGGTGGTCTCTTTCGTTGGTTGAGTTTCTTCATCCTCAACTATGACTTGTGGTGTCTCCTCTTCCACTACCTCTTCTATCTCTATTCACTCCTCCTCTTGAGTGGTTGTGATGGAATTTGAATCCTTTGCCTCCTTCTCTTTTAATTGAGTTCCGGATCTCAAGGTGATGGCATTGATGCCTCCCTTGGGATTGGGTTGAGGTTGAGAGGGGATGACACTTGGATTGGGGGGTTGAGGAGTGGGATTGGATGGTGGGTCCATGCGTGCAATAAGAGCCTGTAGTGTAGAGGTGAGGCCGGTGAGGCCGGAAGCAAGTGTGTTTTGAAGTTCCTTTTGGCCTTGGATGATGGTCCGGAGTGTATCATCTTGGTTGGAGGAGGTGGAAGGGTATGTGAGTTGAGGGGCTTGTGATTGGTTGGGTGGTGGTCTTTGATATGGTGGTTGGTATGTTTGGTAGTTTTTTCCTTGGTTTTGTTGGTTGTATGGTTGGTTTTGTTGGGTGTATGGTGGGTTTTGTTGGGCATATGGTGGTCGGTTTTGTGAGTTGTTGTTGTTCCATCTTTGATTTCCTCGATTGTTGTTGTTGTCTCTATTTCCTTGTTGATGGTTGTCCCTCCAATTTTGATTGTAATTGCCACCCCCTTTATTGTAGCTTCCTCCTTGATGGGGATACCCTTGGTTAGGATTACCACCTTGGTAGTACCATTGATTTGGGCGGTCATAGAAATTGTGAGTAACCGCCAAAGTGTTGTCTTCTTGAAGACTTGGGCACTCATCCGTGTAGTGGGAATAGTAAGAACAAATGCCACACACTTTCTGAGGAACCAATTGTTGATTATATTGTTGAGGGGATGGTGGAGGTTGATGTTGATATGGTTGTTGTTGACACGATTGTTGTTGTTGCGGTTGTTGTTGGCCCAATTGGAGTTGCTTTAGGATGGATGTCATTTCGCTCAAGGATTTGGTTAGAGTGGTGGTTTTGCTACTAGTTGATACCTCATTCACAGTTTTTGGGCGGTTGACTCTTCGTCTAACATGTTGATTGGATTCGGCTAAGTCAATGATAAGTTGCCATGCCTCTTCCGCTGTCCTATATTTAGACAAAGAACCATTGCTAGAGGTGTCCAAGAGAGTCCTATCTTGTTCTCGCATCCCTTGGCATATGTATCCAAGCAACACTTGAGTGTCAATCATGTGATTAGGGCATACGTCTAGTAGCTTGCAAAACCGTTCCCAATACTCATATAGTGGTTCCGTTTCACCTTGTACAATGCATGACATTTCCTTCCTTAGCCTATCCATCTTTTTCGGGGGCAAGAATTTATCCAAAAAACCTCTTCTAAGCAAGTCCCAATCGGAAGTGACTTCATTAGATAGAGTGTAGAACCATTCTTTAGCCTTGTGGTGGACGAAATTGTGATCACATCAATGTAGTATTTTTTTGTTGTTGTATGGAATCATTATTATGGCTCCTATGTGTGGACACAACTCCGTTCAACTTAACCAGCAAGTGTACTGGGTCATCCAAGTAATACCTTACGTGAGTAAGGTTCGATCCCACAGAGATTGTTGGCATGAAGCAAGCTATGTCACCTTGTAAATCTCAGTTAGGTAGATTAAATTTATTTATGATGATTTCGAAAATTAATAATAAATAGAAAATAAAAAGGGATAGAAATACTTATGTAAAACAATAGTGGGAATTTCAGATAAGTGTGTGAAGATGCTGTGCTCCTCTCGTATCTCTATTTTCTTATTACATTCATCCAATCCTTCCTACTCCTTTCCATGGCAAGCTGTATGTAGGGCATCACCGTTGTCAATGGCTACATCCCATCCTCTCAGTGAAAATGTTCCTATGTCTGTCACAGCACGGCTAATCATCTGTCGGTTCTCAATCAGGTTGGAATAGAATCCCTTGATTCTTTTGCGCTTGTCATCATGCCCAGCCTTCAGGAGTTTGAAGCTCGTCACAGTCATTCAATCCCAGAATCCTACTCGGAATACTGGTGGACGAAATTGTGATCACTACAATTTCGCACAACTAACCAACAAGTGTACTGGGTCGTCCAAGTAATAAACCTTATGCGAGTAAGGGTCGATCCCACAGAGATTGTTGGT